>NC_051176.1:148464636-148821129 GCF_013339695.2 Rhipicephalus sanguineus
GTTTCTTAATCTCGGAGGTCGGCTTCGTGCAATCGAACGACCGACACCGTTTCCTGCAGAGCCCGCCGCACGCATTTTGTTCATTTGTTTTTGTTCCTTCGCGGACTACGCGGGCGGCCACCGGTGAGAGCCGAAGAAGGAGGGCAAGCGCGTCGCGGCTGGGCGGGATATTGCGAGGGACAAACGAGGCTGCCCCGTCTCGTGTACGTGTACAAAGGCGTGAAAGCACACGACCGTCACTCGCGCGGCCCGAATGACGACAGTAGTTTTTATTAGTCATCCTGTCGCGCTAACGCCACTGCTGCTGCTGATGCATGACCGCAGTGCGTATATATATAGTTTGGACCCGAGTATGCGTGTAAATAAACAGGTACCTGCGGAAACGCGGCTGCGCCATTGTTGAGTGTGGTGTGGCGCGCCCCTTGATCCGCTGGTGTCCATTTAAGAGGGCTGACACACTCCGTCGCTAGCGACTGTTCGCATTTGTACAACCGAGGGTTTGTCCCTTCAGGGACACTATAGCGCAGGCATCAAGGCACGTCGTAGCTGGACACCATTTAATACGTTACTTCGCTTTCATACGCTTTTATTTTTTTATATAACTTCTGTATGCTCTCTCCCGATACGCCGTGTATACCGTGTATATTAGAGTCTTATTTTTTTTTACACTTGTCCCACAAAAGAAAAAAGAATGATAAGTTAAAGATTGAAGACTGATGTTTGCAGAACGCAGCAGGACAGGAGGGTGTCATCTCAGGCTGCGAAGAGGAACCCGAGACGACACTTGAGCACGTGAGCGCTGCAACAAAGCGAACGAGGGCTGTACAGCTGCTTTTTCTCGTCCTTCCGTAATTAGGCCCTCAGCTATTCCAGCACACAGCGGAAAGAAGTTCAGGGCAAGATGGAGGCCTTGAAGCAATGAAAAAACTACAACGCCATTTCCTGTTTCAAGTAATCTTTTCAGCCTACACCGCTTGCACATATTTCTACGCATATTTAAGTGATATTTAAAAATAGCCTTTTTGGAATGAAAGGGCGATTCCGCTGGAGATACGCCGTCAATGGTGACGACCATGTTGTAACGAGCCGTACACGGTGTAGTTAATCCCTAATTAGCAAAAGTATGGTATTTAACTTATAAGCTAATAAGTTTAGCGGGGTCATCGTAATAGGAAGTTGAAGTGGGATCTGTAACTGCCATGTCAGCGTTTGGATGTTTAAAAAAGCGATTACCCGCGGAACTGCAGCACGACGAAACCAACATCGCGTGCCGAAGTGCACGTGTGGCCGCGCCCCTCGAGGCAGCGCCGCTGCCTACGTCACTTAACAACAGGCAGCCAGCGCTGAGCCGCTCCTCACTGTGCGCGACGCTGTCGTGACCACGGACCGCGGTTTTATGAATGCAATTTACGAATTAGACCGTGAATGCGCAATGCTTTCAACGAATTTTCAAGGTGAAATAGTGGTGAAGTAGTGGTGAAATACAAGGGCATTCCGGTTACTTTCGTTTTCAATGCACAAAACTTGTAACTGGAACACGACAGTGTAATTTTACAGCAACTTTGATGGCACCTATCTCAAGGTCCGTGCCACCCTCGTATTTATTTCTAAATAGATATCTCATGCAAGTTCCGCAGCTACAATTAGGCAGTTGTGATATGTTCGGTAATGTAATTATTGAAAACTTAATTAGTGAGTTTCAGTTACGCAGTCGATTATGTAGTTCGATTTCTCGTACAGTCAATGTTAACCGCTTGGACTAATCGAGCTTAAGGACTGCAATTGTGCCATCTGTCACAGAGGATTATTAAAAAATTATTCAGTGCCTAATAAATCTACTATATATATATATATATATATATATATATATATATATATATATATATATATATATATATATATATATATATATATATATATATATATATATATATATTTGACGCCAGCTATTGAACACAGGCGTCAGAGCACCGCGGTGTTGTTCATTATATAAGCTCTGGAAGCTGATGAGACGTGCGCTGTGAAGCGAGTTCTGGGCTCTCTTACGGCTTTTGCATCAACGATGCGTCGCTTCTGCGTTGGAGCATTAAAACGAGATGCTACGAGGAACCACCAAACACACCACGGATATCCATAGCTGAAAGGCTGTCACATCTTTTTCTCTCGCAGAACCGCACCTACGCTTTGTGGAACGGGCTGCACTGACCCATTGGCCGACAAAGGAAAACCTTCGGGTCTGCAGGTCTTGCAGCGTCCGACCAAATCATTTAATCCTTGTCTTTTCATGCAATTGCCCTGGTGCTACAGCATGCATACGTATCACCTAATAACGTTCCTTCTCACAGGACACCCTCTTCGATATCACGCTATGTACAGCTTCTACGTAGGGCGTGGTTACACTGTCTTACAAAGGTAGCAGCGGGGTACCGCTTCAGGTCGTGCTGGGCGTTGAAAGCCGTGTTGGCAAACGAGAAGGACTGGTTGACCAGCCGGCCTTCAGAAGCCCTGGCAGTGCATGCGGTGGTGTATAGATATAGCCACTTATTGCATTGTGTTGACAGACCGCTAATCTAGAATTAGCGGTGAGCGCAGAACCGGACGATACAGTAATTAAAACGGTGCCAGAACAACAGACGGGATCCTTGATTGGAGCACCACTACTTGTAGCCACGCTGATCAGTGCACCTTCAATTACGGACAAGGCTGAATAAACATTCCTTGCTTCCCACAACGATGAAACGATTACGCAGCCCATAGTTTCTGAACAGCAGGGAACCTATGGCCTAAACAGTTAACAGGTTGGCGCGTTTACCTTGAGTGCGTGTGGTTGCCAAACGTGACGCAAAGCCTTCCACGCCTTGTAAACAGGAAGTTGTGCGTGCTATCAGGGTCGCCGCCGAAGAGAATTTCACTTAAGTTTGGACCGCTAGCAACCTTGTAGGTCACAGATCGATATTCGAACGCAAGTCGTTGCGACGCCTTGTACAGAGCAAGCTATATACAGGCAGTAGTCAGAATGCGGTTATCGAAGTCTATACGCCCTCACCACGGCCTCGCTACCTGCTAGCACGCGCTTCCACATACTTACGGTATGGTACAACTATATGCGGCTGCACGTGTCCTATCTCACTTATGCAAGGCTGACATTGCTTTTTCTATACGGTTTACTTTGTATATGATTACCTTGTGATGTCTCAAAATCTATCGTTCAATGTATCACGCCTGTCTTCAGTGCACGCCTATACCTTTCAAACTGTGCGGCCCGTTATTTCAAATTATCACAAAGCACAAGATATGCACACAGGCATACACTACAGCTCTACCTTTTGATGGCATGCTTACAGTATAAGCCCACTTTTCATATGGCTTGCAAGTGGGGTGTATGCATATCTCAACTGTATAATTTGACGCACGTCGCGTGTTTTAGAAATGCAATTTTCCCTTCTTCCTTTTCCAGTTCACCATTCATGAAAAGGCTTATATATAACCCCTTCTAACTAAGCTATATATAGTGAATACATTATTCTTCAGCACCGGTACTTCATAAGCATTCAATATCGCAAGAATTTCAGAACCAACCTTACCAACTCTTACGTGTACTGTTGTGCAGTGATGCGCCTTCCTTCCGAGCAGTCAGTAAAAGCGATTGTGCCAGAAAATATGCCGGCGTTCCACACTGGGCGTATCATAACGGATGAATGCATAGGCAATAGGCGCATTCTCTGCTCTTTACCCGTTGAACCGGGAATGTCACTGGAGTCAACGTTTCGACAACACGGCAGCAACCGCTTTCGTCTAAAGGGTCTAAGATTGAGCTTGTTGGTACGGTTTCATTACTGGAAACAGCGCAAAAAAAAAAAAAAAAATCGACGAGATAGCGCTTGGCACTGCCTGTCTGCTCGTCGTGTCTCGTCGTTTTTTCGCGCCGTTTCCAGTAATGATGACTTCCTTAGCAGCGTGTATGTGCATACGCTCTGATCACTCTCCCCCAAACTCAAAAGCAGAGGAGGAGAAGGGAAAGCAAACACGCTGCTATAAGGAAGGCAGTTGCTGTCCGGACGAAGATAAGTGCTCTAGTCGGAACGTTGGCTCCAGCGACATTGCCACTCAACGATTTTTCATAGCTTCAAGCCTTCAGAGCAAGCGCGTGAGCCCTCGAATAAATAAATTAGTTGCATGTAGATCTAAGGATCTACATCTAGAGTTGGTTTTTGGATTCAATCGTAGCAGCCTTTTCTCCTGTCTCCTGCCTCGTAGCAGTTTTCTCCGGCCTCCTTTACAGTGGTGACACCGGATCACGGAGGGTGAGAAAATAACCCATTCCAGAAGCTTCCACCGGCCACCCACACCAATTCACCCAATTCCTGGCCCACCTATCGCCAAGGCGCTCCGACCGGACGAAACCTCGGCGCAGTACATCCTGATATCGCCGCAGTTCCCCGAGTTCTGGCCTGGAAGTCCAACTATCTGGCATCTGAAGATGGAAGATACCGCCGCGTCACCATCTCGCAGCAGTACAAGTACGCCATCACGCGTTAGCGATGCTTGTTCTGCGATGCGCTTCCTCCTGGGCCGCAGTTGCGTACTTCGGTCATTATTGCTAGCCCTACCGCAACCGGCAGTGACACGTCATTTGCTCGCTGCCACACAGTCAATTAATTACGCACCTCCGCCCGTCATGACAGCTCTGCCTACATCAGCTGCGTTATTGTGTTCGCGCTACTTCCAGGTATTAATTGTACGGCGCCTCTTCGGTCGCCATTTGCTATACGGCCATCAGCGCACGGGTTGTCGTTCTCTACACTGCCCGAACCAACCAACGCCCGTCGGATGTCCCGAGTGCCTGCACCCCGTTCCAACAGCATCGCCCGAGTAGCTATCTACAAACTACCGTCCACCACATCGTACGTACGGTCAGGCAGCTCGTACTTGGACATCCCCTGATGTGCCCGCGGCCACACAAGAACGCGACGCCGCTGCGCACCCCTCTCCTACGAGTAAACGCAAAGAAGCCATGTCCTGCACAGCTGTTGCAAAGCTTTTAGCGTCTCGTCAACGTGCGCGTTCCAGCCAATGTGACTCGAGTACTATACTGTTCTTTCCGCGCAGTCAACTTTCTTGCCCCATTCCAAACTTCAAAACCTCTACTTCCACTCCTCGCCCTTCCTTCCGTCGACGCGACAGACTTCGACAGTACAAGGTGAAGCACTCAATGCGGATGACGAGCTACATCGTGCAGAGGAGCAGCTCCACCTACGCATCTATTGTCCACCCACGGCCTCGTGCTCGCATGGATGCAAACCCCAACGCCGCGTCAGCGTGCTCGCTCCGATGACATTTCGATGCCACATCCTGCCCTCCTCTATAAAGGCAACCACTCACCCTGTGACTGGAGATCACGTCATTTCATTACTCGACGCAGAACGTTTCTGCGCAGTACCCGTACTCCACTGCCATCTCAGCGCCGACCTTCGGAAAGGACAGAGCACCCCCTCCGCACTCATATCGTTTCGACCAAGGCCGCTCAAATGGACACCCTGATATACGATTGGGCCTCCGTCAATGCGGCGGGAGGAGATGCGCCGACGACGACGAGGAGCGGTGACCAGCGCAAGCGGAGCAAGCGCATGAGCCCTCGAACAAATAAACCAGTTGGTTCTTGGATTCGATCGCAGCAGCACCATTTCTCCTGCCTCCGCTACAGTACTGTCTGCATGTCCCTGTCTGTTTATTTCTTTCGCTTTCTCTCAACTGTGTCTGCGTGGCGCGGCAGAATGCACCGATAAATTTGTGTACTTGAAGCAGAATCGACAACCTTATGTGTACACCACATTGTGTGTGCTGAAATGGTATGCTCGCATACAACTAACCACAAAGCTTCGCCATTCAGGCCCGGAGTTGATGTTAGAAATTCGAACGGAGCTGAAAGTCGAACGGAGAAATAGCTACAGGTCCACATCGATGACGCAGCATGCGCGTGCTGCAGCTACACTCCGTTTCCTCTCGCATAGTGTTCCGAAAAGTTTTGCGATTCAACTTAGTGTATACATCTATCTAGCTCGCGCGCAAGGGGCCCGAGACACGCCACGCGCGCTTATACCCTATACCAAAATGCAGTGCTGCCGCAACACATTCCGGGCATGCAGCAGCCTACGCGTATGTGGCAATATGCCACGGCCCAGCTTGAGCTATCCACGCAGGCGTGGGCGGGTTTGCCTATAGCAAAGGTCTGTGCACACAGCAATGGGGAAGCGCTCTAACACACACACACACACGGTGTCCGTGTCAAGCGCGACTTCGGCCGCGTATTGCTCGTCGTACCGCGCGGTCTCCGCCCTGAAATATACGCGCCGCTCGTCACGCAGCAAACGAGCCCGTTTAGGAGTGCGTCCGCGCGCACAGAGCCCAGAGGATTTGCTCGGGGCGCTCAAAGACGCGCGCGTGTAATCTGCGCACGCACGCAAAACCGGACCGGCTCGACGGGACGCAACGCGTGCGTGTCCCCGCGGCCAGCTGTCCCAAATCGAGCAGTGGCGGCCGATGGCTGCCTGGCCGAGCGAAATGGCGGTCGGCGGCGGAACGCTTTGAAGCCTTTTGCCAACAGTGGCGATGCACCGCTGCCACGCAGGTACGTGTATGCCCCCATGGAGGGGCGCACGTTGTGCAAAGCGAAGGACGCTTCCTGTGCCGATTTGTCCCCTATTATCTTCCCGGCCCATTTGATAGTTCGCTAACCCGAAACAACAGCACACTTGCAATCAAGAAGCTAAGAGCGCCACGCATCGCTCCCTGTTCACTAATCACGGAAGTATACTCGCTAAGCCAGTCCGTGCTTCATCGATTTTATAGTCGTCTTCATTCTGTAATCACGTGCAGCCCATTTCATTGTTGCTGCTAGTTAGACCTATATGCTTCAGTATAGATGATCATTAGTGTTATCTTGCAGTGTTCTTTCGTTTTGCTGGTTTCAGATTGAAGAACTTTTTGGCACGTGTATTGTAAACCGCGTGTTAAAGCCAGACTCCCAGCTTAAGTTTAATGAGAATACGAAAATATACAAGCGCCTCGCGCTAAGAAATGTAAAAGTATTCATGCATTGGTTCAATATGGAATAGCCGTTGGCGAATACATCCACCACGGAAGACCTGCTCTCTTTGCCAACAAAATAGCGACCACCATGCCCGCGTGGAACATAATAGCTTCTCAGTGGACTGCTAAACTATTTCAAGCGAAGCTTGTATTTCCTCACAAGTGTCGTTGGTTCTGTAGATGTGAGCGCAAAAAAAAAAAAAAGTTAAGGCAGCTTCGCACTAGCGGTGCCAAGCCTGAAGGAAGAGCGGAGCTTGGCGGTCTTGCTTGTTTCTCTTTATTTTTCTCTTTCTCTCTCTCGCTATTTTTTTCTCTCTCTTTATTGTCTCCGTTTCTTTCTATTTTTTCTTTCTCTCTCTCTCTCTCTGTATATTTCTTTCTACCTCTTTCTCGCTCTTTCTTTTCTTTTTCCACTCTCTTCCCGTTCTCTCACTATTTCTCTCTTCCTCTTTCTATCTCTCTCTTTCTCTCTCTTTCTTTCTCCTTCTGTCTTTCTCTCTGTTTTTTCTATCTCTTTCTTGTGTCTGTTTCTATCTCTTCCTCTCTCTGTGTACTTATTTCTCTTTCTATCTTTTTTTCTCCCTCTTCCCTTTCTTTCTCTCAATTTCTCTCTTTCCCTTTCTTTCTATCTCTTTGTTTATCTCTTTCTCTCTCTGTGTACTCGTTCTCTCGCCCATCCGAGTTATTGCATCCCACGCCGGACAAATCGGCGTAGCGGGAGAGCGAGCGCAGGGCGCGCACGTTCGGGGAGTGAAGCGGAGCACGAAGAAGAGGACGAAGAGAGCGCGCGCCGGCCGAGTTGTTGCGTGCCACGCGCTATGAAGGTAGAGGCCATTCGTGATGATGATAGTTTTTGAGAACGCGTAACGGCATAATGAAAAGCGTAACAGCGCCACCGTAAAAACCCGGCGCCCGCGAGAGCAATGAGATGCGGCTGTCACGGGTGCGCCGGTCACATGCGTATTCGTATGCGCCATTTTCCAATATTTGATGCTCTCTAGATAGTGGGCCTGGTCGGCAATCAGCTGTTTCTGATAAGGCATTCTGATCTTTTGTCGAGGTTGTCAAGGTAACTTGTCACTCCACATTGCCACATTTCATTGTTTTCTTGGCATGAACGCATGACCGTCATTGTTGTCTCCAGCAACTGAATGAATGAAAAACTTTATTGGTGCAAAGAAATTCTCCCGCCGAAGGTGGAGCCCTCAGTCCAGGGCCCCTGTGGCCTTTGCCATCTTGCGCGCTCTGTCGATCAGCTTGAGCTGTTCTTCAGGCTTCGAGCAGGACAGCGCAGCCTCCCACTGCTCCGGTGTTGGTGTGTTGTTTATTGGCACATCCTTTGAGTGTTGGCAGGCCCATGTAACATGATAAAGTGTTGCATGTTCCCCGCATAGCGGGCATTTGTTGTCGTATGTAGTCGGATAGATTTTGTTAAGTAGAATGAGATTTGGGTATGTATTAGTCTGCAGCTGTCTCCAGGCAACCGACTGCTCTTTGCTGAGGTCTTTGTGGGGAGGAGGGTAAATCCTCCTCAGGGCTCTTTGATGTTCTAGAATTGCCCCATAGCGTCTAGTGACTGTGTTTGGTTCCCCGTCGTTGTGCGCCCCCCGGTTGGCGTATCGCTCTCGCCATCACGCACCAGGGCAAAGAATCCACTGCGGAAATAGTTACGGACTCGCAAGAAGCGTGCAGACGATACAGCAGCGGACGCGTATCCACTGCTGCCATCCGCATACTCAAGGCGAGAAAAATAACCTTTTCGTGCTGCTCCATTACGTGGACACCAGGCCATGAAACTGTGACTGGGAACCAGCATGCTGACGCCAACGCTCCAGCAACTGAAGTGTTGCGCTGTTAAGCACGTGGGTGACGGCCCACTTTCCGGCATGGAGGAAGGAAACAGGAGGGAGCATTGCGCAACGAGAAAGAAAGAAAGAAAGAAAGAAAGAAAGAAAGAAAGAAAGAAAGAAAGAAAGAAAGAAAGAAAGAAAGAAAGAAAGAAAGAAAGAAAGATGGTACGTCAGGCACGCACACACCAAGCTTGGCTTGCCCCCATTTTCGCTGTAGGGAAAGGGCTCCTGAATTATTCTGCCACAGAGATGCTATTTAGCAGAAGGGTTGAAAAGCGGGCAAGTTAGGTTCATACTGGAATATTGGCAGCGCAAACTAACGGGACACAGAAGGGGAACACCAAACAAGCGCAGACTGAAACTTGGATTAATTCACAGAAGATAATATATACCAGAAAATGTATACCGCTAGTTTGCGCTGCTAATATTCCAGTATTTAGCAGAAACTCAGTGTGGAGGTACCAACTGATTCTACCAATTACAATTGACGTACTGTAGTCCCCCGAAGAGGCTCAGCTACAAAGCAATCTTCATCCAACAGTCAAATACGATATGTTCCCACGCATGGGCAGTATCAACCGGATGATAGATTATTAAAGTCTTAATGAAAACTGTCATTGGCCAACGCCGCCTAAAACCAGATAATTGGCGCCCAAATAGCGCTTTCTATGCTGCACATGTTGCTTGCCTTTCAATTTGGGGCCAGGAGAAAGGACGAACTCTGCCTTTACAACTGCAGAATAGACAGGTTACGATTTTAGATTTTCGCGACGTTGATTATCAGCTGAGCCTGAATCGAGGCCGCATAGCCCACCTTTATTTTCGGAAAGAAACTCGAGCATATCATTGCATATCGATAAAGACGTCCTCCTCGTTTTGCTGCACGACAGACAGCAGACGCAAAAAGTTGTCACTGATCTCAAACACCTCCTATTAGCAGCAATTAGTTGTTGTCCTCGAGGTCACACAGAACCTCCGTCAACAGCAGCGTGCTGAAGACCCAGGTTATCGAGTAGAAAGTGGCATGGTCGAAGGTTCGCCTCGTGCACAGCGGGTTTGTAATGGTGGCCTCCTTGCCTCGCTGCAGAACGGAGAGGCTGCTGTTACAGCTCTGGTTGTCACGGAACTTGAAAGCGTTCTGCTCGTTCTTCGCGGCTCGTGGCGATTGCTGGACAGCAGAGTCACTCACCTCGCGTCCGAATATTCAGTGCCCCGTGTCTTCTCTGTCCTTCTCTATACATTCAGTGCCCCGTGTCTTCTCTGTCCGACTTAAACCACCCTGCACGTTTGAATCAGCGGCAGAGCGTGACGTCACCAGATCACAGCATGTCGCCTAATAATGTCATTATGTAGCGGCAGCTGGCAACAGCGTTCTACAGACGAAGCTGTCTTCTCCGCTGACCACAGTGGCTGAGAGGTAAAGTCTTCGACTGGTAATCTGCAATCTATTGCGTCTTTGCTTGTAGATGTGAGCGAAACAGCACTTTCTTTCTTTAACGCAAGCTTCTTGCAAACATCTTCGTTATTTCTGCGACGGGCACTGGCGGACACCAAGACGATCAGGGGAATGAGGCCATAATAGTTATCGCGGTAATAATTCGCGATTGCACGTATCGAGCATGTCGCTCATTACGTTGAGCGCGTTTTAACAGAACCGATACCACTTCTATCGTGCATGGTCTTGACGATAAATGGAATATTATGCAGGACCCCTGATTCATGGCATAATTTGACGTGGTGCTTCATACATTCGTAAAGGAAAGCTATAGATGATTCCGACAGATTCACAAAGCTGATAGTTCAGTTTATATGTCTGTATATGTGCCCACAAGAGCTATGCGATGGGCGAGCACGCAACCTTCCATCATTTCAGAACAAGCTCCCTGCACACGTAGAAAGTCTTACGGCGCAACCGTCTTATACACCGCAGATATGACAGCCAGGGACAAATCAGCGCGCGACCCCGGCGGTCGCGGAATGCCTCGCGTGGGCGAATCGCCGTGAGAAGCCTGGGCTAACAGGCGGCGACCTTTTAGAAAGATGGAGTGCTCCCATTTCCCTCCATTTCCCCGGCGCCCTAAGTGCTCGTACCACGTTGCTCGACCGCCGTGGGTCGATAATGCAGCTCACCAAGGTACGTGCCTCCAGAAGGACGTCGCATTAATACAGATACGCGACGTCAAAGACAGCAGCGTGGCGAGGTTCAGGTGGCCTGCCCCTTATATCCGTGGCAGAGGCGAAGCTGCCCGCCGCGCCCCAAGGCTGAAATTGCGCGTGCGAGATGCCCCATTACTTAAGTGACGAGACCTTTCGATTTTAGCGATATACAGCCGCTCTCGAGCCGAAGCGCGCACTGGAAGCCCTCGCATATATCATTTTCGTTTCTTCTCTCGCATTTACTCTTTCCCAATTGGAATGTACCACAGAACGGACAAAAACTGCCATGTTCGTGCTAATATGAAGCTTAAACATATCAATTTGCATTATTTGGGCAGTCATTTTCACTGTTCATCCTTGAGTGCTGGCAGTTGCGCGTCAAAGCAAAATGGCCGTCACCCTGATCATATGCGCAACCGCGACAGGTTTAGTTCACACGAGTGCCATACAGCTGTAGCAATAACGTCACGAGATACCACAAGGGCGTAGCCAGACATTATTTTCGAGAAGAAAGAAGGGGGGCGGGAGGTTTAACCACCCTTTATGTATACGTTCGTGCGTGTGTATTTATACACATGCAAAATTGAAAAACTGCAAAATTGAAACTGCAAAATTGAAGGGGGGGGGGGCTGAACCCCCCCGTCTACACAAGTGAGGTACGAGTGTACCGGATTTGCATGAGAAACTTGAGCGGCCCTTCGACGTCTATAACACGCTATATCAGATGCCCGTCTATACACACAACCACACACCACGCGCGTGCTCATCCCGAATGTGTATATTATTCATATACGCGTTGGAAAACCAAGTTTATTTCGACGTCTCGCGACAGTTGCGTAACGAGTACTTGTCTTGCAAGATTACGTGACGCAAAGGCGGATAATGATGACGGCTAGCGTCGCAACGCTGCACAAGAGACCAGTTTCCAGGATTTTCTTGGGAAGTGCAAGGACCCCATGTTTACAAAACAGCTTGCCACCACAGCCACGACGCTTGACACAAGCCGACGTGTTCACGGTCGTGCAGAAATATTCTTCCTTATTCGAGTGTCCTCAGTTTATTAGCTGAAGCAACGACCGTAGTTGTATCACTAGGTGAGAGAGCAAGAACATTATCTGTCCTGGGAGAGTGAAGTTTACGTGTCAGCCATGGGCAACTACACTTGTGTCTGTTAAGCAAAGGCAACGTTCGTGGCACGCACACCCTTCCGAAGCCCTTTCGAGACGGCATTATTTTCCTATAGGCGTGACTGGTGGTCGTGGCAGCGTGTACCTATCCAAGGCTGAATCAACGTGCCATGTTATCGAACCAATGCGTTATCTACACGTGATTCCAGGGGAAGCTGCAGGCCAAAATTGTTGAAGTGACAGCTCGAAGGTATAACGCTGTAACGAATGCGGACCGTGGAGCTAAAAGGATTTACCCTGCTGGCAAGAAACCTGCTCCTCTTATGAACAAACAGGGGATAGTAGTATCGCCCGTTATCAGAATGACTCACTTAAAGCCACGAGCTGCACCGTGTCTCCCAGCAGCTAGATTAGGTTAACTGTATATGTTATTCAAACATCCTTGAACACAGAAGGAAAAGAATTCAACTGTGAAACATGCAGCCGAACTGCTATCGCGAAAGGACGCAGCGTGAGTTTGCTGTGTTTCTTGTTTCGACTGCTCTCAAACTAAACTTTATTCCTGCCCCTCCTCCTCTTCCCAAAAAAGCGGGTTTTGGCGTGGAGGGTTAGCGGCAAGGTTTATTTATTTATTTATTTGGTTTGAATACATAGAAAACACCAAGACACAGAGGAAATAGGGAGGGAACAGGCTGACAACTGCCACCTTAACGATGGCGAAACAGTCACGGCAGAACACACCTTCGCGTCTATCATACAGCGCGCGGTATGTTATGTGGCCAACACCCAAATCAGCATTCCCTCCTTGATTATTTCCTTCATTTTGCGTGCAGAAATCTATACCCCCCCCCCCCCCCACTCTATACGTTTACCGGAAGGCTACGCCTATAGGGCAGCGCTCAAATGTGTCTCAAGGCCGAACGCGTTTGCTTTCGCCTTTCGCCAAAGTGGTCGCCGCTGTTACTGCGTATCGGCCTAGCCCAACGTCGCGACCAAACCTTAAGCAATAAGAGCAACCAAGAAAGCGTTGCTGACAACAGGAAAGAGAGCGCACCGACTCCATCAGAAAGCGCGCGCATTGGCAGCAGCCCACGCGAACCACGTCCCCGCGTTGGCTCAAGCTGGCCGCTGTAGTGGAGTGCACGAAAGTCTGTCGCAGCGTAGAACGAGTCCACCCACGTCCCCACCTCAGTTTCTTTCTTTTTTTTTTTCTTTACTCAGTGGTTTCGTGTTTGACAGCAAGCCTGCCGCTTCCATCACTTACCGTGTTTACTCGGCTCGATCTAATTTTCTTTCTTCCCATACTTTTTTTGGTTTGCTGTCTTCCTTCAAGCGCTGAATCAAAGGGCTGCCGCGGGTTAGAACGGCCTAACAAAATTCGGTACTTTTGTCATGCACTCCCAGATTCTGATCGGCAAAAACTTATGGCGAAAAATGTTGCCTCTGCACTGCCTTCCCCTTGTTTACATCGTGATTGAGTTATAATGCGACATTTATTACACGTATACGCGCCTTCTTTCCAGTTCTATATTTTTGAAGTTCGAGTTCCGAGGGAATAACAGTCGCTTCGCTGTTTTGTAAAAAAACCAGTGAAGGCATCATGGCCACCTTTACAGGAAAGCCGAAATGTATAGCACCTTAATCATCATAGGCGTGCGCACAGGGGGGTGTCAAATACTGCCCCATACCTTTACTCTGTCGGACCTTTCACGTCATTTTTTAATGCGCAGGGTTATGGTTAAGCATGCTTTTTGACGATAATGACAACCGAAGACCCCTGACGTTGCACTAAAAAAACTGCTTGCTTCCCATTTTTTACCCCGGAAAGCCGGGAACCAATGGCAGGTCGTTGTGAGAAGCATGCCATCGCTTCATTTTCATGTTTGCATCCGACTCGACCAATGGGGAGGGGTGCTGCGGTGATACTTGGCCCCCTAGTGGAGAACCCTGCGCACGCCTATGTTAATCATATCGTTCTGTTTGGCTCGGTTAAGAACACCTTGTATACCAATACATGCAACTTTGCACGGATCCAGACGGAAGGATAAGCCAACATTCCGATCTCTGGAGTCGATATCACGTGGAAACTATGTCAGTACAGCCGTCGTGTTTCACACCTTCCGTTCCACATTCCGCAGCAGTATCGAATAAGTGGCTGGCAGTTTGCCCGTAGTGTAGTGTCGGTGTGCCAATCGCAGCGGCTCTCACATGGCGAGCATGTTTTGGCGCTTCTATAATTGCGAGACGTCTCTTATCGCTTACTGTGTGTGGCACACAAACGCTTATCTGAGACAAAATCTTACCAATGACAGCTTCTAAATCAATATAGGTAGTAAGAGGTGGGCTAGTTAATAAGACCACGCAGTATTCTGTAAATGTCGTCATTTGCAGGGCATTCCGCGCGCCAGTACTATCTGCTAATATACTAATGTGCTCTATGCTATGAAAATGGCGCGCGCCGCGCACGCCATGCCAATTCGGCTACATCAGCGCGGCGTCCACACCCGCGGCACCTCATCAAAACGGTGATGTGACGCGCTGCGGATCTCCTCGACATCAGCAACAGCGAAGACAGTATACACAAAAAACAGGTTCGGAAGAAATATTACAGACAAAAAAACTCTTAGCTTGGTGAAACCCCTTGTACCTAACGTGTTAATTTCGCTATTTTCATCTGTATGTCGGTAGATTTGGAAAAAAAATTACAGGGGCTTAACAAATGAAATAATACGCACATATCTTATTATGCGCGGATGTAATCACCTCCGAACATATGCTCCTGCGGTGCCCCGCGTTACGCGGCGGCGAAGGCATCACGCCGTCCAAATGGGAGGCTGCTATTAGTATCCCCGGACTCGAAGAACAACTATGGGCAGTCCAACGAGCGCGCGACGCAGCAGAGAGACGTGGTCTTTCTGTTCCGACGTGGGAGCGGTCCGCTACGTGCTAGAGCGCTTTTCGGGGGACCTTGATAAAGTTTTTTCATCCATCCATATTCCATTAGGACTCAACACGGCCTCACTCCGTTCAAAACATTGGTATCGCTCTGCATAGTGGTCCTCTCGTGCTTTAAACGTGCGACGGACGCAACGGGAGTGCAAAAATGGAGGGAGGCATGTGCTCCTCACACAGTGTCGAACGCTACGGAGTGTGCCACCGATGTTCAAGGTATGTTGTGGACTGCTAAAAAACTCCTTTAAAACAAGCACCTTAACGAGCATTTTTAATCAAAGGAAACTCGTTCATCCGTTACCAGTAATGTGACATGTTCCGCGATCTCTATGCGACTCCACGATTCCACATCGTTTTCTTTCAACCGCCTAAGTTCATCTGGCGACATGCATGCTTATATCGTTGGACTCTTTTAGCACCCTCTATATGTTATAAGTTTATAAGCCTTAATGAATAAGTGCTGCTGAGATCCCTCCCTTTTTTACTGCGACAGTATAGCTAAGAATTCAGAACGAGGTACAGCTGAGAGTTCTCGTCTTTTTGCTGAGTGATCGTTGCCCAGGTACGGTCAAGCCATCTCCTTACCGCATCCCCACCTTCATTCCCACTCTCAAAGTATATATATGGCGAACAAAAACAAACAAAATTCTGCTTATGCACAAGAACCTCGAGATCCAACTTATGCTTTTAAAGCAATGGAAGCCCTACACACTAACTAACCATTGAATTAACCCGATGACGCGACTTGGATATAAGATTGAGTAAGGAGGAGGAGGAAACAAAAAACGGAAGGACAGGGAGGTTAGCCAATTCTCGGACTGGTTGGCTACCCTGTGCTGGGGAAAGGGGTAAGGGGAATAAAAGATGATAAAAAAGGGATGTTACAAAAAAGAGAAAAATAAATAACAATAATACGATAAACGATACTGCTTAAAGTCTGTCTCTGAGACTAGTTGTCCGCAAGAAGCGCAACAACGCTCTCAAAGCTTTCCGTACAGAGGACGGTTTCTTCCAGTGTCCTAAGACCTTTTCCTCCGACGATGGGCGGTTGTCAAGTCTATCTAACACTTCTGACAGTTCTTTTCTCGGTTCACTGAAGCAAGGACACTCACAGAGAAGATGGGCGATTGTCTCCTCGCAGCTACAGTTACCGCATGTTGGGCTGCTGGCCATTCCGATTCGAAATGAGTAAGCATTCGTGAAGGCCCCCCCCGAGCCACACGCGGCACGGGTGCATCTCCTCAGCTCTATAGTTATTACTGACGTAAGACGGAGCTGTAGATTCGGATCCAAGTTGTGAAGACGGGCGTTGGTAAATTCCGTTGAGTTCCGCTGTGCGAGTGTCAATTCGCGTGCAAGTGAACGAGGCCTTGTTGCGGCGTCCGTTCTTGATAACGGTATAGCTGCACAATGGAGATGATCATGAGCAGATCGGGCAGCTTCATCTGCGCGGTCATTTCCGTAGATACCACAACGGCCCGGTATCCACTGATAGGCTATGTTGTGCTGCTTATGCAAGAGTCTTATGCCGACGGAGTCTTATGCCGACGACTGTTCATTTGGTCGCAAAAACGTATACGTGGACCAATCACGACATAGTCCTAATACTAGCAAAGGTTGTAGTCAATGAAAGGCACTTATTACTATACGCAATGTTTTGTAGATTCGATCCTTGAATTAGGCCTCTGAATTCAAAAAGTTTTTTTAATTGCGGAGAACCGCTTGTTATTGGTTGGGCCCTCTGTAATAATAAGTTCGCTCTCACAGTTAGCCGGTGCGCGTTCTTACGAACCGTTCTAAGGCCGAACTGCTCTGCGAATACCACTCCCTTTTTTTCTCCTTCAAGGCACTGCCTTAAGTGCGACATATACCCTTTTTTTTTTCTCCTCACAGCAGACGAAAACGATTTGTGTTAGCGGGAGCCTCGTAGACACACACGCGCCGTCATTTGCCCCTTCCAGCAGCAATCCACGCTAAAACCCCGAAGGACAGGTGATCTTGAAATCTCACTCCAACGCGTGTACTGCGGTTTGACGAGAGGCCAAACACGCCGCTTATCTGGAACACGGCAGTGGCCGCAAGCGTTAACCGGGAGGTAAGTACCAAGATCTATTAGCGCTCATTTGTGCACGATGCCCACGCATAACCACGATACATTCTACTGATAATCCTTAAAATTAGTCGTGAGTGATTCAGACGCAGACACCCGGCAGCAGCCACCGTAAACTGAGACTCGCGCAAGCAAGGACACCCATTAACGATAGATACACAGATATGATGGCGGAGTGGGTATGGCAGCGCCTGCCGCGGTGCGCATATATAGTACTGCAGGAGGCCCGGGCGAATAGGTCACGTTGACCACGCGGTGCTTCGGATTCAACATGCGGTCAATGTTTTTGTTCTGCCTACCGGGTATGCCCGTGTGTTTACAAAGCACTTCGTGCGTTAAAGCGATTCGTGAAGAGAGCTGCCGGCCAACTGCCATAACGAACGCGTTATTAAAGGGACTTATAACCGGCCAGAATGAGTGATTACATTCTAGTGAAAAGGGAAATACCATGAATCATAGTGACAGAATCGAGCAGAATCGAGCATTCTTCATAATCTTGAAGCAATTAAAACTGAAATATTCCCGTATATTAACGAGAACTGCTTCTTTTCGCAGATGTCGAGACTATAACAAAACCTAGAGTTCTTACTGATCGACAGGCTCGAGACGACGTACTCCATAAACGAGTACGTTTTCACAACTCTTTGCAAGCCTAACATCAGTTTCATTCGAAATCAAATAAATAAATAAATAAATAAATAAATAAATAAATAAATAAATAAATAAATAAATAAACGCCATCTTGATGAGGGGACCCTTCCGCGCCGGCCTGCAAGGACGATGTCCCCTTCTCGAAACGTCGGCTCCCTCCTAGCTTGTTTGCCCCCTATTAAATACTCCGGTCGCTTTAGCCTTTGCAGTCAGCGAGAACAAACTTCAAGGCACAGTGGTCACAAAGATTCATCTTATGCTCGGCACTTATAAAGATGAGCGCGCAAGAGTGCACACACAACCGATTCACAAGATTCGACATCAGTTTTACAAGATTCGACACAGCCATTCACAAAACCAAACGAGGCTGTCTTGTGGGTGCAATTCAATGACAAATCTTCCGCGCAATGGAAAGCTTTCGCAAATCAAGCCGCAGCTGTCCAATTCTACCTTCATGCATGCGAGCGCTGACCGTGAGAGACATTCGTGTCAAGGTCAGCTTTTTCCTTCCGCGAGATCTCGTCACGGAACACGAAAATGACTTACAATAACATGCCGCATATACGTACTTATATCCGAGTCCGTTGTATGTGTTACCGTCGATACGGCCTACGGGGAACTGGGCCTGCGGCCGCCCCTGCGCGCCAGACGACACAGGTCGGAGGCCAAGGGTCATCGCGGCGAGGGACGACCCGCTTCGTCTTGCTCGCCCAGCACGCGCGGCTTCCTCGTGGAAGATGCGTAGGGACACGCCACACCACGACCATATACGTGCACGATGTACAGAGCAGATGGGAGACACCAAACGCGACGGTGTCCCTCTTATCGAGTTGGCCCAACCTTCTTTCCGCGCGTGTTCCGTCTCGTCGGCAGGTCACGCGCATCAGGGCGGCACGACGCTTCACCTATATAGTCGTTTGCATGGTGCACCTCCCACAACCTTTCCACACACAGACGCAGCCTTATGTCGCGCATGCTCGTGTTCGAGCGCCTCGCAACGCTTCTCTCTCTCTTTCTCTCTCTCTGATACTGTGCGCCGGTTTTGACGTGTATTCGGAGATACAAGCCGCTTTTATTTTTATCACGGCTGTACGACGTTGCGCTACTGAGCTCGAGGTAGCGCGTTCAATTGCAAGCCGCAGCTGCTGCATGCCGACAGGGATGAAAGGCAAGAAACGTGTTATCGTGTACTTGTATTAAGTGCACGTGTTCAAGAACCCCGGCTGCACAGTCAGAAATTATTCCGCAGCCTCCCTCCCACAGTACTGCGTACCTCACAATCGCATTGTAGATGTGGCACCTAAAACTCCAGAACCAAGTTTATTTTGATGTTGTTTATATAACATTGAACCACATATGCCAGTTCGTTTGTGCCGTGCGGCCACGGGCATGCTGCTATATACCTATGGCTATAAAATGAATGACTGCACTATCGAGCAAGAGAGAGAGAAAAGGGCCGGAAAATACATTTACAGACGATCTCACGGTATAGCAGCCAATTTACGAAATATGGCGGTGCCCTGCGTAAACCACTAAAGAATTAAGATGGTGTTTGTATACAGCGCGCTGTATACAAACACCATCTTAATTCTTTCATGGTTTACGCAGGGCACCGCTATGATGCTACGGCGAATCGGTTTCGAAGCGTCAGTGAAAATAGGGTAAAAGAACGGTGCAATGAAAAATAAACATTAATAAACTACAAGAAAAACGAATACAGAAATTATGCGCCCAGTCTTTTCCATTGTACCGAGTTTCATTCACCATTTGAACTGTGGGTAACTTTTGCGACTAGTGGTTCGTCATACCCCCTTCCCTCCCTTTGTTGCCGAGGAAAGCGACGACCTGTCTCTATGCCGAAACACATCTGCATGCCTTTCGTAAAAACTCACAAACGCGATGAGAAATACGCATCGTTCGGGTATCATTCCCGCGTAAAACATGTGGGATGACTGAAGAACGCAAGTAATGTCTCAGTAGTGCGGCATTTGGCTTAGCCAGACGAGACAGGACCCACTCGGTGGCTCAGCGGCGCTTCAGTCTGTGTGTCCGTGTGTCTTCCTCCAGTCCGTGTCTACTAGCGCTACCCTTCCAAGTAAGAAAAAGACCCGTTGACTGCATCGCACTATACGCTTTTCACATACGCAGGCCGCAAGCGGCCGATATAAGAAAAGGGGGAAGTACTTAGGCACAAGATATTCGACGCGAAGGCATCTTATATGAGCCCAGAAGAGCCCTCCTTGCCTCTCGTCGGGGTGGCGCATGGGATCGGACGAACCATATAACCGTGTGCTTGTGTAGCGAGGAAGTTCGCTCGCCGCGCTCTCTAAACCGCAGTGCGTGTAAAGTGCACCGAGGTCAGGGACACAAAGGGTGCGCTGCCGCCGCACCGCCCATGCATCTGTGTGCGAGCGCATGGCTGCACGGGGAAGCATCTTCACGAGAGCCTCGATCTAGAATCACTCCAGCGCGAGACTCTTGAGCGCTAGACGCACTGGACACGTATAGGAAGTTCGCTTAAACAGTCTCTGAGCACCCTTTTTGTACGCACTCTATAGCGTCGCCGCTTTCATGCGCCTCGACTGAGAGCTTTAGTCTCACTCTTATTTCACCCATCCTTTTAACCGTACTTCTTTACTTTCCTGCAATCCTACACCTATACGCATGATGCTATAGATCAGTGAGACTCGGGGCCAAAAATATGAACTAAATAATAAAGAGGTGCCGCTTGTAGGGTGAGGGGAGAGGGGCATAACGCGGCTCATGACGTCGTATAATCGCCCCCAGCTCGGTCCCTCCTCCCTCTCACTCTGTCTGTGTGCGCCGACTGTATGTGGTCACCCAACACGGAAGTAGCGTATCATACCGACATCAGCAGAGACTGTGCACCTGCAGCGCTTCTGTGGTGTCGCGCCCCGCCGCCCTCAGTGAGTCATCTCTGTCCGCGCGACCGCAGGCAGTCGTCAAAACGATTCTCGGCTCCTTCGAGAGTCGGCGATTCCGAGCGCGGTCACGCACCCCGCTTTGTGTCGCCGACCGCGCCGCCGCTGACCGTTGTCATGCGGGAGCACGTAGGGAGCGGACGCGCAGAGAGGCCGCCGCGCAATTCATGCGGACCTGCGGACGGTCCTCACATTATGCGGGCTCTTTTGTCCTCTGCGCGACTTGGCTCCTTATGAGCGGCCTCGTGCTATGCACTGTATCACTCCGCTTTTCTTATGCGTACGTACTAGTAAGCGCCACCTGCATACGGCTCGCTCGCTCTCTATCGGCTTCGGTCGGGGAGAACGAGATTTGTTTGCGGACCCGGAAACAGCTAACGCGAGAGAATATTCTCTGCTCCGACGACGAAAGATCTAGAGTTCCGCATCGGCCAACCAGAGATTCGAAATTCGCTGAATTGTCAGCACGCAATGATAATTCACGACAAGCTGTAGTACCCATGCTATCGAAAATCGCAACACAGCCAAAGCGCCGTCTTGCCGCATTAACACGGCTATAGTACCTTGATTAAAGTGGAACCATGCGCAGCTCATCTCGCTGCCACAGTGCCGGCCGCGCAGTTACTGTGAGACAGCACACATTTGAGGGGCGGAGGGAGCTCTTTGCAAACAACTTTATAGCGTCGTTTTGCTGGCTTTTCCGGTCCGCGGCCGTAAGGCGAGTTTGCTCATACGCCACGAACATCTATACTGCTCCCCGTTTCACACTGCGCGGTACCGTGTGTGCCCGGAAGTTACAGACTTCTTCAGCGCGTTGTGTACACACTCTGAATGTAAATGGAACATTGTTGGTACTGTTAACGTCAGGCGGCTTTACGTTTATACCACACGTAACTGTCGAGCTAATCTCGGCGTATAGCGGAAGCGACCGCGAAAATTTGCCTTGCATGCCGACAGCATTCCGCGTCACACGCACGCCTTTGATATCAGCTCTTCACATCACTGCACGAGCGCGTGCTCACCGCAGCAGCTTTAGTCGCGAGGAATTCGAGGCTATTCGCCGCTGCATTTCAACACAAAGGGAGCCACTGGAGCCAGTAATATATGTAACTCCTCAAGAATCGTTCTCCCAAGTAGATGCCGCCCACGAGCAGAGCTGCTGTGTATGCCGCAAGCAAATGCACTAAGTTCTGCAGGTTTGGGCTCGACGCCCACAGCAGAAACCAAATTAGCATCGGATGGTGTCTGGATGGTACACGCCCGCTCGAAAGGATCATTTGGCCATCGACCTTGCGAGTAAAAGTAGAGGCCGCGAACGAGAGAGAGAGGAATCAGGCATATATCCACAGGCCCGACTGAGCAAACTGGGTTTCAAGAGCTCGACCGCCCTACAGATACAAAGCTAGTAGTACGCGCATATAGTATACGTGCCGGGGCTGAACCATCGTATATGTATATAAAGACCCTAGAGAGGTGTATACCTAACACACATTCGATCTCTCCGCGCATGCATTGCTCCCCTACGAGTGTACAGGGCGGCGGGGGAGTTGGGAGGAAAAGGACGAGCAGATAGTGTATATAGTTGTACACCAGCGCCGCTTCGCGACGCCGTAAAATTAACGGCGGCAACACCCTGCGCAGTGGCGGCACAAGACCGCGCGAAGCCCCTTTTATGACGTGCCTTTATAAGCCACGTCGCGAGCAGATGCATTGGCGGAGGTGTGTCCGCAGGGGCGCACCCATGCCGTCTTCGTACGCGCTCATAGGTATGACGAAAAAAAGCAAAAAACAAACAAATCGAGCGTGTGCTCGGCGCAGACTCTATAGCACACTCGGGAGCGTGTAGTGGAGAGCTTACTTCGTGAACCTGCGAGTGTGCATACGTTCTAAATGTGAGAACGTACCAATAAGGCACTTCACTCCACTCGCTGGGGCATCTTTTAGTGAGGCGAGCGCATACGGTATAAGTGCGCGCTGAGATCCCTCTCTCTTTAGTTGCCCAGCATTCACATTTGTTTTAGCGCTTAGAGACGCATTAAATACTGCGCTGAGACGGTTGCAGTCGCAGTGAGTTGAGATTTATAAAGCGCAACAAAAGTACTAAACACGCGTTTAATTACTACACATTTATTCGAGAAAGAAAGAGAAAAAAATTTGGTGTGGGACGTCTTCTTGCTTCCTATACAGTACATCGCCCGAGGAAGTGAAATAGAGAATTAAAGAAAAAGCCGTCGTTGATGAATGTCAATCCCAGCCCCTTATACATCACTGAAACCGAAGCTGTATTGAGGGTGTACTCACACCCTTGGAAAGTATTATAGGGCATCTGTTCTGCCACTGGTCGTATGTACATTGCAAGTTCATCATATTCTTTGCAATTACTTCGCTATTTCCGACTCTTTTAATGTGCTTCAGTACATCCGAGAAAGATAAAAAAAGGTTAGGGTGATAAACCAGGGCATTCTATACTGCGTTCTCCCATTTAAAGGTCGCGAAAAGCAAGCAACTATTCAGTGCTGTGCACGATTCCCTCCACAAACCTGGTGTATTTAAGGTAGTACCTCGAATGTAAGAAGAGTCCCCGTTTGGAGACGTCCGTGGCAGATGTGTCCCCGCCATCCTCGCAGGTCCCCTAGGGTAGGTACGCGCATGTAGGTACGCGCAGCTGAGCATGTTGACCGCGAATAAGTTCACATGAACAAATGTGAAACGTTATTCAGGAGCCCACGAAATGGGCAGGAGACGACGACAAAATCGTTTTTTTCAGGATATAACGTTATTTACTCAACGAAACTGAGCGTATTCACCACGCATCCGATACTCTGCTCCGCTTTTTGCTCATGAATTTCGTCCCCACACACACTGAATCGGACCTTGAAGAGATCGTCCGTGGCTTTCGCTTTCTACTGTGAAACGGAATGCACACGCTCATGCGTAGCCCATACTCGGTATGTATCGGGTAAGCTCGTCGGGAGTAAGGAGAGACCCCGTGCACTGGTCAGGAAATTCTATATTGGTGCTCTTTTACCTTAATGGCGAGTAAAGTTTAAGGTTCTCGGCCTCCCATATCGCGCGGGAAAACAGAGGCGTGCCAGCCGTCTTGAACAGAACGCCTGTCGTATGGTATTACTACAGTACTCGCGCAACGAGTAGCGTGTTGAGCTTCATCTTTAATAATTTCTGGGGTTTTACGCGCAAAAACCACGATATGATTATGAGGCACGCCGTATAGTGAAGGGATCCTGAAATTTGAACCGTCTGATGTTCTCGCGCACTGACATCGCACAGTATACATGGGCCTCTAGCATTTTGCCTCAAGGTTCATATTAAAGTAGCGCAAAAAACGGAAGCACTTTTGCGCCGCCTTAAAAACGAACGTTAACGAACTCGGTCAGTGTTATCTCCTTTTGAAGCTTGCTAAAGAAGAAGATGAGGATGTGACGGAGAAACAGCGAGGCGACAGTCTGAAGTATACCTTTGTTTTAAGCCCTTCATTCGCCCAAAATATGACGAGGCCTCCTCCACACTACATCTACAATCTACGACACCTATGGCGGCAGAACTCGCGGCTCTGCGCAGTGCACTAGAATTCATTGATTGTGAAAGACCGAGTAAATGGGCTGCGTTTTCTCATTCAAAACCGGCGTAACAGTGCCTGCGGTCAGTTCTTCGACTCGAATGTCACGAGCAGTTGGCGTATGAAACCATTAAACTTCACCACCACGTAATACAAAAGGCCACGATATTGACTTTAAGTGGTTACCTAGCCATTGCGGTATCAGTGAAAATGATTCCGCAGCTAACGCTGCTTGCGCATCACATCAGGAAGCAAACAGCGTTCCAATCCCGCTTTCAAGGAGAGACGCTATACGAGGCAGATTCGACAACTGGCCCGCAGTCTCCCACTGACGGAGTGGAACCCGCCAAACATAAGGCATACCAGACTGAATCAATTGAATCCCTCACTGCAACTCTGACCTCCATCCGGCTTTTATCGACGCGAAGCTTCGCTTATCCATCGCCTTTGGTTGAGAGTTGCTTTCACGAAGGCATATACAACGTTAATCGGAATGACTGACAATGCGGTATGCGATGTTTGCGGCACCGAAGAAAACATCGAACACTTGCTGTGCCACTGTCCTGGATTCGCGCCCCGCCACGGTGGTGTAGTAGTTATAGCGCTCGACTGCTGACCCGAAGGTCGCGGGATCGAATCCCGGCCGCGGCGACTGCATTTCCGATGGAGGCGACAATGTTTTAGGCCCGTGTACTTAGATTTAGGTGCACGTTAAAAGAACCCCAGGGGGTCGAAATTTCCGGAGCCCTCCACTACGGCGTCTCTCATCATCATATCGTGGTTTTGGGACGTTAAACCCCATGTATTATTATTATTATTATCGATTCGCCTCGGAGAGACAAGTACTTCCCAACACATTGCAGCGACTGGATGATCGGCCACTTTCCGTGCAGGTCCTCCTAGAGCACCGTCAACACCTCGCAACGGCCCACAAGGCAGTGAAAGCAGTCTTGTGCTTTTTGAGGACGACTGGCTTGTGGTGTTGTTGTTTGTGGTTTTAGGGGGGGGGGTAAAGACGCTAATTTTTGCAGCCCTTGAGGGAGCACGGCGCAGCGTCTTGGGGAAAGGGGAGTGGGAAGAAAGAAGGAGATGCGTAGGTAGGTGTACTCAGCAGGTGAAGGCAGCATCGTAGGCAGGACGCGTCCAGGGGCAAGGAATCCGTCAGCGGGGGCCGGTCGTCATCAGTGGTAGAGCAGCCCGTTGGAGTTCACGAACTCCAGTAGGCTGTGGAAGGCCGGGACGTGAGGACGTACCGGGTGAAGCAGTTGGTTGGTGGTAGAGCTCGGAAGCCCGTAGCGCCTGTAAGCCGCAGTGACCGCGACATGCTCTTGAGCAAGGGCAGGGCAGGAGCATAGCAGATGGTCCAAGGTCTCGATATCGCCGCAACGACTGCAGGATGGTGAGGAGATGCGGCCTTTGGCGTGTAGCCTGGCTGCTGTCCATACGGAGCCAGTGCGGAGACGGAGAAGTGTGCAGCGGTCGCGACGGGATAGACCCTTCTCAGGAAGGAGCTTGGGTGGTCGGCTGGCAGCCACCCTGGCGTCGGGGCGAGTGGCAGCAAGGATCTGTTTCAGCCTGGGCTTGGAATAGTCCGAGGGAGCAACCGATCTGGTGAATGGGACGGCCGGGTGGTGGGCATGTCTTGCTAGGGCATCGGCCTCCTCGTTCCCAGCAATCCCTACATGTGAGGGCAGCCAGTGGAATGTGATAGGAACCCCTGCCGTATCAAGTGCTGCAAACTTGGACTTGAAGATGGCAGCTGTGAGGCCCTGAGGTTGGAGGTCCGCCAGGATCTGGAGGGCTGGCCTTGAGTCGCACAAAACCGCCACCGGAGTCTGCGGGGGGTTTTCGGCCAAGAGGTCTGCTGCCAGGTGCAGGCCCGCCAATTCAGCTGCTGTGGAGCTTGCCTTGAAGGGGAGCCTGCACTGTCTGCTGCTGCCCCGAGCCGGAATGGTGCAGGCAGCCGCCGCAGAGCCGTCTGAGAGCACGGAGCCATCCGTGAAGACGAGCAGCCTGCCCTCGAGTTGCTCCTCGAGTTTGCAGGCGGCAGCCTGCTGTAGCGCCGCCGCTGGTGTGTGGCGCTTCGATGCTCCGCCGAGTGACGTGTGCACCTCCGGAGATGGTTGATGTGGTGGTGGAGCTGATACTGGGACTGGTCGATCCGTGATCACCTCTGTGTACAGCTGGCAGAGGGCCCCCATGCAGGACCGTGGCATGTTGCGCAGTCGAGTGAGCAGCGCCTCTCCATCTGGTGCCCGGTGAAGGCGATCAATGTGGCCTAGGGCTCGTTGCATCATGAGCAGTGACAGTGGCCACTCGCCCGCCTCCGCCAGTGTAGCGGCAATAGGAGAGGTCTTGGGGAGTCCCAGGATGCTTCTCACCGCACGCCTGTGCAGCACCTCCAGTTGGTGCAGCCTGACCGGGGACAAAACGGCTGTTTGGCCTAGTTGGAAATGGTTCATCATTTAAGAAGCGCAAAATGACACGGGGACGAAGCATAGACACACACAGGACAAGCGCTTCGTCCCCGTGTCATTTTGCGCTTCTTAAATGATGACCGGGGACAGCAGGACCAGAGGTAGGGCGTACAGCAGGATGGATGTTGCCGCTGCCTGGTTCAGCCGCAGGGCCCACTGGACTGTGCAGCCTTGTCCTCGCTGATGCAGTCTGGCCACCGCTCCCTGGACTCGGCGAACCTTGGCTGCAGGAATCCAGGTGAGGCGGTGGTCAATGGTGAGGCCAAGGTAGGTGACCTCCCGACTCGATGGCGGTGCCCTCGATGTGGAGCTGCCCTGCGCGGCCTTGTGGTGCAGTCCCGCACGCCGCAGTGAATTCACTGCCTCTCTTCTTTTTTTCTTCTCTTCCCTCTTCTCTCTTTCTCATCCTTCTATTCCCCTTCTATAATTACGCAGTGCAGCGTAGCCAACCGGAAGCTTTTCTGATTAACCTCTCTGCCGTCTCCATTTCTGTTTCTTTCTTCCTCTTCCTTAAGGTTTAGTTTCTCCACAGTTGCATATCAAGTACAGATGGCGAACTAGTTTTGTCCCTGCGCGAATAGTGTATCGGAATAGTGGTACAATTTAAGCGACTACTGGAAAATATACGCTCTTATACGTATATGCCTGTGCTCAATGTGCCCAAAAGTAAACTGCGCACAGGGAACCAATTGGCGTATGAGTTTTGGAGAGGCTTTCTGCCTTTTTTTCTTTGCGCTGTCACAACAGATTAATCAAGAAGCAACAACGGTCGCACTCGTGGCCGCCTGTCTATAACGACGAAGTGGTGGTCTCATCGCGTACGTAAAATAATAATAATAATAATAATAATAATAATAATAATAATAATAATAATAATAATAATAATAATAATAATAATAATAATAATAATAATAACCATATCACAAAAGAACGATGATTGACGTCTAGAGGAAACAAGGCCAAGGAAGCGTCAATACATACAGATCTCGCCTAATAAGCCACACTCTGGTCGCGACATCTGTCCGCACGAGCAAAGTGATCGGTGTCAGCGTGTCGCACATGCAGTCGTGGACAGCGGTGCGTAGTACACCTGTGGCATCGCCTCCCCCTGGCCCAAGCTGCACTTGGCCCACATTTCTACATCGTCGTCCGCGTGTATAGCACGCACACCGTGTAGGTCTTTTCGCGCCGTGCATGGAAACATTTGTCGCCTGGCAAGCGTTTACGGGTCGCTTTGTACTGCAAAGTGGTTCACTAAAAGTACGAAGGGCGAGGCGGATGCCTCTTGTGCAGGGAACTTATTTATAGCACGCTGCAGAGCGCACAGAGCTCCCATGGGCTTTTTCGCCTCTCTCCGAGGTTGCAAGCGCATAGATGCGCTTTGCGTATACTGACGCAGCCAGCGGCTAATTGCAGCCTTCGCGCACATAGATTACCAACCGCGCAAGGTCGGGTCGCTGGGCGAGTTGAGAGGCATAGTGTTCTGCTTGCGCAACATCGCATCGGCGGAGATATCGGATAGAGGCGAAACAATTACAGTACAAGTGTAAAGCGCAAACTGCGGGGCGTTCCTCGAGAGATGAGCGCTGCCCGTTCGTCGAGCGGCGCTGTCAGAACGAAACTTCGCGAAATGGGGCGACGTCTTGCGGACCGCTTTTGGCGGGACCGGCGCTTGCTTCTTGCGAGTACGTTCCGCGTGCGCAATTACTACCGGATAAATCCTCGCTGGTGCGCTCAAACACGCGGAACCTTTCTAAATACAGTGCACAAGCTCATGTGTGCGCTTGGGTGGTCCGAACAGTGTAATCCCGCGCGTGCCGATATTTTTAACTACGCGAAGCATTGTTGGCCCGAACATAAGCGCCGCGCGAAGCAGAAAGAATGCACGCGACATGTTTCAAAGTCCGAGCCCTTCGTGCATGTCACGCACGGAATGATTTACGGCACTCTAAACTGCTCCGTTAGTAAGTTAGAAACGCGCCGTTGTGCACCTTAGTGGCTATGGCGTTCCCCTCCTAAGCGCGAGGGCACGGGTTCGACTCCCGTTCACGGCGACCGCATTTCGATTGGTGCGAAATGCAATAACGTCCGTGTACACTTGGATACGGGTTCACATTAAACAACCCCAAATCGTGAAAATTTCCCCGCAGTCCTCCCCATGTATCTAATCACATCGCGATTTTGGCACGTAAAGCTGCAGGATATACTTAATTAACTAATTAATTAATAGAGAAATTTGAAAGATGTCAGCTTTACCCTCACTGCGTGCAAAGTATAGCCAAATTTACAAAGTTAAATTAACATCCTTGATTTTGCCTACTGCTCCCTTCCCCGTTATATCGCTGGCACACCACCAACGCTTTGGTATCGAATCAGTGCCTCAAGCTTCTGTCATCACACGACATACACAGGAAAAGTTGGTTTCGACGACTCGTACACACTCCATGAAGTCTGCAACGCTTCTGAAACGAATATCATTGCTCAGTAGCTTTTCTAACAGACTGCACGGGATACCGAAGAGTTGCTACGCCTCGCTTTACTCATGAGTCACGTTTAGAGACCTCAAGGCGGAATAAACCCGCGTAAATACCTAATACACCCCTGTTTTGCTTCCTTTCTTACATGAATTGAGGCCGGCGCTTGACTGCGCTTCTTAAGCGAAAATTATCCTTGCAGTGGCCTTGCTTGAGGACCTTAAGGAAAGCAATAACAACGCAATCAAAGGCGGTTCGCTGCACGCCATGATGCACACACCGGTGTAACCCATATAGATGGGTGGTGATGATAAGAGGCTGACGAACGAAACTTCCCTCTCTATCGTCACCTTGTACGTGTCGCTTTATTATCTTTGGTTCAACCTCTCCCTCTCTCGTAACATAAAACAGTAAATAATTATATTTTTATAAGGCGTTTGTGTATTAGTGCGCCGACAGTGCAGCAGTACCTCGCAACGCCAAGATGCCGAGGAAACGAACGCTGCGCGAGCTGTTGGTCAGCGATACCTCTTGATAGCCTTATACAAAGTATACCAACCGTATAAATAAAGAAACTGTATATGGGCTGCTTCTGGAGGTACTGCAACACTGGATGAGGTTCAGAATGGTTTACGAAAAACAGACTGGCAGGGGTGGGGGAGGAGAGGTGTACATAACAACCGGAATATTAAAGCGAAAGCCTTGTATGGCTCATGAGTACAAGAAAGAAAGAAAGAAATCCCCCGTCCGGCCTCGTTCAGTAATTTCATCGGCATCGTAAGAGCACATGCGCCTGTGCTCTGCTTGGCGCTAGCTAAATACATTTTTTTTTTCCAAGATGACTGAAGACGCCTACTGGCTTGAAGATACTTGGACAACATTTTTTGGAAACATCCTATCTACTTCGTGTTGAATGGTCTTGCGTTCGGAATAGCCCATGTGACAGCGACGTCGTCTGACAGGGCTAGCATTACCAGTGGTTATTCAGTGACTCACGAGCGACGCCTGGCCTAATCAACGGTCTTCTAAGACGTCCTTATATCTTGTTACAGAAGATTGCGGAATTCTGTAGTTTGGTCGGGTAAAACATTATGGATGCAGTTTCACCGCCGCACCCTCCTCGTTTTCTTCAAAACCTCCTCCCACTGAGGTCCTTGCGATCAGTACGCAGTGCAAAGACGCGGTATTGGGAGAGGGGGGAGGGGGTGGGGAGGCTTTTTTCCTTCCCTGCCGTGTGCACGCCTATGTGGATCGGCATGATTTTCGTTATTTAGGGGAGGGAGGGAGGACGAGCTGTGCTGTTTTCTATTAAGAGCGAACAAGTTTCAGCACCCAGCGCAGCGATGTCGCCACGCATCGCGAGCTGAAACGCAGGCTACGGAAATGCTCGCTATAGAGAACTTGGGTACAGAGATCGAAGTTGAGTAGCGGAAGCCGCACCATGCACGGTTGTAGGCGACAGTACGAGAGTGTGCGCCAAGGCAGATTTTCGGGCGCCTCAACAAAAGTGCAAACAATGCGTAGTCGCCTTCGTAGCAGGTGATGACGCTGAAGGGTGACACACGCGGCGACTTGCGAGGCTAACGAACATAAAATCGACGGAGCACGAGTGAAGCGGAGCGGTGGTGAAGCTTGAACACCAACAAGACGAGGAAGGTCAAGTTGAAACGCCGGTTGTACAGTCAATAAGGGCGGCATGGGCCGGTAGTGAATGTAAACACGAAAATGACGTCAGTGGGGCATAGCTCCAGATCAGGGAATAAAACAGACGTATATGATGACCGGCGATATCATGACCCGTGAGACGATTATTGGCGATGCCGCATCTGTAAGACTGCAAGACTTCTTCCATGAGCGACACAAATAAAACCAGATACGGCAAGAGTATGCACTTTCTTCAGGTGGCCATGAAGATGAGGACTCATCACGAAGATGTGCCATCAACATCAAACATCGATCATCGACGTCAATCAAATTTTGTCATGAGGGCAGATCTGGGAGAGGAATTGACGTGGAAGTCGACGACGCAGCAATATGCTTGAACTGGTCGTTAGGCGGCATGGGCAACCAGCACTAACTTCCCGTGGAAGACAATATATAGCAACGCCATAATACAGCCTGCAACAACTTTGGGCGTCACATGCTGCAATTTCGTGTCAGCGATTGCGCCGCTCGTCTTGAGGCACACCAGTCGTTTCGTTCCTAACTAGACCCCAACGGCAATGGAACGCAGGGGCACAGAGGAGCGCATGCGCTATCTGCAACGTACATGTAATCGTTAAAAACTTCGTGCTACTTTCGTAGACTCCTTATATAGAACCAGCATAATTCAGTTGCCCAGTAAGGCTGTCGTATAGCGGCTCCGGGCCAGCACTGGCTCCCCCGAGCTATATACGACGAACGGTTGCAGTTCGGCAGCTGTTCTTACAAATGCACATACATTGTTCTGTCGTTTTTATTTATAGTGACGCAAAATAACGTGTACAACGTCTGCCTACATATTGACGCATAGTTGCCGGAGCAACTGCTGGTGAGGTAAAAACAAAAGATTAAAAATCTCAAATCCTCAGATGCGACGTTCGCCACGTTTTCTTACGTTTTAACATAATATCTGGAATTTCTTATGTTTAAACATCGATAATGCGGTGGCTTGGAAACGAACAACTAATAATATAATAATTGTTGGGGTTTTACTTCCCAAAACCACGATATGATTATGAAGAACGCCTTAGTGGAGGACTCCGGAAATTTCGACCACCTAGGGTTCCTTAACGTGCACCTAAATGGGAAACGAACTGTGCTCAGCCAGTCGTTAAAAGCCAAGCGCATTGGTATAAATATATATTTCGCCGCAAGCAATCGCGACCTCAGTACAGATGTATTTACAGCATTGTAGTATACGACTGCGGCACAAATTACTGAGTTCTGCCGCAATTGTTAGCACAGCGCGAGAGTGTATGTGCGGCACAAATCGCTCATGCACGACTCCTGTATACGCGTGGGGCCCAAGCTATGGGGCCCTGCAGATCGAGGCTTGCCCGGCGCTAACAGTTGGGGGTGGGGAGTTGTAACCGGGTTCGTTGTTGGGGGAGGACGGAGGTGAGAAGAAGAGACACCGGGGTGTGACTTAACCTCTAAAAATACACGCGTCACTTCCGTCGGGCGAACTGAGCTCGCGGCCAGGGCGCGCGGCTAGGGCGAGCGTTATTTGCCGCTGGTTGCTTGCATTCCGCGCGGCACCTGCAGGCGCGCGTCAAACTGACGGGTTTCCGCATTCTCGCCTTATACGCCGAGCCAGGAACCGGAGGAGAGTGAACCCTTCTCGGCCGGTCTCTCTTCATCGGGCAAAGCAGAATATAGCTAACCCCATTCATAACTGCGAGCTGCTTGGCGCGCGCGTGGTGGCCTAGCGTGAGCGCGCGTGCGACCGAACTCGTTAGGGTGACATCGACAAGGAAGTGCACGTTTAGACCACACCGAGCAAAAAGATCGCCTCTTTATTTTCATCCTCGCGCTTTTGCGGACGTGTTCTCGAGGGTTCTAACTTCAATCCTTGTTGTTCCTTTATTAGGAAAGAAACAGCGAGTCGACCGACGCGCGTATATAACCGAACAACTATTACGCGGCGGGGGCTTCGTTTCCGGTTGCATCAGTTAACGTCACACTCGCGACATATGTGCCTGCATCTTCTCCCGCAGTCTTCATTCCAGAGACACTTGGGGACGGGAACAAATGACGCGTTTTCGGCCGGCGGTGAAAGCAAGGGTTGCGCGCAAACTTGGAGCGCGCCTCCGATGGTTTTTTTCAGGGATGGATCACCGCACGTGCTCTGATGGCGGCGGTATGCGGCAGCCGGTGCGCTGATACATTGGAGCGCGTTGAAGGACACGCCTTTGCCGTCGGACGGTTTTAGCCGGGAGCTTGCGCTCGCGAGGAACGCCATTTGCAGAAAGACAAGGCGTGAAAACTCATGACACCTCGAGAGAGACGCACCTGATGGGCCAAGATTGACTTTCTTGTATAGTCACGACTACATATGAGAATAAAGGTATCCAGAGGCACAAGCAACTCTGGCAGTATATTTTAGCGAGCTTATAGGCACTCACTTATTAATTAGTATGCAGTAGGAGATGCCATAACCAGATCTACACTTAGCACTATAGTGGAACTAGGTCATGCGTGTGAGTGCATGTGTTACGCATGTAAAATGCCACGCAGTGCTCACAGTGTGCACTTCTTTTCGCTCACAAAGGAACGGTTTTCACTGTACAGCACTCCCAAGCTCAATCTTTTACATTCTACTGTGGATTAAAAAAAATTGATTGATACGCATCCCTGCTAACGTGATCGACCATCAAGGCTGTTGAACACCGTGGCAAATGGTATCCCAGGATGAATTAGACATACACTCTAGATTACAATGTTGACATTAATTTTATTCAAGAACATCGATTACTGATTTGTAATCACAACACAGTCCTGTTCCGTCGCAACAATTTTATCAATATTCTTCAGTAATGCTAGGTCAATGCACGTGAAATTCACTGTGGCTGGGCTTGTTCCACTGATGTGAAAGAATAATGCAAATTGCAGAAGAGCCCAACAGCGAAGCCGTTGAACATCACTTACCGTGGTGTTCAACAGCTTCGTTGGCCGATCATGTCAGCAGAGATGAGTGTCAATTCAAAACACGTGACTTACTCCGGAATTGACAAACTTTGCCGCGTACGCAGGCCGAGCGTGCATATCTTGAGTGAACCGGTCCTTCAGATAGTGTACTTGACTGCTCAGAGACCGAAACAAGCGGGCGCACAGTACCACAAAGTTGGAAACGGAGGTACCGTTTGTCGTTTAGCTGCATGATTCCAGAGAGAACAGAGTCCTCGCTGCCGGTTTGTTTCTCTGTTCGGGTTCACGTACTTGGATATTGATGGTGCTAGCGGGCTTTTTGTTTTTTGTGATCACGGACGACGACGATGACGCTAAAGATTACGTCTGAAGTCCACTAACAGTTTCGCTGTGAAAGGGTTTGTGGTATAAGGTAAGAAGTCTATCGGTTGAAGCAGACAGGCAACAGCGCTAAGAGGCTTACATGAAAACAAGGCGACAGCGGACTCCATCCGGCTATAAGTGACAACAAGTTCTAGCTGTACTGAACGCGACCACACAATTCAAGTACAGCATAACGTGATCGAAACTGCACAAGAAGCTTGGCAGACTACATTAGAATGTCGCTTAAAGAACCGAGCCTATCAACCAGCAAGGCCGCAAAAAGCGATACACTCGTAAGCCCTTCGCTTACATAGAGCGATGCCGAAATAGTCACTTGAGGCGAAAAAAAAGTGGCTCGCGACGCTAAGGTTCTAGTAATTGAACTGCGCCTGGCAAAAGCTGACGAGACAGCGCCTTACACATTCAGCAGGCTAGTGCGTTGCGCGCCCGCGCTAGCAGGAACAGACGCGCCCGGCGTGGTACACGTGCCTTCATGAAGCTTGTGATAGTTAAGCGTCTCGGTGCTCAAGCTCCTGTCTCATGCCATGTTCACTGGTCAGCAACTAAGGTGCTCGTTAAGACGTGTGCCTCTTTCGGCAGCAGCACTTGAGTGTTTCTTCTTTTAAAGCTATGTTGAAATGCTCAAAAAACCTATAGTAAACACTACAGTAAAGAAACCAACCTTTCCCGATTTGAGCGCTTGATGTATAGGCCCGCAGCACTCGCATTCTTCTTCCGAGCTCGGATTTGACATTAACCGCTTTATTCTCCAGGGGCTGACTCTCGGCTTCACAGCCCTCGACACCCACAAAGCCAGAGGGATGGTTTTGTTTGTCCTTGAGAGGCGGCAGAAAAAGTGCGCCGTTAACAGATTACACACCGGCAGTCATTTATTATCAGGAAGAACGCGTCGAGGCGCCGGTTGACAATGCACGAGTAGAGAGAGTAGCGTGGGAGCGGCGACATGCAAACAAAAAAAAGCGTATATGTCTTCGTTGCGGAAGGTAGTTGGCGTCACGAGACGAGAGAATGCGGAGCGCGAGTGCAGCGGGTGGCGCCGGTGTTCTGCCTGCCACCCGCCATTAGACGAGAGAAAAATAGGCCCCAAAGAAACGAAACCACGAAAGTACCGAGCAGAAATCCGTACTTCTCGCGCGTCGGCGATGCCGGCGTGCACTAACGAGACGCGCTCGCTTCTTTTTCCGAAGAGAACAGCGCGGGTGGCGCAGCGGCCCTTTCGTGCGAATATGAGGGTTCAAGTTCACTCGACGGTTCTTCAGATCACGCTGAACCTGACGGTCATGCCATCGCGGTTCAAGTCATCGACCCGGAGTGCATAAAGTTAGGATTGCGACGTCACACATGACGGGCCAGCTGTACGATTGATATATATTCTCGACACTGCCAAATTATGCCCCGTTTAGGTCTTGGGACAACGAGAGAAGGCCTAGCCATCCCGTGATCCAATCGGAGCCAAAAAGAAAGAAAGGAGCTGAATTTGTGAATCGTGACAAGTTTCGCACGGCGTGCCGATAGCAACCTGCAGGGGATAAAAACTTCGGTGGGTACAAATACAGTAAAACCTCGGTGATACAAATCTCGCGGGGTTACCAAAAATATTCGTATCATCCGAAATTCGTATCACCAGAAAACATGCAAAATTAGCATGCGACAAAAGAAAGTCGGCATGCGTTTTGATTTAGTGTTTCTCAGGGCCGCACCGACGTCATGAACAGCTCTAAATGATTGCCAGTGAAGTTTTTAGACGTCAACGATCATACTTGTACTCGTAGACATACGGTGCGTGAGCACGCGTGTAATTATTGAAACAGGTGTGTTGTGACCCGTGACCGCTAGTAGCCCCTTCCGAATCTTACTACGCTTTTCTGCATGACACTAGAGTACTGCGGTGAAAGTGACTTTAAGAAGCGCTTTGCACGCGATAGATGAAGGCCAGAAAATTTTAGAAGCGCTGTCTTTTGTTGCTGTTACCTTCTTATCGCGGTGGTGTTGGGGATGATTTTCGAGATATTTACGGCCGTGCCCGCACAATCGGGAGGTTTGCTCAATTTTCGGGTGTCTCCCGTGTAAATCGGAGAGTTGGCATGCGGGCGCGTACGTTGCGAGGCCTAGCTCTTTCGCCAAGACCGCCCGCTTCGTCTCTTGGGGTCTTCGTCCACCTTTCGTGGAACTTCATGATGGACCCGCAGCCCAAGTTTCAGTCTTGTGTCATAGAACGTCTGATTGCGAGGACGTGACTTGCATCGACGAGGCAGGCACGTGTTAACACAATACAATGACGCTGCTGCCTCGAGCACAGCAGCACGCGTCAACGCGTTAAAAAAAAAAAAAATGCGACGTCAACGCCGTATGTAATCTAAACAGACGCGAAGGCGCATAAAGGCCTCCAAGATTCGTGCGCACAATCTCGGAGGCAACGACGCACTGTTGACGGTCGCGCATGCCTGCAGCCGCCGCGACTGCCGCGACAACGCGGGCACCACCTGTTCGTACCTGTGCACTAGCGTACGTTCGTATCAAACGTCGCGGGGTCAAAATCGGTTCGCAACAACCGTACTCCAATACACTGCAGGCTAATGGGCCTTGGCCGGGACCACAGAAAAATTCGTATCACCCCAAAATTTGTACGAGCCGTGATCGCATCACCGAGGTTTTACTGTAGTTCTGTAGCGACTTGTTCGGATCTCGTAAAGGCATTATACGCAGATTTCGTGCAGAGTGGCAACTTCTGCACTTTAAATTGGCTAATTTTTTTTTCTTTTACTCTCGGTGCATTAAAACGCCGTGCTCAAGAAACTCTTCCAACACGGTGTTATATCTCTAGCACTAGGGGATGTTGAATCGATGTAACACTGCATAACCTAAATTCCAGTACATCATCTGTCTCCCGAAGATGTGGGCTATGTCAAGCCGAGCCTACGACGCGTGCAACCCGGCGCCCGCAAGCATCATTTGCGTCTCTCTGAGGCACATGCATTATATGCTTGTCTCGTTGCGTTTCCTAATCAGTATATTTCTTTTCACCTTTCTTTTTCAGTGAATTTTGCAATTCTTGCCTTCGTTAGCTTTGTTTTGCGCGCATAGTGCGTGAGTGAGATATGTAGAAACGTCGGGTTTGTGAGGTGTCGCACACATCGTCTCAAACCAAACTCTCGATGCTGCTGCTGCTAACCTCTCAAGCACTCGAACTTGAGAGCCTGTCAAACCGGCGGTGACAGCCCCCTCCAAGCGAGGAACTTTCACTTGAACTGGAGGAAGGGCTTCAAGCGACAATCCCTCTCGATGGCTCAAACGGACGACATAATTCGAGCGAGACGCGCGAACATCGACTGCAGTCTGCTGTATACGCCGCTACGTAGGCTGCTTCATCAGCTGAAGACCGAAATAACTAAGTCGTGCTAGCAATTATCTGCGTGCGTGAGACGCGCTGCCGTGCCGCAGTCGTCTCCCCTCGTGTTCCGCCTCTTCCTCGCGCAGACTTCCGCGCACGCATTCCGCTTTCCTGGGTCGTCTTCGCCGAAACTAGGACGGCGGAAATCGCATAAGAAGCAAGAACGTTCCGTATACATATACAGGGGGCCTAGGCGCCTTTGTTTTGCGGCCCGCCGCCTTTATGCCTGCCAGCCCATTCAGTCTTTGTCTGCTGCCGTACAATCTCTGGCTGTCTGCCAGCTCAAGAGGCGCAAAGGGGAGGAGTGTCAAAACGGTGAAGGAGATTCCCTCACTCCTGTCGCTCATTTTGTCTCCTCGGCCACCCGTGCCTCTCGTGACTGAGCATTATGTACTACATTACCAGCAGTGCTCTCAATCTGTCTAACAGGCGCGCTGCAGCAGAACTCCGAAAGAAGATCAAGGCACCTTGCTGGATGTAGTGTTAATATTGTGTAAGAAACGCCGCGATGCCTCTCCGACCTGTAGTTTGTTGCTTCGATTCCTTCTTCGCCCGTTCTTGTTTTTTTTTTTTTCCTCCATTGTGCATGGTTTCAGCGATAACCCTTTGTACACCTGAAGAGAAGCAAGTGTCAACAGAATAAAAAAAGAAAGCGAACAGAGTCCACTGTCAGTCGGTGTGTACCATAGCAAGAAAAATAACACTCATGGCGCCACCGACGAACGAATTCAGGCGTCTGCAGTCATGTCTGCCGTAACCCTTTAGCGCGCAAAGAACACAAGTTAGAAAGAACGACACGGACACACAGCGCTGTGCCCTTGTCGTTCATTCGATCTGTCTGTGCTCTTTTCTGCGCTAAAAATTTGTTATGGATTACTGACAAGCTGAACTATATGCTATTTCTGCCTTAGCACAGGAGGCGAAGTAAATTCCGCTCTAGTCGCGTTCGCCACCGCCTTGACATGCTTCTATATACGCGGGCAAATACCCACGAGTATGGACTAGCAATGAAACCACTGCATCTCGCGGCGTCTGGCCGAACTACCGCGGTTGATAGAAGGATGGATATACTGTTGCTCGCAGCAAAGCTCTCGGTGGCCAACAAATCCCCTCATGTGTCGGCGTCCTTTTAAGGCAGAAAGTGAGCGTCCGCGCACTTGTTCCCTTCTTGTCTTCGAGGCAGGGACTGGCGCAGCAGATGCCGTGCGAGGTGAAGCGCATGGTCGCGTCAAGGGAGGGCCTTCTTTGGGGGAGCCATGCAGCTGTCAAACGACGCTTTTAGAAACGGCGCGCGCGCACACGGGCGTAATGCGGCGGTGCGCGTTGACGCTGCATCAGCCAAGGCAATAACACTCGCAGCACGTGGCCCAAGAACGGCAAAGTCGCGCCCTTTGCGGTGGACGGTGTGTACACGATAGCGCTGCTGTCACTCTGTGGAGACGCGAAGGAAGACGGACGTCCCCACAGCGCGTGTGCGAGGTGCCCGCGAGAGCAATGACACAGCAAGGTTGCGACTGCCGCCACGTGGTGTTGGAAAACATTGTCCCTGTTGAGAAGGACGAGTGCGCGTGTGACACACCAAAGCTGGCGTTTCTCTCACACTGCAGAGCGCACATCCGGCGGCGCCCGTCGAGCCGCCCAAATTGCAAATTTTTGCATTGCAAGGAATCCACACAAGAATGAAATGTGGCTTCATCTTATAGAGCGCTGCAGCCAGGTATTGACGCGGACCACGGGAACGAAAGACACACACGCGGCGTCTTTTGACACGCGTCGGCCCGCGTCAATACCTGGCAGCGCGTTATAAGATAAAGTCATACCAAACTAGCCCCCGCAGCAGCCTAACAGCATAAAATGTGATAAGGCTCCTGATGTGAGATAGGGTGTAAGTGCAGGCTGGACAAATTTATACGCTGAAATGTTCTTCCCAGGCTCCACTTAAAGCCTTTGATGTTAAAAGTATTCGCTTGCGCTGCGCCCATAACACTCGGGTCACTGCTGTGAAACATATTTGAACATAATTGCATCCAGCACGTTTTCTCGTCGAGCTGAAGAAAAACACTGCGGCACGCGCGTGTTTTGTCTACATGCCTAAGCTGTCGTTTTCTCTCCAACAGAAAACACGCGTCCACCGTTGTGTTGACAGCGACAAACGTTGTAACGCCGAGAGAGAGCAAACATCCTGTACTCATTGCTTGACACAGCCAGAAAAAAACTAAAACGAACACACAAATATTTGTTGTGTTTTCCGCCCGTTATACCCTCCCGTTTCTTCTAAGAATTCTTTTTTTTTTTTTTTTGTCCCTTGCATTACTACGAGGGTGGTACGAGTATGTATAAATAAGTACTTGAAGTGGAGGGGAGGGCGACAGTGTGTGTATACGGGGGATGAGCTTGGGCGTTGAAGAAGTCGTCGTCACCGCGGCTTCGTGCGGAAAGGTCGACAGACTGGCATCCTCACGTGACACTACGCGGCGCTCAGTTCATTTTTGGAATCATCACCACCGCTCGGCTACGCGATCGAGCAGCGACGGCGATAAACAAGCCCCCTTCTCTTTCGTCCCTTCGGCTCTGAAAATACCTCGGCACGCGACGTTCAGCGCACGCTCACGCTGTGTCGAAGTTCGAGCCACGGCCGCAAAGGGCGAGGGGAGAACCACGCGACGATGATCGAGTCTGCACTGTAGATCATCCTATTCATTCATCTTTATATAAACGAACCCCAGCTGCTGCTGTCTTATCCTGAACAGCTCATAAACAGATGCAACGCATACATGTTAGCAACCGCACACACTTCCCAAAGGGCAACGTCAAACGCCAACGCCACCCTCTTCGTTGACGTAACATCACTGCTTACGAGACATCTTACTACGGGCTTTCGCACGAACCGTTGTTTGCATTTGGCCATGCTTTGTGAACTGTGCAATGCATGAAAATAGCATGGCAATATATAAAGTTGTGACCTGTCCCGTGCATCATAAACATAACTGCGTGATATTAGGCGTTGTATATAACGTCAGTACAGAGTCTTAACGTGCCACATTTAATAGACCGCTTCATGAAATCCTGGCAACAGGTGGAGTCCAGCATATGGTCGTTAGGTCCACATATTTTTATAGAGCGGAAATACTAGTGGACGACCTTATTTTTCTAAGTCTAAGAAGCAGCGCCGGAGCGATTGTCGCACTTCGTGATCTGCGTAAAACAGAAAAATGGTTGTCCATTACGGTCTTAATAGAGTGGGTGTCACAGAGACGACGTCAGGGATGGCAGCGGGAAATTGGACAGAGTGGTGCGATTGGGGAAATTTTACAGGCCGTGGCCAGAAGCGTAGCACGATCCGCTGACCACGAGCTTTCAAAAGTATACAGCAGCAGAAAGTGTGAGGACAGCATGAATAGAGAAGAAAGTACCGCAGTAGCAACAAACACTCGCACATTAACGGTCTCAACCATGCCAACGCCTACGCGACGCAATGGCAAACCGACACATTCTGGATCTCCATGTGACGTTCTACGCGAGGGCCTGCAGACCACTACCACCGCAAGCAGCATGTTCGCGCACGCGTTCAGAGCACGATCCATGGAGGGCAGCACGGCGCACGCTGCAGGGTGTGGGACGAACCCGTCATCGTTCGCCGACCGATTTGCACGCCTCGACGACCGCCGACTGGTGATAGGTGTCATTCGGTGTTCCTTCCTTCTTCCGAAGAACGCACCGACCGACGAAGGCAAGGGCTGATGTGAAACCGAACGTGTGGCTGTTCAAAAAGTGGTCTCGCGATTCGATGATCCAGTGCGGTAGAGTTATGCTGCGAACACGATGGGCTTCTTTCCAATTCCATTTCACGCTTCGCCCATGAAAGACCGCGGCGTTCACTACGATGCCGATCAGGATTGGCTAGCTGACGTGACTGCGACATGAAAAGACGGAATGAAAGAACGGCATGTCAACGTATGTACAGGCAGTGAGTACTCCCTCCTGCCTAGTATCATTAAGGTGTGTGTAACATTATCTCATTTGTGATTCCCGCGTTGTATTTTTCCGCCTGCAGAGACAAAAAAAAAAAAAAAACTTGCCTCACGACCTAAAATGCATTGGGACATTGGTGATAGCGTTAGGAAATGTTATTGTTAAAGTTCCTGAAATGCCGAGCCGAGAAAGACAAAGGCTCATTTTGCATTAAATTTCTGCTTGTGCCTTGAGATACCTGAAGACTTCGTCAGTATAACAAATGAGAATGGAAACTATTAGAAGTCCCGAATGCCGCTCATTGAATCCCTTTTCGTAACGTGTCATCCATGAATTCGTGTCTGATAAAAAGAAAAAAGAAAACCATCCAATCACTAATAATAGTATCTGGGGTTTAACGTCCCAAAACCACGATATGATTATGAGGGACGCCGTAGTAGAGGGCTACGGATATTTCGACCACCTGGGTTTCTTTAACGTGCACCTAAATCTAAGAACATGGGCCTCAAACATTTTCAAACCTTTTTGTACGTGCTTCTTGTACGTGCGCCGCGCTCTACACGACCTTTTCTTTATGGCGACATCACTCCGACATGAATGCTAACCTTGTCCTTGGGACAGCTTGCCGTTTGCCGTCGCATAAAACGTTGTGGCAGACACATCGCCAGACACCTCTCTGTCGTTTCCTCTTCGTAGCAATCGTTATACGTGTGTTTCAAACGAATACGATGTTTCGCCCGCTCTTCTCTCTCTCTCCCTTTCCTGTCACACTTTGCGTATCGACCCTACGTCGTCTCATCGTCGTCAGCGGGCTTGTTTGACCACGAAGTTTCAAAGCGACGCGAGCAACAACAACAGCCCGACGACTCACGCTCGAATCTTACGAATTGAAAGACGGGGCAGCGGCGGAACACCGTCGGAGATCTTATGAGCACGATCCACGGATACTGGGAGTATATATATGCATGAGCTGAAGGGGAGGGGGGTGCCCTTGGATGCATCTGGGGGCTCGCGCGTGCGCGCCTCATCAAGCAACAAAGCTCTCGCCCCTCTCTCGGCTTCCTTCCAGAAGAGAAGGAGCTCGCCGCCGTCGTGATGCGACGTAGATGTAGGCACGCGAGAAAGTTGATCGCCGCCGACGTCGGCATTGTCATCCGGCCGCATCAAGGGGGAGGGATGCACTCGAAATGGCTGCGCCGCAACTTCCTTCCCGCTGCCGCCGCCTTCCATTCTTGCGGTGGCCATGATCACGTGTTGCATCGCCTGCTATATACGAGCATGAGCTTCGATGCCGTTCGACAGCGCGCGTGACGCTCCGATCTCGGGCCGATCACGATCGAGCGGTGTTTTGTTCCTGTCGTTACGAAGGGCGAATCGTGGAGGAGAGTGGCGCTCGCGTATAGCCGCGTGTATAAGTATACGTATAAGACAAGCGGTTCGCCTTTCTTCCCGACTCGCCTTTCTCTCGTTCTTTCTTTTATTTCTGTCATCCACGGATGTGACCAGTGCTGGGCAGTATCGAAGATACATGTATCTTAGATACTATCTAAGATACATGTATACCCAAAGTGTATCTTAGATACACTTTGGGTATCTTGTATCTGTATCGCGATACGTCTGGCAAGATGAGTATCTGTATTTCCGATACATTCAATAAAATATCGTGTATCTTAAGATACAAGATACTTCTATAGGAACACCACCGTACGAAACAATAATCGCTGGCTCAATTCCGCTTCTCAAGTTGGTACTGGTACCACTAAACCGCCTGAATAAAACTATGGGCAGTGACAATTCTATCTTTCTGGCAGAGTCCACCAGTGAGGGCAGGCGATGAGGCGTGCGCGTCCGTTTTGGTTGAGCACAGTAACATGCCAGCGCTCGCGCAGTCTCGACAGAACAAGCGCGCGAACGTCTATGCTTAGCTCACGCCCTGGATTTTTTCTCGATTTTTTTTTCTTTTTACCTGTGCCAGTGCCATGACACTTAGCCTGATCCACTCTACAGCGCCGCGTACCACAAGGCATGCGGTGATTATCGCGCATATTCTGATGCCGCTGTCCTGCGGGGTGCTTCGTTACGAAATCTGAAGCATAGGGTTGCTTTGCGTCTCGTGGCGTTTACACATCAGCGATTTGAAGATTTTGTGGATGTAACTTAGACTTACATGCGATTGAATTATGTGCAAACAGGATCCTAACTATAGCACCACTAGTACCGACGCTAGATCTAATAGAGCAAGCGTTTACCTAACAGAAGATATCTTCGTGCACCACAACTTTTTCTTCCTGCTGTCGATCGAGTCCCGGCCGCGGCGGTCACATTTTCGATGGAGGCGAAAATACTTGAGGCCCATGCACTTCGATTTAGGTGCACGTTCAAGAACCCCAGGTGGCCGAAATTTCCGGAGCCCTCCACAACGGCGTCCCTCATAATCGCATCGTGGTTTTGGGAAGTTAAACCCTAACAATTATTATTATTATCTTCCTGCTATCTTTCTTGAAAGATTTTTTGAAATAATAATTTGATTGTTAATAATAATAATATCTGGGGTTTAACGTCCCAAAACCACGACATGATTATGAGAGACGCCGTAGTGGAGGGCTCCGGAAATTTTGACCACCTGGGGTTCTTTAACGTGCACCTAAATCTAAGTACACGGACCTCAGACATTTTCACCTCCATCGAAAATGCAGCCGCCGCGGCCGGGATTCGATCCCGCGACCTTCGGGTCAGCAGTCGAGTGCCATAACCACTAGACCACCGTGGCGGGTCTAATTTGATTGTTAGCACAAGTGCTTTCTTAGTTGTCCTTCTCTTGCATCCCGTACATTACCTAGGGCTCTGAACTGTTTTTTTTTTTCGGTCTGGTCACAGCAATATGTTTCTTGTAACGTGCTGCCAAAATAAGCTCTCTGCTTTATTCTCGCTTTGATCTGTCTGCTTTATTTCTGCTACTTTTTACACATTTATATTTCACTTGAGTTTACTGTCTGCCAAGGCGATTTTGAAAATAAATATGTAATTATGTGGGCGCACACTGAGTATACAGTACCTGCTTACTGCTTATTAAAACGGTGAAATTGAGTTCGCACTATAATAATGGAAATATTAGGACCCATCTTAAAGTTGTTAGGAAGGGGATTTGAGAGAAATTGCTATACTAAATGATCCGTTTTTCTCGTGAGCCTCCGAACGAGCCGTTTCAGTGAATTTTGCAAAGGCACTAAGTCTTTTTATTGTCTTTCATTAAGAAGGAAGTTGACGGTACTTCATGCTTAATTGTCATAGCTATTAGGGGTGCCGCCTGTATCGTGTTTCAATACTTATTCACGATGAATGTTTGATACAGAACGGCTTTTCTATTTTATTTACGTCTATTTGTTTTTCTTTTTGAGGCCTCTCTAATTTTTTTTTACTATGACTAATCGCCAGGTAATCGGAGGTGTAGGTGCCAATAGCGTGAATAGCAGCGGTGTCCTGCGACGATTTGTGCAAGTACACTGCCACGCACTCTTATTTCTTTATTTTGGTATGATCGGGTTTAAACCACAAAAGAAATATTAGCAGCGCTCGGCTCAAGCCGCGCCGCGATGTTTCGAAGTCTTCGCGATTGTTTGAGACTGTCCCGTTAAGATTACGCGCGAATCCCAGCCGCGGCGGCCATATTTCGATGGAGGTGAAATGCTAGAGGCCGGTGTACTTAGGTTTAGGTGCACGTTAAAGAACTCCAGGTGGTCGAAATTTCCGGAGCCCTCCACTACGGCGTACATCATAATCATATCGTGGTTTTGTGATGCAAAACCGCAACAATGATTATTAAAATTATGCGCAGGGCACGAGCACTCTAGTTCATTGGTGAGCTTACGGAAGCACCAGCGGTAACGCTGGAAGGTTCGATCGCTGATGTATAAAAGACCACGCTCAGACCATGATCAGAATACCGAAGGCCCACGACTTTTATTGCCACCAGTTACTTAGTTTTCTGGGCACATGCTTGCCCAGTGCGCAGTCTCGTCTCTAACAGAGTGACTGCCGCCTTCTTCATCGTCACCACCGTGTGACAATGCAATAGGTATTAGGCATTTCTGGGGTGCACATGTTCTCTCGTTGAAGAAAAAATGTTAAAAGATTGCACGCTAATGAGTATACTGATAGCGAACGCTTTACGCCAGCAGATAAGTAGAATATGAAAATTCACTGCAGTTTTATAAGCATTAAGTATACACAACGCGTCACAAAAAATGTCGCTAGCAGCGTCGTTGCTGCTGTACACCGCGGTGATTCGGTATTGCGTAAACGGTGTTTAATAGACAAGGTAAAACTCTACACCGGTATTTGCGCCATCGTACGAAGGCTTCTTATTGAAGTTCTTGTGACTAGATGGCCACCCGCTAGCTGGTCGGCGAGCTAAGCAGCGTCTCCCCATCAATTACAAAAATGACAAGCAAGAGCCGCTGTCAATCAAGAGCTGTCCTATTAAGCAGCAATACAAACCTCAATAAGTTCTGTCGGAAGTAAACTGATGCACTTTGAGCAAGAAGGACAAAACTTTTGAGATACTAACAGTCATTTCATTAAAATGAAACCAAATTGGTCACATTAAAGACATTTTCAAGCAAACCTTTTCATACATAGGCGGTCGCTGCTACGTTATAGGGGTCTATAATAACAAATTTGCGAATGTATCGAAGTATCTTAAGATACAATTGGCAAGTATCGTATCGGATACAATTATTGCGGTAGTATCTTGTATCTGTATCTCCAATACTTCTTGCCTGAGTATCTTGTATCGTATCGCGATACAATTTCAAAGTATCTTTGCCCAGCCCTGGATGTGACGTTATCCGTGCTCCACGCTCGCTCTCCTTGACTGCACATTTAATTCGGCGCATTTCCTTCGCCTTTGTTACTCTATACTGCAGGACACAACGCGAGAGGAAAGCTGTCGAAACCTATAGACGGAGGAAATTAAATTATATTCTTATATCAATAAAGAAGGGCGTACGGCAGGGAGACACGATCTCTCCAATGCTATTCACCGCGTGTTTACAGGAGGTTTTTAGGGCCCTAAATTGGGAAGAATTAGGGATAAGATTTAATGGAGAGTATCTCAGTAACCTGCGATTCGCAGATGGCATTGCACTGATGAATTACAGCTCATGATTACTCAACTGGATAGGGAATGTAGAAGAGTAGGTCTGAAAATTAATATGCATAAAACTAAAGTAATGTGGAACAATCTTGGCAGAGAACAGCGCTTTTCGATAGGTGGCGAGACACTGGAAGTTGTAAAAGAGTACGTCTACTTAGGACACGTAGTAACCGCGGAGCCGAACCATGAGAGTGAAATAACTAGAAGAATAAGGATGGGATGGGGCTCATTCGGCCAGCATTATCAAACCATGAATGGCAGTCTACCACTATCCCTCAAGAGGAAGGTATATAACAGCTGCATCTTACCGGTACTTACCTACGGAGCAGAAACCTGGAGACTTACAAAGAGGGTTCAACTTAAACTGAGGACGACGCAGCGAGCAATGGAAAGGAAAATGATAGGTGTAACCTTAAGAGACAGGAAGAGAGCAGAGTGGGTCAGGGAACAAACAGGGGTTAAGGATATCATAGTTGAAATCAAGAAGAAGAAATGGATATGGGCCGGGCACGTAGCACGTCGGCAGGATAACCGGTGGTCATTAAGGGTAACTGACTGGATTCCAAGAGATGGCAAACGCGTGAGGGGGAGACATAAAATTAGGTGGGTAGATGAGATTAAGAAGTTTTGTAGGTATAACGTGGCAGCAGAAAGCACAGGACCGGGTTGATTGGCGGAACGTGGGAAGGCCTTTGCCATGCAGTGGGAGTAGACAGACTGATGATGATGATGATGATGATGATGATCAATAAGTGCCTCCTTTTATTGCGTACAAGACCACAACAAAGAGGACATACTGCGCATCTTCAGCTTCAGATTTTATAGTAAATATATATATATATATATATATATATATATATATATATATATATATACTCAGACCAAACTGCTCAGCACAGTTTGCTGGCCAAATTAGGCGCCAGTTAGATTCAGCCGTAGTGTCACCAGCATCTCTCCCGACTAATATTCGAATGGCACTTATCGTAGAATACCGCTTAGGCCACGGCATGACTCGCCCATGTATTAGCTTCTCCACACAACGCGCACGTAGCATGGTGAATGCGTTCATGATGGCGTCTCGGTAGAGCGGTTGATTGATGAGTGGTCGATTCACTGGTAGTTAAGGCGGAGAACTCCGGAATAATTTTGGCCACCTGGAGATTTTATCGTCCTCCCAAGGCGAGTGCACGAGCTTTTTTTTTTTTTTTTTTTTTTTTTTGCTCGGCACCCAAAGTGCACCAACCATCACTCCGCCACAGCGGCTGGTGCATTCTTGACCGCTTATACTGTTAGTTGGGGGAGGTCCAAATTGTTTCTACTTAATGAAGAATCAATTAGAAATGAAAAACGAAAAAAAAAACGCTGCTTCTCCGCAGCTTTAATCTTTTATTTAAACACAGCGAGAACAAATGAAAATAAGTAACGAAGTGAGTTTCAGCGCCGACCGAGCTTTGAAAAATGCGTGCTTTCTATTCGGGTGACTTATTGAGAGCTGCCATAGCTCTTGCCTCTCTCTCTCTGAAAGCAAAGCACACTTTCAAAGTTCCTCACGCTATTTCTCCTACTTGTTTGTATTGTGTCGCGCGTCTTTTTCTTTTTTTGTTCTGCTAACGCGGCGGCTGCTCCTGCGAGGAAGAGGGCGCGTAAAAACGTGGCCCCAGCGGAAGCGCGGGGGTGGAAGAACCGCTCAAACTATTTTAGACGCTGTCACTGAATCAGCTGCCGCGTCAAGGGGTCGGCGCAGCGTAGACGCCGTCGCGGCAGCATCGCGCGCGCTCGGGCGTCGCTATAAACAAGAGAGTCAAAGTAGTGCCAGGGTGGACCGAGAGAAGGATCGCGAAAAGCACGAAAAGGGGAAAAACAAAGCGGAAAATGTAAGCACCGCGAGGGATAACCAAAAAGAAGAAAAAAAGAGAGAGAGAGAGCTTTGCACTCCGTGGAAAAGTCGTCTCCGGAGCGGAGCGCATTCCACGTTCCAGACGGCGCGCGACCGATGAAAAATGGCCGTTTGAGTTGCGCGGGAGCGTTTTGGCTGCCGTTGGCGGAGGTGTGCGTGCGCGGCGGACAGGGGACAACACGTGGAAGACCGCGGGAAAGGAAGGCTCGAATATATCTATATATATTGTTTTCTTTATTGGCCAGCAAGAACCAGTGCTGCGGCGAAACGTTGTTTGTCCAACGCTCGGAGGCGGAGATAGCGAGAGCATCCGCGAGTGTTTATAGCAACCGAGACGTACGCAAGCGCGCTCACGCTAGGACCAATGCTCCAGTGTCACGCACAACGCCGCCGCCGTTGCCGAGCGTGCTTTAAGACGGCTAGAGCGGCACTATCGAAAATTCCGGCAATATTTCGACTCACGTCTTGTCCCCTGTCAAATGAAGCTATAGAGGCAGATCGAGGAACCTGACGCACGTATGGGAGAGCATGAGGTCAGCAAGTAGACCATGCAGGAAAAGAAAGAAAGAAAGAAAGAAAGAAGGAAAGAAAGAAAGAAAGAAAGAAAGAAAGAAAGAAAGAAAGAAAGAAAGAAAGAAAGAAAGAAAGAAAGAAAGAAAGAAAGAAAGAAAGAAAGAAAGAAAGAAAGAAAGAAAGAGAAATTCGCAGTACATAGCGTCAGAGCGGCAGCCCGAGGTGTTTCCGGGGTAATAATAATTGGGTTGCGTATGAAAATTAGCGAGGTATATATTTACACTGGAGCGTAGGACAATAATACAAGGTTAATGAAAAATTCGTAGCGAATTAAGATTGACGGCAGATATGAATGCACATAAAGCAGTTAATTTCCCCGCTTACGATCGAACGAACGAAAACCGAAATTCTATTTGGCAGGCTGAATCAACACGTGCACTGAAGTGGGTTGCTCTACTATAGTGTTGACTTGAGCTAAAGATAACACTTTTCTATACAGGTAGCGCGTTTTATATCTGATATAGCCCGAAGCTAGACAAAGGGGGCCACAACTAGTACACTACCAGCTTTTAACAACTATATATATTTTGCCTTAATTGGTAGCACGTTCTCAGCAGAGTGATAGAAGCTAATTGCAGTTTAAAATGTGGTATAGGGGAACCCTGTGCACCCTTTGTATACACACCATTCTCCTTGACCCTCCCTTACCCGAAAGCCCCATTCCACAAAAAGAAGTAAAATGAGTGCTACACGAAGCTAATTGGCGCTCCTTGGAGCGCTGTTTCCAACTGTCTCTCCCACGGTACCCAGTTGACTTCCCGAGTGTCGTCAGCGCTTCTCCACACGGCGCGGATTCGTGGAGCGGCGTATATACGTATATACGTGACGGGAATCGGGCTGCGCGAAATATGCGTCGGCGCCAACAAAAGTCTTCGAGATATGGACTCGGCGCGCGTGCTTTTAAGCGACGTTTAACGCACGGCCGTCCGCGAAGTACGTATAAGTTGCTACGCGCAGAGGAGGCACGTATCTAACTCCAGTTCCCGTCTGGCTCTCGGTAAGATAATCGCGGGCGCCTCGGCAGCCCCGCATTAATAATCGCTAGATCTCGGCATTGTCTATATGGTGTCGGAGAATACGGCGAAGATGCAGATATCGAGGTATACACGCCGCGAGTTTTTAACTTACGCTCCTAATGAGCCACGCTAGGCGCGTCTCCTTTGTTTTTGTCTCTCTATACGCCGACCTTCGGTGGCACGGATTTTCGACGCTCCGGCTCTTGGAGCGCAGAAACATCGCCTGCGCGCCGCATACGCAATTGGCTGATGCTTTTTCTTGATAGGACAAGCTGCGCCTACAGTTCTTCCTTCGAAGTCAATGGCTATCTCCGATAACTGAAGGAAAGTGAAGGAATCGTCGCTCGACTATATGTAGCACCCCGATGTCAGGTCACTCGCTTCTCGACACGCTCTTAATCAAGCGCGTACGCGTTTAGACGCTCCATCCTTCGTCGTCACCTCTGCCTAGATGTTAACTGCGTTCTTTATTTCACATTTTCCCTTGATTCACTGATTCACTTAACTAAGAACCCTTTCCGACCTTAGTGTGGACCATCATTACCAAGCACGACGTAAGGAAATAGCATCTCACAATCCGTCGTCGCGCAGTTCCAATCTCTGCGCACTCATAGAACACCGTGGCGTTCATTGCTATCACGCTCAGTTAGTTTTTATTGACATGTTTCATGAAATGTAATAATAATAATAATAATAATAATAATAATAATAATAATAATAATAATAATAATAATAATAATAATAATAATAATGTTCAGACGTATGCATCCCTCAGAATGTGATAGACACATGGGATTTAAGGAGAAAAACGGGTTCAGCTATAATGAGCTCGAGAGTAAACATACGATCTTTGTTGATAATGTAAAATGTACGATCCGTAGTCTCTATACAGTGCGTTTTCTGCATCACTTTCATGCATCTACGCTCTTCGGTGGGTATAGCACTGGACTGGAGACACCAATGTCCTTCCAAATGTTCTTGGGGCTACTGAAAGCCACGGAGTGCAACGAGAAAACCTATCCGTGTTTCTACGGCAAAGCAGGAGCATTCTGGGGTCAGTACTGCATATACCTTAATCGGCACCTTTACTCTGCAGGTAGCTGTGGCAAAATAGAATTATACTGCATAGAAAGAGCGTATAAGTACGCACAGTAACTATATCAATAACGGTCCTGTCACCGCTCCTACAGCTGTACGTTTTTGCTATAGCGTGTGGGACGCGAACAGACACCAGGACGACACTAATCGCAGGGTCATGTACCCACTGAGCAAGAGAAAGGAAAGCAACCCCGGACTGTTGCGAAGTTCGCGAACGCGTCACGAAAGCTGGTTGGAGCATGCAGCAGGTTACCCTACCCGACAGCAACGGAGAGAACCATTGAGAAAAAAGCCAAGGTCAAATGGAAGCTGTTAAATCATGCAACGGAAGCGGCCCGAAACATGCGCCGAAGCTTCGACAGCCGCTTCTGCAGAAGCGTCACGGCAGGGAGCACGCTCTCTCTCCACGAGCGATTGTCTTTTATTTCGACACGACCGCAGCAAGAATGAAAGGACAACCGGGAAAAGTTGGTGTCGGGACATTCCGCTAAGCACGAAGAGCGACCCGGCGAACAAAGACGAACGGTAAATAAACGGGCGCATCCGAGACGGTTTCCCGTCTAGTACGACTCTTCTCATTCGGTTTGAAAAGAGGTAAGAATGATGTAACAGCGATAAGCGCGTAAAACTTCCTCCTCTTTATGTCGCAGAAAGCGCATTACCACTATTTCTTTCCACTCGCGCTGTCGAGACGCGTTCTCCTATCCTCTTCAATATATCCGAAAGAACCTCCACCCCCCTCCCTTCCCACTTTACACCACGCCTTCGCAATAGCTTTTCCCCGTGTGTCTTCTCGTGTGGCGCGAAGGCGTACTCCGAACGACACCGAGGCGAAAAGGAAAACGCGCATAGGAGTCATTTGAGCCCCGACCTCCCCCTCCGACACCGCCCTCACGCACGCGCGAACACAAACCTTTCTTTTCTAAGTGCGCTGCCCCTCGGTCCGCGCGCAGATGTGGCGCAGCGCATGCCGCGCGGCTTCTATTGACGGACGCCCGGTCGTTCTTTATTGCGACAGCAGGGACAATCGTTCCACGGTCTACCACAGCGGAGGGAAGCGGCGCAGAAAAATCGAAAGGAAAAGCAGTCAGAAACCGGCGCTCCGAAGATCGCGGCTTCTCAGAGATGAGAAAGTTTTTCTCTCTTAGCGGGACACAAGTGCGATTGTCACTTGAGAGAAAGCAGTGGGAACAGCGTTGCCTGGGCGTGCGATCGTGCATTTTCCTTGCGCGTGCGGCGTCCGCGCGCAAAGCACACCCAGTATACTAGCACGATAGTAAAATCCAGATCTATGGTAACCACTACATGAGCCGTGCCTGTGGCAACCAAGTCGATAACGCAGTCTCCGTCGTCGAGAAGCCGTTCACAGCGAGGCGCATCTTGTGTACTACCACGCTAGCCTCATTGATTTGAACGTTCTTTTCAAGATCTTCGCATCAGTCCGAATGACGAGCGAGAAGAAAAATCATGGCAGCTTTGCACTAGTGGTGCCAAGCCTGAAGGAAGGGCGCAGCTGGGTGGCCTCCTTGTCTTTTCTCTTTCTTTCTTTCCTTCCTTTCTGTCTGTTTCTTGCATCTCTTTCTTTCTCTCTGCTTCTTTCTCCTCCCTCTCTTTGTTTTTCTTCATTTCTCTCTGGCTTGCTCTCTGTTTTTTCCATCTCTTTTTCGTGTGTCTCTTTCTATGTCTTTCTCTGTCATTTTTATCTTTTCATGTCTTTATTCCCTTTATTTCTCTTCTGTTTCACGAGTTTGTTTTCGTTTGACACTAGCACCTGCGGTACACGGTAGTGGGGCTTGCCCAATTCCTGTGGCGCATACCCGCATGTGGAGTTTTGCACGACGGAGCACAGGTTGCCGATAGCTTAAACGGCTTAAAGACAATGAAGAAGGCGCGTGCCGGTTCATGAAGAAACGCGTGCCGGTTCACGATGATGATAGTTTTTTACGACGGAGCACAAGTTACCGACAGTTTAAAGGGCTTCGCTGTTAAAAAACGTCATATACGGCCAACTGCAAGCTGTTAAACTGCAAACGATCAGTTTGGTCGAGTTAGAGCGGAGCGATAAGGGATCACCAGGGGAGAATGTTGTGCCGGCGCCTTCGATTGGTCCCCTTCCCTTTCTATATCTTACAGTCATAGGCGTGCGCAGGGTTTCCCTTCAGGGGGGAGGAAGAGGGGGGGGGGGGCGAAGGTTCATCGCGGCGCCCCCCCTCCCTATTAAGTCAATGTATGGGCAGACATTGCGCCCCCCACTTCTTAGATGACTAGGGGTGTAGGGGGCGCCCCCCTCCCCCCCTGTGTGCATGCCTATGCTTACAGTGCTCGTCGACGATCGCGGCTGCAGCGTTACGTTAGAAGTAACAGATCTTCAGCTAAAATGTAACTAATTAATTACTTTCGCAGGTTTTACATGCCAAAACCACGATATCATTATGAGGCACGCAGTAGTGAGAAGCTCCAGATTAATTTTCGCCTCCTGGAGTTCTTTATTGTGCCCCTAAGTCTAAGTATGCATGTTTTCTCGCATTTCACCCCATTTCACCCCCAAAGCAATGTCGCGTACGTGCCCAATGAGCCCGACAGCGTTATGCTGACACGAAAAATACTTACGATGTCGTATGATAGACAGGTAAAGTGAGCGTGGCCTTTATTATTTTTTTTTTAAGCAGTTGTACTGGGCGCATGGCGAGTTTGGCACAGAAAACTTCCGAATAGTTTCACGTTATATCGACTAAGTTCTGCCGCTCATGAACATCTCGAGGTACTTTCCACTTTATAAACAAACGTTTTACTAGTTCACCTGCGTCCGCATTCACCAATACGTCTTACGCTAAAAATTTTCGCAATAGAATATTTCAGATGTGGAACATATGATTAATGATACGGGCTGACCAATTGGGAAAATGCACTTGCGATATAGAAGTTTCCTGAATTCGGCCCTCGATTTTTCTCTCTTTCTCTCTTTAATCCTGCCGAAGAATAACCCCTGTGTTCGTCCAGCCGCTTCAGTGGTGGGTTGGGCTTCCCGCAATGGCGCCGTCCGCATTCCGACCACAGACCGGAAGACGAAAATGCCCGTGCTTGTTGAAGAACCTGAGGAGGTAGAAATCATTCCTGCACCCTTGACTACAGCCCGTCGTCTCTAGCTGTACACATTTAGCGCGCCGTCTGTTAGTAGGGAGTGGCGCACTCACTACCTTCTGGAGAGGCATACTGGGCAAGTTTCTCTCGAACGCCGCAGTACACTGCCCGAGACTGCTTTTTTTTTTTTTTTTTTTTGGACGCGCTTTGTGCGGCGTGCACTCTGCCCGAACGCGAGTGCCTGCCCTTGCGACAAGGATTGTGCAAAAGCCCGCCTGTGCCGCATCGAGTGCCAGTGCGCGCAGCGCCGCACCACGTCCTTGGTGTGTGGCGGTTCGGCTTCCCCGCAGCTGCCATGAGCGCGACGGTCCCGGACGGAAGTCGACCACATTAAGGGGTCGCGTAATGCGTATAATCGGGAAAAACCAGTTTTTCTTCCTTTTCCCCGAATTGAACGGAACGTTTTAGCGTTGCTTTTTCTTTCGTTTCCTTTATCCCCTTCGTATTGCGTTCACTGTGGAACGAGGGACTCGATTCGTTTCTTCCTTTAGAAAACCTTAGGATTCCGTCGCGAAGTGCTCCTCGCGAAAGAAAGGCTGCAGAGCAAACGCCTGCACGTGCTAGATTAAGGGCACAACGTCGGACAGCGCGGTCGTTGCGGCACGAAGATGGAGGGGGGTACGTTGAGGGCATGGCTCGCGTTCAGCTCTAAAGTGATGTCGACGGATGAGTAATGCGCATATCGCGTGCGCCCCTTTCTTCTTAAAGCGGCCGCACCAGTCCACGTGTTCGTTCCTCGGCATCCAGGGCTACAATACATAAGCGGCCAAGTCCTGGCTGTCCCTCGTCTTTTCCTTTTTGTGGACTACCAAGGGAAGTCGCGCTCGCCAGGACCGCAGCAGTTGAAAGATACAGCATGAAGGCTGTGCCTGTACGTATATCGCGTATTACAGCTCGCAACTCGCGGATTATATTGTAAGCACGGTCGCAACGGGCCTTCTGTTCTTGCTTTTTTTGTTTTCTTTTTTTCTCATCACGCACCCTTCAATAAATATAGAGGCATTCTGCTCGTGACATTAATCTTCGGTCATTTCTGGGATTCCAGTCTTGAAGAATGGAATGGTTTCCGATTGGCAGCGATTGAGACTTCATTGCCTCAGAAACGGAATGTGTGACCGACTTAAGCGCACGCCATCCTTTGCAACCTCCTTCGCCTTGGTATAAGGCTACGTGACGAGAGGTAAAGAAAGACAGCATCGCGTGAATGTAGCACAAGGTGGCATCGGGCTTCAAACTTGGCAAATATGCACGTCCTTATGTATAGTACACATACGTCATGCAATGTAAAACTTCGAGGCATCCGTTACCGCAGCGGGCCACGAGATAGCTTACAGCATTCCGGATATACTTCCGCTCAACGATGCGCGTAAAGCAGATCTCTTTTTTTTTTTTTTTTTTGGGCAGTAGCATGCTGAAACGTGTTCTGGCGCGTACTTTTTTATTTTTTTTTTTGCTTCTTGGAGCATATCTTTATATGAACTATATATAGGATTTATGGGGCACGGACGAAGGGATATCAGCTGCAGCCAAAATATCATTTGTTACAGCATTAAACTGCGAAGACAGAATGGAAGAGAACCTAAAGCAAACACCACTAAAGCAAATGGCCGCATGCGATGCACTTGATGCAACGATACAGGTATTCCACATCTCGATTAATGCAGTGCACGGCGCTGGGCTGAGTTTGCACGAGATGAGCACGACGGAAATTTCCGGGCGTTTGTGCGCCTCCACTGCGTATATATCGGCCATGAAGCGATGTCTGGAATGCTGGCCTAAATTGACGCGGTATGATGGCCGATACGATATCAGATTTTTATGTCCTTACTTTCTGATATACATGCAAAAAACGCACAAGTTTGGTCTATTTTCTTTCAAATACCGATATGTGGTTTGAATTAAGAAATTGTGCAACTCCCACGCAATGTGTTAATTGGCGTGCGCGAAGCAGGCCAAAATAGTGCAAAACAGTGAAAGAATAGATGTAGAGACGCGCTGAAGATTTAAGTGACGAACGCGCCTTTTTCCTCAGCAACCATGGCGTGCACCTTGCAGAAGAAGCAGAAATGCAATAATCAGCATTAAACGTGCTGAATAACAAGACTCGACGTGCTCGACATTGTAGAAACGCGAGGCAGAGTATACATGAGGGACGTCAGCTATAGACAGATCATATATATAGCACGCCCGCGCTCACCCTTATTAGTAAATCGTTGCAATGTGAGGAGCCTGCTATATAAGGCGCCAAGCGTTTCAAGCGCTGACTTGCTCAAGGTGGAAATTCGTAAAAGTGCCTAATGTGGCCAATGAGGCCCAATGTTGCTGGAGAATTGTGCTGAGTTGCGTTCTGTAACACGGGGCTATAGAAACAAGCCATCGTGTGTGTGTGTGTTTGTGTGTGTGTGCGCGTGCGTGCGCGTGCGTGCGCGCGCGCGCATGTGTGTGTGTGTGCGTGCGCGTGCGTGCGTGCGTGCGTGTGTGTGTGTGTGTGTGTGTGTGTGTGTGTGTGTGTGTGTGTGTGTGTGTGTGTGTGTGTGTGTGTGTGTGGGCGCGCGCGCGCGCGCGCGCGTTAGGGAATTCACGTGAAGGTTAAGTCTGCGTTCGCGAAAAATCTTCTCCCCTCATCTCGTGTTATCGCTCCCATTAATCACTTAACAATTTAACTGAACAGCCGCCGAAATTTTCGACCGCATCCGAAATAAATGACATAAACTCCAGTGCTAATCTATATACGCCTTAACTCAAGCCGACAGCGTTTAACAAAAGAGCTCCGCATCGAGTCATGTTCACCAAGCCATGCAACGGGGCATCAGTCAAGTGCTCGCGTGCTTCCCTTTTCAAGAGAGTCCACTCAGTGCGGTCGACGTGGCGTCGCTATTCTAGTCTTGCAGCGTTTACACGCTTCGTTAACTCCGCTTTTAAAAACCAAAGAGAAGTTGCTCCTCTTCGCCGAGACTGCAGCAAGGTCCTTTTTTTAAAATATATTTTGTTGTTCTTTTTTCTGAACCTGCAGCGGTTCGGTTCCTTGCCTCAGGCGTATGCTCAGGCGTATGCTCAGCTATACAGCTATTCAACTTAAGTACTCTATGGCTTAACAGAGATTGCCGTTGCGTATTAAAGTGTATTCAAGGGGAAAAACAAAGAGTGACGCTTAGCGTATTAAATAGATAGTGAGGGTCGCCCCCGAAAGGCCATGGAAACTCATTAACTGCGACTGTCATCTGTACATTGCGCAAGAAAAAAAAGCGACAATGAGAAGAAGGAGAAAAGGTACATAGATCTTCATTTTTAATATTGCATTTTAAAATATTGCAATTTTAATATTGCAATTTTAAAATATTGCGAAAAGAAATTGCCTAGTTCATGTTAATGTGCTATAGCGCGGAAATATGCCCTCTCCCAGCTTTGAGAACGCAATTTCCTAAGTGATGGTCCTTCGTGCGTCCATGTTGTGGGCATTATTATTGTTGTTCTCTGACGCTGAGGAGTATAGTGAAGTCAAGTTAGTACAAGCTAGTTAAGCTCACCTAGACGATTCCCTGTGGCCTGAGGAATATAATCTAAATGTCTTCGGGATATAATAATAATAATAATAATAATAATAATAATAATAATAATAATAATAATAATAATAATAATAATAATAATAATAATAATAATAATAATAATAATCTGTTGGGGTTTTACGTCCCCAAACCACGACCTAATCATGAGGGACACCGTAGTGGAGGGCTCCGGAAATTTTGACCATCTGGTGTTCTTTAACGTGCACCTAAATTAAAGTAAACGGGCCTCTAACATTTCGCCTCCATCGAAACGCGGCCACCAAAGCCGGGATTCGATCCTGCGACCTTCGGGTCAGCAGTCGAGCACCACAACCACTAGACCGCCGTGGCGGGTGATATATATATATATATATATATATATATATAGATTGTAGCGAAGAGGATCGCCAGCTCTGCTCGAGGCACGAGCTGGAGCCGCCCAGCCTGTGTCTGCTGAAACGCTGCCTGCGCCTGTACAGCTCTTGCTGTCCCTGCTCGGACGCTCCCGGCCCAGTGTTTTTATTATATTTTCCAGGGCCGTAATTCCAGGGCGTAATTCCAGGGCCGGGGGAAAGCCGCAGCAACCTCCACCAAAAATATAATAAAAACACTGGGCCGGGAGCGTCCGAGCAGGGACAGCAAGAGCTGTACAGGCGCAGGCAGCGTTTCAGCAGACACAGGCTGGGCGGCTCCAGCTCGTGCCTCGAGCAGAGCTGGCGATGTGGCTGCAGCGCTGAGCATTCCTCTTCGCTACAATCTATATATATATCGCATATAATTTTAGGTGCGCATGCATGTATGCATGAGCTTGGTAATGTAGACATGCGGCTCGACCCATTCTCATTGATTTTATGCAAAAAAAGGCCATGGAGTACGGTTCGTGTGCCGAATTGCATGACATACATGTCATGAGTTTCATGTTACCGCCTGTCATTTATGTTCGGCATACACTCATATCGCATTATACTAATTTTGATGCATGTCATGTTAACGAACCGGCGCGACAGCACAATAAGCGTGGCATGCAAATCATACCGTACATGACATGCATGTCATGATTTTCATGTTACCACCTGCCATTTATGTTCGCCACACACTCATGTCACAGCATACCAATTTCTATCCCTGTCATGTTAACGAACCAGTCGCGAGAGCACCAAGGTCGTGGCGTGTAAATCATGCCATTCATGACATGCATGTCACGATCGATTTTCATGTTACGACTTGTCATTTATGTTCATCATAAGCTCATGTCACACCATACCAATTTTGGTATATATCCAGTTAACGATACGGCCACGAGAGCACAAAGTCGTAGGCGGATAGATGGAGTGTATAGCCTTCCGCAGTGTAGCACGCTTAAACGTGGGAGATCGCCTCCGTGGGCTGGACCACGAGCAAGGACACCGGCTGCCGCAAAAGAGCAGGTGGTCGAGCAGATGCGCATACGCCTTGCCAGCGAGCGGCGACGGAGGCTACCGAAGGACTTCGGCGCGCTCCCGCGATGCGCGCGCGACCGTGAAAGTACGGCGCTTTAGCATAGGCCGCTGTATCGCGCAGGAAAAAGAAAGATAGACGAGGCCGCATATAAGCGATGTACGTTAGCAGAGAGCGTGCCATAACGGGGGTGCACGCAGCACGACCTTTCGGTTGAGTGATGCTCCCCGAAATCGTCGGCGTCACGATGCATGGGCTCCGGAAGCAAACGCGCCGCGCCCGCCCGCAACCTCCACTGTTAAGTACGTGGGACAGAATGCGTAGTTGTTTCTTGTTGTTGTCATTCGAATGCCTGGCATTCTTCTCGCGTTCCTGTTCAGAGAACGAACGGACGGCGCAAGTGCAACTAGCGACGCCAGCGTTGTTCTTAGTGAAGTTCCTATGATGCAGCGCTATCCCAGCATCGCCTTTTCAGCGCACACCGCCGAAATAAAAGTAGAGTCCAACGACCATTAGGCTGAAGCGTGTTTGTGCGACGCGTTCCAGTGGGTATACCTTCGTATATTGGTGTCGCTGGCAACGAAACAGCAGATGCCTTAGACAATTAAAAGTTCTCAAGGCAGACGACAGTCAGAGCTCCGGTAAATAAACATCTACCAAAAGAGAGAGTTTGTGGCCGCATTCTTTCGTTATGAAAATCGCCGCATCGATCAGCCCTGTGTTGTTAGGAGACTTAGCCAACCCGAGGCCGCTCTCCTCTGCAGCACAGTAAGAACAGGATCGGCCTGCACTCCTGGACGTATGTTCGAAGTCAGGGGCGCTGCGCTTCACTATATCGTGCGCCGAGTGCAATGCAGTAGGCCATATAGTGGACTTCATCTAGTTCCTCAAGCGTTTTTGTCCTGGAGAAGGCTTCTGGAGAGAACGACCGCCAAGAGGTTTCCCCCAAGAGCGCGTTGAACAGATAGTCTTCCTAGAAGGACTGCGGATAGTGTGCAAGGAAGTGTACCGCAATGTTCTGACATTTCTTCGAGACACAGTGACTAAGTGATTCGTGATATACGTGGAAAGATACCCTCAGACGGAGCAATTGTTAGGCCAACCCCGCCTGTTGCAACACCATCACCATTACCATGGTGCCTTTAGGAGGCACTGGTGCTCTGAAACAGCCAGCTAGATCAACCACGACGGGAACCGAGGAACATTAGTAAATATATAGTTTCGTTAAATATATTCAGCAGCTAACGAGGCGCCGTCTATTGGGAGTGAGCGAGTTTAATTAAAGCACCTTAAAGTTTCAGGGGTCCATTATACGTTCCTTCATGATGACAGCGATAAAGCAAGAAAACAGAGTATAAGCGGGAGACAATGCGCAATCAATGACAAAGAAGAAAGGAGACGCGGCGGCTGCCGTATACAAAGCATTGATAGAGGCCTGACGCGAAGTGCGGCGCTAGCCTTTTGCGCTGGTAACGTGTCGTCACCTCTCGCTGTTTTCCTTCTATCAGCCAGCCATCTGGACTTCGAACAAAAAAAGTGAAGCCAACTTCCAGCTATAAATGAAACGCATCATCAATTGTGAATGCTCCATACTCGTTTCCAAGTGATTCGTGTTAGTCAGATCAAGCATATGCTAACTCAAGTCAGGAGTAACGACGTAAAACGCAGACGACTCAGACTAGTGAAAATTGCGCACATTGATTCGAACTATTCATTGCATAAGCATTAGAGGAACAATGCCGACAGTTCGTAATTGAGTTGGTGTTCTGAGAGACGGCAGTACAAGGCATTGTAAACAACAAGTGGCGTACGCGCCTATAGGGAAATTATCTCCGGATATTAATTATACGCCTTGTCAGCCAGGCCCCCTTCAGTGCGTCTCTGAGACAATGGTTGCTCGCTCACTCGTCGCGCTAAAAACAACGTACCACTTTGGCGAGTTCGCATACTGGCTGCGCGCCCGAAGCTCTTCCCGTTTGTCTCGGTGACGTCATGTTTTTGTTCTATTGCGCAATCTTCCCGGTCTGTTGACTTACACTACGCGCCACACGGAGAGAGAGAGAGAGAGTTTGCACTGCAAGCCGCAAAATGAGTCGCCACGTGTGATATACCGCCACATGCCTCAGATGAGGAAAAAAAAAGAAAGAGAAAAGCAATTACTGTCACTACTCTGAGGCTCGCAAGAGATTAATGACGGAATCACCATAACGCCACGCTGCTATATTGGTAGCCGCCATGGTGGAGCCGTGTTGGCGCACCGCTTCGAACCTGAGCCATGCCATAAAATGACTGGGATGAAAAGCGGAACTCTCTAGTGCACAGAGACTCAAGCTTCGCGTTAAAGTAAAACTCCGGTGATTTTCCAACTATTTTAGAGTGTAATAGCAATGTCACTTTCTTGAGACCAGCGCTTCTGACACGACAAGCGTTTGGGAATAAAATTCCTCTGCGTATTCTTGAATAATTTTGAAAGAGCGAGGAAAGCTCTCAAACTTAATTAAAAGTCACCGACCCATCGGGCAGACCCCTTCGCGTGACACGCCAGCAAGGGGAATAGGGGAGATGGTGTGCGTACAAGCAAGGCACGGCGAAGATTCGTGTAGCAGACGCTCAGCTGATTCGTGGCTGTCCCTGACCGCTGACACCGTGTATTCAGAGCTGTCAAACAGTGACAGCGGCGATATCCACGAATTCGATCGTCATGCATTCGACCCGCTGTCTCGAGAGCCGTTTGCTGAGAAACCCGCCATCCAGTACAGTACAACGCTTGCAACACGAATATCAAGGGCGTAGCCCCCGCTGATTTGATACGTGCCGCTTGCTATTTTAGGTGTTTTGCTCCTTCACAAAAAAAGCGTTTCACGTAATCGCTACAATATTTCTTGAGTCGATGCTTTAGCATTTTAATGTTGACTTATATAGAGCGCAAAATTACTTCCGGAAGAGGACCGGTTACCGGGTCACAGTTCAAAGCACCGACCGCGGCATTTGTTTACATCGGCATTGGACCTACCGCTAAAGTCGTCCTTTTGAAATACAATGCAAGCCAAGCGATATTGACATCAATTAATGTCAGAATATAGCAAAACAAACAGATTTTGTGCATGCAAGAACCATCGCACATATCGGAGTCGTGCTGGTATGAGCAACCGCGGGCGCCATTTGAAAACAGCAAACGCAAGAGACCGCTGAGTACGCGCTCTTATGCATGATTACTGATGCCGCTGGGGCGAATCCCGGCTGCGGCGGCCGCATTTAGATGGAGGCGAAATGCTAGAAGACCATGTGCATATATTTAATTGCAGGTTAAAGAACCCCAGCTGGTCGAAATTTCCGGAGCCCTCCACTACGGCGTCCCTCATAATGATATCGTGGTTTTCGGACGTTAAACCCCATCAATTAATATTTTTTTTTACTTATACATGCTTATGTTTGCCATCCTTCGCACTGTTTTCGCGCACACAATTTACGCCTTTTGTAATGTAGGCATATATCGAGAATTTGCATGTATGATTGTGCATATAGAGAGCGCGTATAGTTCTCCTAGTTTGTTTTTTCCCCAGGAAACGCAATGGACTGACGTCGTTGTATAGTTGAATGAGGCAGTTGCCGACGCATCGGAGGGGCCACGGCTTCTTGCCGGATACCCTCCATGATTGCTTAGCGACTAACATATTTACGCTGCTAAGCTCGAGGACGCGAGTTCGATTTCCGGCCATGTATGCCGCACTTAAGTGGGGGCGAAATACAGAAACATACGCATACTTAGATTTGAGAGCATGTTAAAGGAGTGAAGGTAAGCAGAATTAATCTTTAGTCCCACACTACCGCGTGCCTCACAACCATATGCTTTTTGCACACAAGACCCCTGAATTTAAGCTTTTAAATTTTTTTTTCCAGTTTGGGATAAGAGGTGAAAAGTTCATCACAAAAGTTAAATTATGCGGCATACATGACAATCCGTTCAAATACACCCATGTAGTATGCGCAGTAACATATGAGCTAGGGAAGCGCCGGCGCCGAGTACAACTTGCAGCCTTCCAGGAATGCAACGCGCTGGTTGTGATATAGTGCGCCTTGTAGCCGCTTCTCACATTCTGAGAGAGCACTGTACGAAATTAACAACAGTTGAGCTGAAAAATATGTACGGCCGAAGCTAAACTACAAATCAGTTTTCTTCACCCTAATATGCCTTAAATTTTACAATACGGAAAGCACCGCCCTTACCGCGAGAAGACGCTTGGTAAGCGAGGAAACGCGCAAGAAGACAATACAAGTGGCGACGCCGCTAGGTTGCCGCACCTGCTCGCCGTGACGTCACATACTTTGTCGGCGTCTCCGAGGGCCTACGTAATTGTTTATCGGTAAAAGTTATTTACACATTGTGTTCTAAGAGACCCAATGTCTTGTAATACCAAGTTCCAGAAAATTTCATTGAACCTATGTGACCAAAATACGCAAGAAGAATGAAATTCGTGACGCCACACTGACGTTCCCGCGCTGAGGTTTCGGCGCGAAATTAAAAAAAAATGAAACCTGGACTTTTATTTTCTCGTCTCATAATTAACATATAATGACGAAAGTAATGACAATGGAGTTCTTAAGGAATAACTTATCTGTCCAAATCGATTTAATGTTTCACTTTAGTGTCCCTTTAAGATTTCGGTCCGGTCTGCATGCCGGTAGCCGACGCACGCACTCGGCGACTGTGCTAGACCTAACCTCGACTGAATGCCATAGACGACATCGACCCAAGAAAGTGTGCACGGCCGGCGAGTGCTGAACATCGTGCCGCCAACCACTTAACATCCATTGCCGGACATCGATTGCTCGTCCACACACGGAACGTAACTTCTCGTGTCAAACACTGCCTCATGTTTATACACTCCTCGACGCTGTCGGCCGGCATTAGCTCCCGGCATGTTGTGCGTATGCGTCGAGTTTACGGCATAACACGATGTGTCTAGTAACTAAGGAGGAAGCAGTCGAAGTTCATCTATATATAAAAAAGAAATCTGCGAAAATTTCAAGCCTGGTGTTTTGAAGAAGTGATGGAAGTAAGTGAGCAGAGGAACGTACGTGAATAGCGAATTTCACTGACATCCACTGACCTCGAGAAGTTGTCGTAGTTTACCCATAATGTTCTAGAAGCCCTATAACATACGCGAGGTGTGTGCGAAGGGTTTCGCCGAAGCTCACTTTTATTTTGTTCATTCACTTACTGCCTACGGCCTACTCCTGCCAGTTTTAAGTACCGTCTACAGATCTTTCTTTCCTTATTACGATTCCCCCGCCGCTTTCGCCTCTCTCGGAATGGCAGCCGAGGCATGCGCGCCTTCTTTTCAAGGTTAATGCGGAACAGGAGAGCTTTGTCGCGGGCGCCCCCGCCCTGTGACAGAGGCCGTGCCAGAGACGAACGTCTCTCATTTAAAAGCGCGGCTTCTGTAAAGCTCGGCGCGGAGCCATTTTTTGCCAGAAACAGAGGCCCGGCGTTGTGCCGCCGAAGGTGGTTTGCCGCCGACCATAAAAACGAATCACGCGACTCGAGCGGTGCACCACGAGCGGAATCTCGAAGCGGAACGAGCTGGAAAAGAAAGGAGACGAATTTTCAAGGCCGCGGAGACGCTCGACACTTCTAACGAGTTTCGTCGCCGCTGAAAAGAGAGGCTCCGGGTTTAGATGGTGCGCCTTCTTAGCGCCGTAAACGCAAGCAAGGATAACGCGCGCACGGGCTCGGTAACGTGCTCCGAAATTGGAAACTCTAGTCGGAGGACGTGTATAAACAGCGCTGTAAGTGTCTTGTCTTTCTTGGGTCCCGTCCTTTGCGCTGTTGTTCAAGTGCCATGCACTTCAACCAACTCGCCCATTCTGCCATCCTACTTCAGTATATAAATCGTCATGCGTTTTGAGCGACACTTCCAAAGGAGCGAAAGCGGGCGGCAGTTTGAAATTACCGACCACCTAGAAATGCTTATAGCCGCTAATGAAAGCTTGTATGGGCTACAGAAATAGGTTTTAAAAAAATTTTTAGGAGCTTGACGTTCCAAAAGTGTCATATGATTATGTAAGCGCACCGCAGTGAAGGAGAGACAAGAGTAACTTTAACGAGCTGTCTTAACGTGTGAAGCGGCACACAGAAACAAGACACAAAAGGAAGAACACGTTCCGACAGGACCGACTTAGTATGGATGGAGGGGGGAGCACGAGACCGCGAAGAGACTTCGGCTATCCAAGTTTATTCATCACCCCTTAGCTAATTATGTGGTGGTGGAGAAAGAAGTAGTTATTTCTCTCTTTCTGCCCCCCTCTAAACTAACTCCCCTTCCCCAACGTTCAGTATAGCAGGTCAGAACCTTGATTCAGGTCGACCTTTCAGCTTTTGTTCCATAATGAATGTTTCTGTTCTACTCACACCATCGTCCATTTCTTACACAGGATATCGAAGCATTAAAGCTTATTTGCTTTCTAAATTTTCGAACAGTGGGTGACGCAACTACGGTTTTCGAAAATGCTGCAGGCGTCCACGTTAATTCGAGGAAACAGCTTTGTCTTGCCTTGTCTCCGTTCAAATGGGATCCTGTGCATTCAGGCGGCAAAGCCGTGCAGCTGCTCGCTGCTCGCAAAGCTCTTGAAAAGAATTGAAAGGCAGCTCGACTGGGTAGCGTGCACGCCTGGGGGCTGATTTTCAAGTTAACGGTGCCCTTCTGAATGCAGTGGCCGGTTCCTTATACCTGAGGCTCTCTCTTTGTATTTTCCCCGATCGACTACTTTGACTCACTACTTACATACAGTTTTTGGCACGCGGACGGAATAGTTCACCCTGTCGCTGTAGAGGTGGAGCATTCGCGCTACGTCATCGAAAGCACTATTTATATGGGTGCCTTGGTATTATTCAGTGCGTACAATATAGTGTCTAGAACATTCACTGTGACCGTTGCGCCACCTCAGTGAAAGAGGTCATTTCTTTTACTTTTTTATCAAACATTCCCGCTTTCGTCGTGCACAAATTTAAGGGCATCGTGAAAAAAAATTTCCAGTACTAATGCTGCTGGTCTTAGCAATTGCAGTCTTAAATGAGTACAGGATTTGCTCCTTTCTGCCGCTAGCATCCATATGGTGCCGGACCTTTTGCCTCGCTCGTTAATGCCTGTAACTGAATGTAAACGTAGGAACGCCGACAATGCATCGCAACATGGCTTCGGAGCTCTGAACAGCTGATTAAAGAGCAGCATCGTGAAAGCCGAACTCAGACACAAGATGCTCAGGGACTAAAGTTCTGCAATCTATATATATTCGCAGCAACATGTCATATGGTCCGATACCGACAAGTATGTGGCATATTCTGCCACCTCCCATGTATACACTGAAGATGGTGTGTGACCTGAGTCCTGTCTGATGGTCGCCAAGTATAGAGAGAACCCAAACCAGAACGCGGTCTCCTTGTCTTCACGCCGTTTTGCAATGATGAATATCCTTCTTGGGCATAGACTGACCTACTCAGTAACTCTTGACGCTATACAAAACTCTTGACACTATTAAGCTATACACCGCTAGAGCTTAACAAATCAGAAACTACGAAACTGGAATCCCTACATAGCTGATTTCTGACGGAATCACTAAGAAGTCGATCGTGCAACCACAACCGCGAACCTCGACGGCGTGATCATACCAGACTTGTACGAGAGCAGATCGCGAAGACGTCGACAACACTGACGCGCTAATAACGGGCGTCGACGTCGCTCAGTAACCTAATCCGCAAAAAGGTCGCTATTAACGTTGTTTCAAGCGTCATTACAGTCCAAAAGCACCTCCCTCTCTCTAAAACCGAATTCCACGTAGTTGCGATCATGCACGTGACCATCGACAGCTAGCCTGTCCAAAAGTCTACATTTACTGAGCAAGCAAGATTATAACGAAAACAAAATGACTCCAAGCCTCAAGCCTCGTAGACCACCTCTGGTTATTCTATATACAGGTATGCAACAGAAAGTAGACATGGAACAGAACAAGGATGGTGGGAGCAACTCTGTCCAACCGCAACTCCGCGGCGTGCAAGGCACAAGGGCGCGGCTGCGGGCTCTTCTATTTTCCCGCGACCCGTCCGTTTAACCCGTGCCGTATCGCGCGCCCACCGGGGGTCGGCGCTGGTCGGCGCCGTGCCGTCGTAACGCGGTGGGCGAAGGTCGCTGTCCGATATCGCTTACTCGCCGGCCGCGCACAGGTGAGCCCAGGCAGGTAAGCCGCGGTCACGCCACACCCCCACAACTATACCACCGCGGACGCGCTCGCGCGCGCGCTGAGCTCCGGCGGGCGCCGCGTCGCGCATAATCACGTAGCGACTGCATGCGGAGCATCGCTCGGCGGCGGGCCACGAAGTCCAGTGGGCTGCTATGTACTACAGCCGAGAGGGAGGGTTGCGCCTTCGCCAGAGCACGCCACGCGGACCCAGCCAACACCAGTTGCGAGCGCGTGGAACGTTTCTGAGCAGATTCGGCGCCGCATGTTGGCAACGCCTTGACCCTGCCAACGGTCGAGCGAGGCAGACGAGTATTCCTTCATTTATCCTTGCCCGTCGCCTCCTTGTTGGCATTTGTTGCAAGAACATCATTCACACGACGCTTTGGCGTGGTCTTTTTTTACAGTTCGTCCATCACTGGCTCCCCTTTCCTTTCTCCGCTTTCCTTATTTCCCTTTCTCACCTTTCGCGCCTCTTCACTCACCGCTTTCACAGTAAGGAACAACGCCAGGGCATGTGCGATTCCGTATCGACGACGGCACGACCACCAGCTCAGTTGTCCTTATTGTTCAAGGGCGAGAACTTAAAATGTGGCCATTCAACGATATGCGGCGTTGCACAAGACACCGAAGAAAACAACGCGATCAGAGCAAACCTGTCACTGCCGCCTATATGGCTCAGCGTAAGGTTCAACAAAACATAAGCTTATTGTGTTACATGTGTCTCCGTCTCTCTTTGTCCTCGTTTTTACAGCGAAAGCTATGAGATCACAACAACGGCCGTTTTTGCCGCCGTAGTTGTCCGCCGCCGCCGGTGTCCGTAGCCGATATCGCGCGATATAAGAAAAAACCGAAATAAGAAAAAAACATTCAGGATGGCGCCTGAATTCAGGATGGAACCTGGGCCCTCTGCGTGGGAGCACAGTATTTTGCCCCAGAGCCATGCCGGCGCTTGGAACTCCTTTGCAAAAATACCCTATATACAGGCTTCATGTCGGGAAGTAACCACATTACGTAATATAGCGTGGTAGAAGAGTAAAATAACAACCACGCGTACGTCACACATTGCGAATTCTGTAACCAGACGTCACACAATGCGAATTGCGCAACGAGTGGCTTGTTGAATGCTTCCAACCCATTAAAAGGGGCTCTGCCATAATTCTTCATCGTCATCAGGCACAGCGTCAACAAAGTGCACATAATGCCTTACAGGTGTTTAGTGAGTACCACGGCTCTCCGAAGAATGACGAAAAAAGGCATAGTGGCTGCTTCCCTACTTCACAAAAATTATGACGATTTAGAGCGTAGCGGTACCTCACAAGTGCACTTGTATTGGTTGCCGAGGAAGCCCATAAGGCCCCCATGATCCATTTCCTCAGGTTCTCAATCAAGTTATTTCCCTCTCTCTCTCTCTTTCTCACGTTAACGTATCTTATATAGCGTGGTGGGAGAGTGGAATAACGACCGGACGTCTCACAATGCGAATTACGTAACTAGTAGGTCGTTTAAAGCTTCCAACCCATTACAAAGGGCTCAACCATAATTCTCCATCGTCATCAGCCGTCGCATCAACAAAGTGCACATAATACCTTACCAATATCTAGCGGGTACCTCGCTTCTCCTCAAAATGACGAATAATTGAGTAGTGGGTGCTTCGAAACTTCACAAAAATTATGATTTGTGGCGTAGTGGGTACCATGCTAGTGTACTTGTATTAGTAGCTCCAAGAGAGTTTACAATGGTCTCTAGAAATTTCGCTCTTCCAGCTTTCGCTGTGACTGGCGCTTTCCGCGCAGGCCTGGCGTTGTGTGTGTGTGTGTGTGTGTGTGTGTGTGTGTGTGTGTGTGTGTGTGTGTGTGTGTGTGTGTTTGTGTGTGTGTGTGTGTGCGTGCGTGCGTGTGTGTGTGTGTGTGTGTGTGTGTGTGTGTGCGTGCGTGCGTGCGTGCGTGCGTGCGTGCGTGCGTGCGTGCGTGCGTGCAAAGTTGAGATGCACCGAGTCACTTATGCCGCCACACTTAATGAGTAAAAACGTCCAAATGTCCTCTCTGTACGCGAAACATGCGATGTATACACACAAGCTTGTCTCCCGCCGTTGTATAGCTTATCGGCTAATGTGCTGCGCCGCTGAGCTGGAGGACGCGGGTTCGATTCCCGGCCACGGCTGCCGCATTTCGATGGGGTTGAAACGCGAAAGCGCCCGTGTACGTAGATTTAGGTGCACGTTAAAGAACCCCAGATTGGTTGGCTGGTTCAAAAACTTTATTAAGGTCCTGCAAGGCGCGCGTTAGCGCGAAGCAGGCGACTCCCAAGTCGGGACCGTCAGGCCAAGCCTGTCGGCCGCTCCGCGGGCCTGCTGGACGGCTCAGAGGTGGTCGGCCCCAGGGGGTCAAAATTAATCCACAGTGCCCCACTACGGCGTGCCTCACAACCATGTCGTGATATTGGCACTCTAAACCCCGGAATATTAATATGCGAGTCTCTCGATGGGCTATCATTTGCTAGGCGAGCGTCGTCTGTATGTATACCACAGACTCTGCCCAGGCGGCGTTGCGAAAAAAAAAAAAAAAAACGCCACCAGCGCCCTCCTCGCAGGCCTCGCAATAACTGGGTAGTGCAAAGAGAGCCGTCCGCAAGCGAATGTGCATAAGACGCGATAGACCCCCCCTCTTTCGTTTGTGTCGAGGCAAGGTTTCCTGAAAATCAAGGATTTGGAAAGCTTCGTCCGCCAATCCACGCTTCAAAAAAGTAGAAAGCTCATCAAAGCGAGCTGCGGATACAACGCAAAATAAATTTGTTATTTCGGCGCGCTCCGGCTCGCAAGTACAAACGAGCCTCGCACGGCATCGAGTTCGAGGCAAGCCCTCCGCCGTCCGTTCTGTAGCACGTAAATGCGTTAAATTTGGGTATATACAGAAGGTCAAAGCGATGAAGTACATACACGATCAATTTAGTTCGCTATGTATCTTACGATCAGTGGTACAAAGCTCGCTTTATCAGGGACGAATGGCCCCGGCAATTTTCGCCTTTTCAGTTGCATTCTCCCTTCATCTCTCGCTTCCTTTACCTTGGACTGTTTTGTTACGCATCCTCGTATGTTCTGTTGACGGTTGTCTTCCGTTTGTATCTGCAAATAGGGACACGCGCGGGTCCGCTTTCGCGGGGTACAACCAAAGGGAAAACAAACCTGAAGGTGGTGACAATCAACATTCTGCGATTTACTTGTATGACGCGTTAGCAGTGAGCCTTCAAAACGTACGAGCGCGATGGTGTGTGGTGACGACCAATTCAGATTATGGGCGGTCGCGGCGTGATGATATTTATCGCGCGTGTCTTGAGAGTGATATAGCTGGTCACTCCGTGTTACACGGCGCGCCCCGCGGACAGAGACTCTGCTGAGCTTTATAGTCAATGTTACCGCCGTTCTCCGTCAGGGCTACGTAAAACAATAACAGCAGAGCCACGTTACCACACTTTCTCATGCGACCAGCTGTGGAGTGTATGTGAGTAATTAGCTTTCCCAACACACTCAACGGCCCGTATCCAGCGCTCTCGCCTTTCTGTTTCATACGACAGCTATGGAAATCGGTAAAAGTGAATGTTGTCATTCAGTTTTTTACGTCCGTTTCAATTCACAACGCAACAGTAGCGTCGATCGCGGCGTTTCTTCGTGGCGCGAGGAGCTGTCGCGTTTGCTTTTGCTTGCACCATCGTTCTGGCGAGTGATCCAACAAGCACTTCATGGCGGTTCGGTTGGTACGGTGGCGCGTCCGAATAGCGGAGAGATCGAACTTCACAGCTCTCTTTGACATTTAAATGCGGAAAAAACACGCAATATTAAGCTAAATCGTCGTTTCCCTATCGCTAGTTGCATCTGGTTCCCCAGCAAACTATTCAAGGGAGTCGGACTTTGCACTACTCAATTCTTTCCTTCTCGCTCCGACAGGTGGCGCCACGCATCTTGCGAAACTCCAGAGTCTGACGTCTATTACCACTGTGTACCACCGCTTTCCAGAGAGGTTAGCTAATGAGGCGACAAAGTAAATTATTGACGAGGTTGTCAGCCAGTTTATATACACCAGAATTTTCATCACTTATAGGGGGCAGCCACCTTTGGCGGAGGGCTGAGCATCAGGTGGAAGGAACGACAGCGTTAGCGTTCTGCTTGTCTCATGCTTGTCTGTATCAGCCTCCCGCAAGTGTTCGCTCGCCATCAGCTGTGACGAACTCAAACCCGCAGCCTTGATGCCGGCCGCGCAGCGATAAGTGATAACTAGGGTCGCAATTATGTATGCTTGATCAAAACGTGGGTAAAAGAGTAAAAGAGTCCGGTCTGCAACGACAACTTAGATGTTGAGCGGATTAAGTGCGCGCCCATCCCGTGTGTGCCAGCCAGCGTTACCATCCAAATCACGTTTTCTTATCTTACCTTTCTCTCTCTCTCTCTCCGTATTACAGCGAACCTGTATACCTCTCGTTGGACTGAAAATTTCGTGGCGTAAGCACAAGACTCCTATAGCGCGTATATGGGCCACAGAAATTGGGCAAATCCTACTGCTCACGACAGACGCTCGCGTGCTCCTCTGCTAGCAGATGCGCGCGCTCCATGCGTTTTCACCTCGGACGCGGAGGAAAGGCATTCGAAGAGGTGGACAGACGAGCCGACGAACGCAACGCAGCAAAGAGCGAAACAAGCAAACGCGTGTAACTCCGCCAGCTTTCGCTTTGCCATTCTGGCTCCTTGTCGGAGTAGTGCAGCTTCCACATGTACCAACAGTGTTTCTCCGCCGCCGACTGCTTCGAGTGCGAAAGGGCCGACTAATAAAACTGCAGAAATAAGCGCTGCATAAAGGCAGGGATGTCGACGTGCGAGAAGGATCATCTCGCGCAAGAAGACACGCTTCACTTACGTGTTATACCAATTCCTATGACGGAGGGAGCAGCCATGTTTTTTTTTTTTTACCTATTTCAATGATCGAGATCCCTCGAGCACTGCAACCCCTCCCCTCACCCTCCCCCTTGAAATTTAAGATCATTTATGGTCAAAACCACTTACGCTTTAAAAATATTTATTAGTAAAGCCATTTATGCTTGAAGACAGCACTTATGCCTGAAGAGGGCGTGGCAAAGCATCTATCTGTTCGCCATTTCTTGGCCCTACTCTCGTTAGAGCGCATCGCGCGTGATGAATTGGGCACGCTGAGGCGCTAACTCTCACGCATATCTGCGCGAGCGAGCAACAGCGAAATGGACGACCTGCGGGGCGCTGCCTCCTCGGGGACGCGCCACAGAAGATGCTGTGCCTGACTACAGATCCCGCGAATCGCCGCACGCATGCAGTATATATATTCTTCTACCTAACAGTTGCTGGCGGCCAAAAATGAGGTCACCCGACCGCTACAGCACTCGGCCGCGCGAGGTGTCACTGCTTGGAAGTTGGCCACTTCATCTTCGACACGGCGTGGGAGGAAGGCTGTCGCGGCGGCTCTAGTGTATTCCGTTACAGCCGCGCGACATGACCAGCTTTAATGAGGGAAACACAAAGTGTGCGCGCTGTATGTCGGGGTACAGATCGCCCTTGCCCCCTGAGTTCGTAAACGTTATATACTCGCGTAATGAAACGTGTCAATTTAGTGCTAACTAATACGTATATACTTTTGTTTTCGCCTTTTCGATTTCGCGCGGCACAAGCATAATTTTCGCTTTAACTGCGTCTAGATCAGGGCTCCTACCGACCACAGAGGGGCGTGGCAGCGCGCGCTGTCGATCATTCGCGCTTATCGATCGCGTTTGATTCCGTATTTATAGCTCACGTACAATTCGTTTCTTTCGCGCAAACAGATACGCGCGCGCGCGCACGCACGCACGCACGCACGCACGTACGCACGCACGCACGCACGCACGCACACACACACACACACACACACACACACACACAGTGAGTGTGTTTGTGTGATTCCGGACTCCATCCCACTATTTTTGTTTGTCACATTTGTTGCCTATTTTGACAGTATCCTGGTACGTTGCATGTGAAGACCCGATAGTGCCGGTGCTGACCACTGTGCAGTGAACGGGAAATATGGGCGAGGGGGGTGCGCGAAAAATATAACACTCATCAAAGTTGAGCGTTGGGCTATAGTTGGTGCTGTATTATTACCAAAGTTCTTTAACAGCATCAGACGTCCAAACAAATACGTACGCTCACAGCGATGATATCAGTTTTTGCAGATATGAATCATCGCTGTAGAGTGCGATTGCTGCGAAAATGGTTAACAAAATAATGCTCGTGAAGGAAGTTGGAGTGCTAGGATGCACTTTTAAAAGCACGGTAAAAGAGCTTATGGATTTTAATTTGTCACATGTACACTATACAACAGAGTTCCTTCATATACAACCTAAATAATGTGCGCGCTTGCAGAAAAAGAAAGCAATAAATTGTCTGTTGTACAAACACCGCTCACGTTCTCGTTTAGTTCTGCACGACATTCTTGCGTCCACTTCATCAACTGCCTTCATCGTAACACCACCGCGTTTTTGAAACTTTGCCGCTTAGCGCATTTGTGCCCGAACATTGTGTGTGGTACAAATGTCACGTGGCATATATAGGAACTGCGCAAATAAGAATTTTTATAACGCACGTGATGCTATACTTCGTTCTGGCACTGTGAACATGTTTCTAATCGCTATTATCACTGTCTTCTCCGTAAATGCACAACGGGAAATAGCCGCGGCGCTACCTCAAGGCACCAACATGTACTTCAACTTGACGTAAACGAAAAAAAAAAAAGCTATATTATGGTGACCATCTGTGGGAGAAGGAAACTGTGCTCTCGCGCTCCATAAAAGTTCTACCTTGCTGTGTTTTTACTACGATAGCAATATGTGGACATTCAGGCGTATTTTTGCCATCGGCGTCGCCGTGATGTTCCGTATAAAGTCCAAGAACGATCACATCGCCTCGCGCGTCATATCTTCTACTGTGCGAGCGAAAGCGTGCGAAGGCAGCCGACGATCGCGGCTCAAGCGGAGAGGAAACGCGCCGGCCGTCTTTCGTCGCGCTGAAGGCCCATGGAAGGTCCTGAAGGTGGGGCTGCATGGCTCCGGCAAGAACTGCATACTTTGGGCCACCGGGAGCAGTCAAGCGTACCCCGCCACTCACACTACCTTGACAGACTCGTGGTCACCAAGTTCTCGATACATCCAGGGTTCCATCACCCCATTGGCTGCCCGTCTCCTTCAATCCGCCTCCTAACGCTTTAGCGCTCACTCGTAAGAATAGTCTGGACTCCAGGCACCACGGGACTTCCCGGCAACGAGGCGGCGAATGCCGTTGCCCGCGCTTCTCTCCTCCGGGCTGCTGCCCTTCCATGTCTTGAGTTGGATCCTGTAAACTCGAGTCTCACACACTACCGACTGTTCTGTATTACTATCACACTTCGTGCCGACTTCACCCTGGCCCTGCTCGCGTTCTGGCGAAAGCGGACGAACGAATACAACGCTGTCTTCAGACTAACACTTTCCTTAGTCCGGTGGTCGCCCGGCACTTCATCCCGGAAATCTCTGGCACATGCCCGACTTGTCAGGTCATCGCCGACACCTTTCACTTCGTGGCTTCGCGTCCTTAAACTCCACTCCCTTTCTCAAGCCCCTACCCCATCCCAACTGGAGAGACTTGGGAGGAGTACTTGCTCGGCTGCTCTATCTTGGATGCGCAACGATCCTTGGTGGCGCGCACTCGGGCAGCGGCCGCCTCCAATGGCGTCCCGGACTAGATACCGCCACTCAGGCGCACAGAGACTCTCTTGTGAGTTTCTTGAACAAAATGTTCCCCACCACCACCACCCTATTTTGACAGGGGTGAGCATACGGCTCATACCTTCGTACGTTCTGCGCTCTCACCGCGCAGTTAGCGTTGAAGCGATAGAGAGCACGAAGGTCACTTCGCTCGCTTCAGCGGACGCGTTTCCTTAAGCCATCGTTTTGTTTAATTACGCCAGGTAGGATGCTAAATGAATTAGTTGCTATCCTTACTTCGTATAACATTCCACTTTGTTGCTATCGCATTCATTGCTTTGCCATTGTGGCGAAACATTGACTTTTTCGAAGTTTTATTTCGACTCAGAGATTATTACGTGAAGGCTGCTTTCCATCGTGGCTACAGTGTCATCAAACTCGATGTAATGCATGCTTTTCTTAGCTCGTGATTGGTGTCACACAAGGGATGCCGGGAAAACTATTTCCTTTCATTCTGGTGTCACAACGGCGCACTTTCGATCGCGATTAAGCCCGATCGGGAACGATGGTGATCGAAAGTGCGCGCGTGGTTTCGTCGGCTTAGTATTGCCAAGCCAGTAATCCTGCATGGAGCACGTATACTTTTACAAAGTCATTTTCCTCGAACAGCATCCGCTAAGAAGCTTTACGTAATCCGACCAAGCGCGAGCAGCATCCAAGCAGAACTCGTTCAGCTCTAAGCGAACTCGCCTTCTTTTTCTACACTGGCGATGACGACAATGAACATTTTAATTATGTGCAGTGCGCACTCTGAGAAAGCTTCGGAGCACATTTACTTTGAAAATGTCGAGTTGAGGCCGTCATTCCGGCATCCGCGCACGAATGTGCGGGGCCCGCCGTTGCTATAATAGATAGTTACAACCAGTGCTGGGCAGTATCGAAGATACATGTATCTTAGATACTATCTTAGATACTCTATGGGTATCTTGTATCTGTATCGCGATACGTCCCGCAAAACGAGTATCTGTATCTGTATTTCCGATACATTCAAAATTGTATCGAGTATCTTAAGCTACAAGATACTTCTATAGAAACACCACCGAGCGAAACAATAAACCTCGGCTGAACTCCGCTTGTGAAGGTGATACTGCTACCACTAAGCCACCAGAATAAAACTAGGCGACAGTGACATTCTTTTATTTTTCCGCCAGAATGCTTCAGCGAGCACACGCTATTAGGTCTACGCGTCCCCATTGGTGGAGCAGAGCCACGTGATGGCACTCGGGCCATCTCGACAAAAACTAGCGCGCGAAAGTCTATGCCCATCCGGCCTCTTGTTTTCTCAATGTTTACTTTCTCTTTAGTTGTGTCAGTGTTATGACATTTGTTCGTAGCCACGGTATTGTGTTGCGTACTCCAATGCGTGCGGCGTCTTCCGCTCAGATTCTGATGCCGCTATAATGTCGTTATCGAACTTTTCTTGCGTTGTGCTTCGTTTGCAGTCTCAAGAAGGCAAGAATGCTTTGCGTCTCGCTGTTTTCACACGTCAGCGATTAGCGATATCTCGTGGATGTAAGCTTAACTTACAGACGACGAGATTCATTTATATACAAATGAGATAATAGCAACCGTTGCACACCCGTTACCGATGCTAGATGGAGTAGAACGAGCATTTACGTAAAAGTAAATATTTTGGCGTACTGTATCTTTGTTCTTCCTGCTGAAATATTCAAGAAGTTATTTTAATGATAATTTGATTGTTAGCACAAGTGCTCTCTTTGCTGTCCTCCGTTTGCATTACCTGGGCTTCTGCGTAGTCTTTGCCCGCCTGTTTACTGTAATATGTCTTTTGTAACCTGTTCCTAAATTCCTTCTCTGCTTTATTTTTATTTTTTAACTGCCTGCGTCATTGCTACTGTTCACATATATAAATTCAATGTGCGTTTACTCTTATGTAAAGCCGATTGTGAGGGCAAAGGTAGAATAATCTGAGCGTGCCTAGAGTATACCATAACAAAATTTCTGCTTACGATTTAGTAAAATAGCGAAATTGAGTTTGCATTATAATAAACGAAATTATAAAAAAATCAAAAGATGTTATGAAGGCGAAGAAACATAATACTAAGTACTCCGTTTTTCTCATGAGCGCCCCCACGAGCCGTTTCATGATATTTTCCATGGGCACTGAGTTTTCTCTTGTCTCGCCTTAAGATCTAAGTTGGGTACATCATGCTCCGGATATCGCTATCGCGTTCAACACTTAAAGGCGAAGCTTAAGCGTCCCCCAATTTTTTGTCATACCTATAAAAGGTGCCGCCTCTATCGTGTTTATACAGGGTTCTTCACGTAACTGGAACCTAATGTTTACAAAGAAGTGGTTAACCTCAACTCAATAGAACCAACGACATGGTTTATCGTCATGGGCCAAACTATGTCGTCTCTTTATATATCGCTTAATTTGTTAATTCACTAAGGGGAATTGTGCAACATGTGTAATATTCGCTTTAGGGCCAACTGCGTTTCGTTACTTTGTATCTAAAACGAACAATCCAACTTTTTGTGGAAACGTACAAGGGGGATGGAAAGAAACGCGAACAGTGCGGCATCTACATTCGCCACTGTTTCGCATTTCTTTTCAAACGATTGTAGCCTGGATGGTAATAAAAGCCAATAGAGTCTTCCATTATACAAACAAGAACCATTCTAGCATTTTTTTATTGTCACCAAGGTCGCAGCATGAGGAAAACAGAGCGCAGCGCTCTTCACATTTCTTTCCATCCCCACTGTACATGCTACGTAGTGGCTTTTTCCGGCGTCTAAAGAAAGCCGGAGAAATATTACCACGTTACTGTCTTCGTGCGCTACTCTACATGCAGCGCTCTCAAACGTGCACTGAGCGCAACGACCAGCGAGTGGACCTCGGCCGCTGCTCTAAGCATGGGCTCCACAGTGCGTCCGCATTTCTGACTGCCGCACACGGAAAGTAAACGCCATCGTCCCTTAGATGCGATAGGCTCACGGTTCGCGCACCGGTTGTTTGGGTGGAAGCACGTTTGAGAGTTCAGCCGTACGGTAGCGCATGAGCGCAGTAGCGTGGTGTGATTTCATTCAACACGCAGCATGTACGTCGCCAAAAAAGATTTATCGGTGGTTTTTAAATGCGCTCTATTACGTGACGAAGCGCACTTGGCCTTAAAGGGAATATTGAAAATGTTGCATAATTGCCCTTAGTTCATTAACGAATGAAGCGCAATGTAAAAATACTACAACGAGCCCCACTTGACGGTAGACCATATGCCGTCGGTTTCATTCAGTCGCGGTTAACCACTTCTTTTTTAAATATTTGGTTCTGCTTACATGAAACGTGTATACTTATTCACTTTGATTGTTTAATACGGAACGGCCCTGCTATTTCGTTTATATTCGTTTTCCTTGTTTAGGTCACCGTAATTTCTTTTTTTTTTTTACTTTTAGAAATCAGCAGGTAGCGGAGCTAGAAGTGGCAATAGTGTGAATAGCAGTGATATCCTGCGACGCTTTGTGTCGGTATACTATACGTCTGAGACGTTTCTGGGTGGCACAACTCCTCTCGGAGAATAAATGGTACAAGACTGCACATTAGTGAATATGTTGCTAACGAACGCTTTACGTCAGCTGATAAGTATAATATGAAAACCCATTGCAGTTTTATGTCCTCAATGAATTTTGAGCGCTGACTCCGTAGTTATCATCTTCAAACGATCCATCACAAGAAATATCGCTGCCAGCGTTGCTGCTCTAGAACTGTCGGGTGAAGCGGTATTGCGAAAACGGTAATACGCTTACGGACAAGGTAAGACTGAACAGCGGCAATCGCGACATCGTGCGGATGCTTCTTAATGGTGTTCTGGCAAATAGATGGCAACTCGCTAGCTGATCGCCAAGTACAGCATCGACACCCATCAATAAAAAAAATGTCAACCAAAAGCACTGGCAGCGCAGCGTATAAAGAACTGTCATGTTAACCCTTTTGACCCTGGCGTCGTCAATTGACGATACCACACAGAATTTTCCTCGAAAACAAAACGAAAACAGCTAATTCTTGCGGCGCTATTTCTTCAACGATCCCCACTGTGATCAACACCACAATTGCAGCATTTTTCCAGAATTGGGAGCCGCAAAGAAAAAGAAGCTTGACCGAAGTCATGGGTGACGCCTACGCGGGTAAACTGCGGCGGGTAAGCGCCGTTTTTGGGATGAAGTCCTGAAGTTGTTTCGAAGACTTCCACACTTCCAAACATGGCGTTGGTTCAGGTTTTGTTTACTCTTGTCAGTAGCACGAATTAAAAGGCAATTTTTCTCATTTCATGGCCACTGAGTCCTAATGACCTAATATGAGGTCATGTCTGTAAATCCATAAATACATACAGCACTGGCTCAATTTTTTGTTTGTGGTCTTCTGACGTCTCAACTATTAGGAAAACAAGTGCTAAAAGTCTCCGGTAAAAATAAAAATTCCAGGGCTGAAAGGGTTAAACAGCCAAAGAAAACTGAATAACTTGTTTCAGAATGAAGCTAGTATACTTTCAGCAAGAAGGATTAAGCTTTCGAGATACAAACAGGCATTTCAATAAAATTATACAGAGTTGGTCGCATTAAGAAATTTTCCAGTAAATACTTTTGTAAATAGGTCTTTGCTGCTTCCTTATATCGATCTATAATACCAAATTTGCAAATGTATCGAAGTATCTTAAGATACAATTTGGAAGTATCGTATCGGATACAATTATTGCGCTAGTATCTTGTATCTGTATCTCAAATACTTCTCGCCCGAGTATCTTGTATCGTATCGCGATACAATTTCAAAGTATCTTTGCCCAGCCCTGGTTACAACGTATCATTCACCACAACGCTATCAACGCTGCTGTAGCAGGTATGGCGGAAGAAATTGAGAAAAAAAAGAAGAAGAAAACACACCATTCGTATAAGACGTTCATTAAATGGTAGAACCGAGAGGAAAAAAGAAAAAAGTCTGCAGTAGTCACGTAGCAACTTTCTAAAAACAATCGCCATCAAACAGCACACATGGCGTGCGTGCCATGTGAGTAGAAGATGCGGCGCTCTTTCTGAAGGGGAAGCACACGTGCTGCAGTTATAAACGTCGTCATGGGGGCCCGCGCTAACTCGTGCGAAGACGGCTGTGCAGCCGCTCACCGAGGCACGACATGAGAACCACGGTGCTCCAACCGCTATATTAACGCCTGGCATCGAGTTTTTAAGCTGTGCGACGTCGAGTGCGAAAGGCCGTCCGGGAAACAAAAGAAAGGTAAAAAGAGGGTTTTGGGTTTTGGGCCGTAATTCGCTCCTCATGCGTCCACCATTGCCGCCTCGGCGGCTTCCTCGTTTCCTGCGCTGCGCGTGAACTTTGAGGTGTATAACAGTCGTGTGTTATAGACCTCCGCTCGGCGGGTTATAGACCTTCCTGGTGGGCGCGGCGAGTACACGCACTGCGTCTATTGCTTCGACTCTCATTCGGTTCCTTCATTTTAGTGTTCAGAATTTAGACTTGAGTCGCGTATGGCTTTTTCTTTTTCTTGCTCCGGCTGCCACATTACAATAGCAATAAAGAAAGGTTGAATGACGTGAGTGAGGCGCGCTTCGACTTGAGAGCCGACATGAGGTGAAAAACGACGGAAGAAAAAAAAAGTGATCTGTAGTGTATACGTGGGCGTATACGCAATAGAGGCAGTGACGCGTGTTTTCGTACGCACTGCCATTCCCGCCGCTGTTCGGCGAATTTGGAAAATTCCTGAGCCCTTTCTTTACGAGTTCCGTGGCGCGGACTAGTCGTCCGGATTCCCCGGTTCCGATGTTTTACGGGGTCCCTCACCTCGACATCGCGGAGAGGGTGCTCGCGCGTATCTCACGAATAGAATCCACAAATTGAAGGGAAGTGGAGTGGGGAAGCGGGGGGTGGGGGGCGCTTTTTACTGCGCCTCTTTGCATCGAGCCGCGCATCTGTTGCCGCGAAGGATGGCTACAAAGCAAGCATGCTTGTTCAAAAAAAAAAAAAAGAAAAACTAATACTTACAAAACCAGACTAAAGTAAACTCGTACCAGACAGTAAATCAAAGTTCATAAGTTGCACTCGTGTCTTCCTTGTGACTCGTTTCGTTTGTGCTGTTTTTACCTGTGAACTATGCATCACCAACTAGCCTGCCAGCAAATATTATTGCAGTAAATCAAATAGCAAATTCCGTAAGGAGGCTTGCTCACACATGATCGCCCTAACCAAGATGGCCGCAGTGCCCCTAGTAGCACTACCAAGTATGAGCCACACATTTTGAAAGCGTGACAGAACTGCTGCTCGGGGCAGCAGATCTCTGTCTTTCTCTCTTTGTCGAATAGGCGGATGAGAAGCGCCATCCACTCAAAATTCAAATACGGCAAAAGGGGAGAGGGAAACAAAGGAATGGAGAGCAGCACGGTTAACAAAAAATTGGTCGGCTACAATGAAGCTGATAGGGATAACCACTAAAATGGAAGGCATCTATCCAAGCACATGCGATGAAGCGCGAAACTACTATCAGTCTCGTTGGAACGCCGAAACACCGACGGCTAGTGCTCGCTGGCTGGGTGTCAGCAGGCTCGTCGTCACTCATCGAGTGGCTCTCGCGGTATACCGTGTTAACGAACTGTAAACTGGAAGCTCTGTCGGCTAATCTACGCTTTTCCATTTTGCTCTCAACGTACCTATAGGACAGCGTTAAATCAGTACGTTATAGTGGTCCGCTAATTGTGATATTTAACTACACTTAACATATTCACGTTGGTTACGTGATCAAAACCAAGTCCGATAGGCAAAAAATCAGCAAGCAGCGAACTATTCCCCCGGCACGTGCAGCGCGAGCCACTCGCCGGTTCGCAAAATCTCCTGAACAGCAATGGAATACGTAGCTTCCACCGCAATGTTATGCAAGGGTCGATCGAAAGGAAACCCCGCTGCGAGGGACACTTGAGTGCGCTTATTTCTTTGGCCATAAGCATGGGTCTTTACATAACGCGCCCTTTCCATAATCCAGCCCCTGTAGTATAAGCACAACGGCGCCGCATGTTTTCAGCGAGGTGGTTCGTCAATTGGTAGACACTGCGACGATCGCCAGAGTACGTTCGACCAAGAACAAAAGAGTCTATTGTTTCTGCCTCATGGCACTGAACTTGAATAAAAATTTGGGGCAAGAGAGAAGACCAAGAAGAAACGAGTGGAAGAAAATATAAACATTCGGCGAGCTGCTCTCACAAAGAAGTAGGTTGATGTGTTTCTCCGCAGCGGGTCATAGTCTCGCTGCCCATGCGCCCTTGCGTCTTCTGTTTCGTCGTCCTTCATTCCTCTTTGAGATAAACGCCGCCTAAACATGTATACACGCAGATCGTTTGTCTCTAAGTGAAAAAAAAAATAATAAGGAAAGAAAGAAAAAGCGGCAAAGAGTGCATTTCAAGAGCAAACCAACAGAAAAAAACACCCGAGAGCGGGGGCGGTGATGGTGACCTGAACTTCACCCTCGACACTGAAGCGCACGAGAAAGAGAGCTTTTTCGTTGCACAAGAACCGTCCAGTTCATCATTCTACCGCAGCCCTTTCTCTCTCTCTCTCCTTAACTTCTTCGAAGAAGAGGGTCGAACGAGAAACAAAGGGATCACGTTCTCACTGCCGCGGCCTTCTCGATTTGCCTTTCTTCTCGCCCGTCGCCGACAACCGGAGAATGTGTGTGTGCGCGTGCGTACGCGCGCGCCCCACGAGCACGTGAGGTGATGAACAGTCTATTAAGGTGTCGAGATAGGATCCGCTTCACTTTGTACCGCAGAGAAAATCATTAGCGCCTATCGCCTCTTCATCCGCGCTATTAAGCGCCTCACCGAAAGTTTTCCAAGGAAGACTTCACGGCCGATTCGCGCGTATACTATATACCGCTTATACACTATAGGCGACGTCGCGTAATCGCGCCTGTCATCTGAGAGCCAAGCGAACGCCAGAAACGCTATCGCGCGCGCTGGAGTGCTGAACGTGGCAAGAATTCACCTTTCGCACGACCGAATTTCAGCCTGAAACTTGCTATGCGTACTCGTAAAAAAGCCTTTTGTTCAGCCACTGATCTATCGGTTCTATATATATGATTTTTCCCGCATGACGTTCGTAATTTTCCGTCAGAATGAGATGGTCCTGTACATGCGAAGTCTTTTCTTGAGCGGCACAAAGGGCATCAGCATATTAGAGAAACACATTTTCAAACGTCTGTACAACTATACGGGACAATCATAAACGTATATGTAATAGGTGACACCGAAGCATTCCGGCACAGTGTTCATGAATGTTATCACCTCCAAGATAAGGCTACTATGGCTTCAGGGGATATGGTTGCAGGGCATATGGCTACAGGGCAGCAGCCAATAAACATGTCATTTAGACTATTTAAGAGGGAGAAAATTTCTGTCTGAATCTTCCTCCAGGCCGTCGCGTCCTCCCCGTCGAGTTGTTTTTGAGAAGGAGCGCATTTTGGTGCCTTGGTAAGTTAGAATTTTCCTTTACAGCATGTTTGAGGGATTCTTCCAATTGGAGTATTATGCTTATTGATTGGAGGAGGGGAGATTGGAAGATAAACGTGCTTTCGGTAACCTATCGGTTAGATTCCTCGAGCTAGTGCGTGTGCCCGTTCGTTCCACCTACGTGTTCCGAGCACTAAACCAGTCTGTGGCTGTGTGGGTGGGGGCTGTAGGATTTTATTGCACGTCGCATGCAGCCATCCGTTCAAATAGAGACGGCAGGGGTCTGAAATTATTGTGGAGGCCCTGCCCCTCTGTTCGCTGCTGCGTACGGCTGAGGCAATGGCCGTAACTTCCGCTGCAGTGGCAGAGATGGGCGAGTAGCGAGGCGAACATGTCCACGTTGTTGATGTCTGTGATGGTTGCCCTACATTTGCTTTTGTTCCTTTCGCCTCTGTCGTCTCCGCCGAACTTGTGCCGAGCCGCGTCCCCGCATGTCGTTTCTGCGTCCCGTGATTTACCGTACCGTTTATCAGGTCTTTACTCTCCGGCTTGGCAAAGAGCCGCGTGCATGTTCTTCGGCATCGGAGCCACCGAGATCTTTTTCGTAGCCTCTTTCGGCACACCCTCCCAGGTGTTGGGGTATAGGCTGGAATTCCCAATCTCATGACAACTGCCCTTCCCGTGTGGGTTTGAGATGCTGGCGTCATGTACGATATGCTGGCTAAATCTTGCATCTTTGTGGTGGCGGTAATTTTGAGGCAGGCGGGGTTAGCCTTAACTGGTCCGCCTCCGACAATAATACGTTGATGGCGGGGGTGGGTGGGGGGGGGGTGTCACCAGGCGTTAATCAGGCCCGTGCCTCTTTGTTATATCATGATAAACTCGACGCGAAGATATAGTAATTGCAGAGAAGATGCCTTCGCTTTTGCTCATACTAAATTCGCTAAGTTTCTCTCGCGGTACGGCTTTTCCTGGTTGTTCAAAACCGCGCATGCATATTCAGTAAGCTCTGACTGTAGTAAAAACGTGCATGCAAGCAAGTGGGAGTGGAAATGTATCGTTGCCCGGCTCACCGGAAACACGTTAATTGACCCACATTGACTGCGCGATTGCATGGCAGTCGCAACTTGATCGAAGTACTTTTAATCAGCGCTGCTTTGGTGTCGAGTTAAATTTTAGATGGTCGGTAGATTTCACGAGCGATCGTCGCAAATGGATGCGGAAAAGCCGTTGCTTCGCTCTCCATCGGCACCGATTGAGATTCTAATCTAACGTAGCAGCACTAAATACGGTGACTACACAAGGATCTTTGACTTGGTTAAGTGCGAGCTCTATATGCGGTTACAGCCTATAATAGGCACGTATAAGTGCAACTATAAGCCGCCGTGACTCCCTTGTTAATCGGACCCATTATAATGTAAAGATTAATCCCCTGATACGCCTTCTTTAAGAGGCTGGGTGACGCGCACAAAACGAATGAAAAGCGACTAGCTCTTCGGAGAAGGGCTTGTCATACGCAAGAACACAAAAAGGAAGAAACAAGACGTTGGCTAATATCTCCAGTTCAATCCGAGTTCAGGCTAATACTATACTCTCTATTTTACAGCCGCCCGTCCGAGTGTCCGCTGATGGCCCTAAGCCTCAACACACCGCTTCTGCTCGGAACCCGGGTCACGTAACAGCTAATCCCTCGGTGTTCTAGAATCCGTTCGAAGAAGAAGAAAAAAAAAATCCGGCCAACTGCGCTTCGACAAACCTACATAACCATCCCCGATATACGCAACCAGGAGTGCTCGCTTTCTTTCGGTTCTTTCGTTCGTATCGTCCGCAGTGTATGAGCCCCCAGCGCGGGCATAACATATGCTGCGCTGGGCGAAAACCAGCCTTAACTCGTCTTTGACCTTCTGAAACTTGGTCGTGAAATACCCCGCCTCTGTCCAGCGCGATGTATCGACGGGATCTGATAAACTATGCACGGGCACACCGCGCTGCAGCGTGGTGCCGCCGCCGACTAGCCCTCCATCCATCTGGCCAGTTTTGATTCGCTACGCATGCGTGTGCACCAGAGTGCGCGAGGTAGTACATACTACAGCCACGCCTGCCCACAACCCACGTGATGCGAAACAAAGGCATTCCATCAGCGCAGAATTTTGCACCTATACGCTCCCGATCCCGCCCGCTCTCTTTACTTCGTACTCTCCCTGTCTGGCCTTTCACTCGAAGAAGAACCAGTTCTTCGTTCCTCACGAAGAACAATTGGGGTATATATACTCAATTGTTCCCGCATTATTAACTACGCGCTAGTGATGAACAACGGTGAACTTTCTGTCGATGACGGCGCCGTTGGGCAGCTGTATAGTAGCCGAGGAACAACAAAAAGAACATCGACTCTGAAATATCTCTCTACGCCGTCGAGGCGTGAAAATCCCTCGTTAGTGGGCTAAATGCGGCTATACATACGATCCGCTGCACAGCGCGAGGATCGGATCACGACGTCTCCATTGACCTCAACAAAAGCGTCAAGTGAGGAAAGAGAGTGAAGGAACGTCCGAGGAGCTGCAGACCACGCTCTCATGACGCCGTTCGTGGATCGTTTCAACGTACAGACCAAGATCAACGCGCGGCAATGTGAGGCACCTTGGTGTGAAATGGGTAATTAATCGCGGTTCCCTCTCCTCCTTCGCACGCGTTTAGAGCGGTTTTTAATTCGCTCAAGGATTTATGTCTCACAGGCTATGCGCTGAGAAAAGGAAGTCATTCATCAGCGCGCATTTGTCTGATTATGTACCTCGCCGTGTGAAGACTCATCTCCACGCGATTCGCGTGGCCACTCAAGCGCGGTACCGTGAATTTGACTTAGGTGAACAGAAAACGATACCAAGAAAGAGAAAAGAAAGGAACGCAAGTATACGTCAAAACTGCCAAATCATCAGACGACGTGTTAGAAGTAAGTCTGCCTGTTAGGACCTGCCGGAAACTTGCTGCAGCGTGTGCCCACGGTTCATTTACGCACAGGTGTTTAAGGTCTTAGCGTACGACTACGTGGGCGGTGCGACCAGTCGCGTCAACAACCAGCTCCAACATTATTCTGTGAGGTTCGAAGAGTCAATAGAACCCGAGTCTTTCAGAGGCGTCATACATTGCCTTCTAGTCACACTATACTAAAGTGTCGCAAGACAAAAACTTTTAAGAAAGAATGCCGGGTTAGTTTTAACCCTCTATTGCACGAATTATTAAATCATGAGGAATTTAAAAAATTTTTCAATGCAATCGTATTTTGCATCAAGGAACGCTTTGAGTAGATGACACTACCGTCTTTTAATAGAGATCGGGAAGGCTGTATACGGATTGTACTGTGTGCTCCAGTTTCTTAGCAAGCTTTCATGCTAGTTCCCGCCCAGACGGAGCTGAATAAAGTATTTTTTTCCATTCCATTCCATTTCATGCAAAACCATAAAAAATGAGAATCACTATGCGCCGAATTTCGCACACTGAGCAATAGAGGCCTAAAAAACAAACATAATGATGGACATTGAAGCTGGAATATAGACAATGGAAATATGTTACAGCAGTCGGTCGCTGTTCCCGCTGTTGGAACCTGTTATAGGTTTGTTGGATGCGGTTGTTGGTTACGAGAAGTTGGCGCGTCGGACGGCAGGCCGAATCGTATCATTTGCGCCCGCGAAACACATCTGCGCAGAGCTGCCCTACACATTAAAGAGTTGGCCATACTAACAGGATGCGTTGTGTTTCAATGCTCTCCAAAACCTAAAAAAAAAATTCTAGCAAAAGAACTGACATTGGGGCCAGTTGGTACAAATTCATTGGGCGATAACAGTGCCAGCCAGGCTTCCACCACGTTATCTGACAAGGAATTCGCCTTCCTGCGCAGCATGTGTCAGTAAAGTCAATCAATAATCTGCGACATGCGTTTTTTTTTTAGCATGTAAATGTCGTAGCGAGTTTAGGGCGTATAAGTTCGGCTAGGTGTTTATGTGCTGCAGTTTCACATCCAGCTGCGTTTGCGACGATGAAGCATTTTTGTTTCTAAATGAACAAGTTCAGAGTTAGCACTCGTGGTGTACGTTCCTTTCCCGTCTTTCCCATCTATCTAACATGAGTAAGGAAACTAGCTTGCACGCACAAACCTCAGAAATGTACTCTAACCAAATTTTTTTCTCTGCTTCTTTTGCTATAGCTATAGCTATAGCGCTCGTGGTGTACGTTCCTTTCCCGTCTTTCCCATCTATCTAACATGAGTAAGGAAACTAGCTTGCACGCACAAACCTCAGAAATGTACTCTAACCAAATTTTTTTCTCTGCTTCTTTTGCTATAGCTATAGCTATAGCGCTCGTGGTGTACGTTCCTTTCCCGTCTTTCCCATCTATCTAACATGAGTAAGGAAACTAGCTTGCACGCACAAACCTCAGAAATGTACTCTAACCAAATTTTTTTCTCTGCTTCTTTTGCTATAGCTATAGCTATAGCGCTCGTGGTGTACGTTCCTTTCCCGTCTTTCCCATCTATCTAACATGAGTAAGGAAACTAGCTTGCACGCACAAACCTCAGAAATGTACTCTAACCAAATTTTTTTCTCTGCTTCTTTTGCTATAGCTATAGCTATAGCGCTCGTGGTGTACGTTCCTTTCCCGTCTTTCCCATCTATCTAACATGAGTAAGGAAACTAGCTTGCACGCACAAACCTCAGAAATGTACTCTAACCAAATTTTTTTCTCTGCTTCTTTTGCTATAGCTATAGCTATAGCGCTCGTGGTGTACGTTCCTTTCCCGTCTTTCCCATCTATCTAACATGAGTAAGGAAACTAGCTTGCACGCACAAACCTCAGAAATGTACTCTAACCAAATTTTTTTCTCTGCTTCTTTTGCTATAGCTATAGCTATAGCGCTCGTGGTGTACGTTCCTTTCCCGTCTTTCCCATCTATCTAACATGAGTAAGGAAACTAGCTTGCACGCACAAACCTCAGAAATGTACTCTAACCAAATTTTTTTCTCTGCTTCTTTTGCTATAGCTATAGCTATAGCGCTCGTGGTGTACGTTCCTTTCCCGTCTTTCCCATCTATCTAACATGAGTAAGGAAACTAGCTTGCACGCACAAACCTCAGAAATGTACTCTAACCAAATTTTTTTCTCTGCTTCTTTTGCTATAGCTCAGTCAATTGGCTGACAGAAATATTAAGCGCAAATGTTGCATGGCGCCCTCATCGAAGGCGCGTTTCCTCTTTCGATGGCAAGTTTTTTTCCGGCGTCCCAGTGACGCGCCCGCAAATCAGTGGCCTAACGAGCTTCTATACCTACCGGAGAGACGGTACAATGGGTGGAGGAACTGAGAAATGCAATGCTGACCAGGGAACGAGGAAGTTGGGCGCCGCTTACGACTACCAAACGGCGCACCACTGCAGCTATGCAAAAATGAAGCGCGTTTTTCCACCGCTAGCTGGCCACTGCACCGGTTCGGCCAGGTAACTCAGTTTTGATAGAGTACAGCAAGTGCGGAGCACATTCGTTCCTGTAACGAGGCATTTCAGTGGGTCGTAATGAGAGTTACTGGAGCGCCCCGTCAACTGCTGCCGCTGCGGCGCCTGATGCTCGATGCACGAAAACGGCGGCCGCCGTCGCTCTTCGGCGCATGTGGGTCACGCGAGCCGTGCCCTTCCCGCAGGGCACGACACGAGATGCGAGCGATTCCGCCTCAGCTCAAAGGGAAGCGCTACACAAGCCACGGCTGTCCGCAGCTTCCCCCACAACACGCCTGCTGATCGCCGGTTAATTCCGTGCAGCGACTGCGCGAGCTGCAGATCGCTCCTTCGGAAAGGCATCATGTGGTTTATTTGCTCCGCGTTTATCTGCGTCTGCCTCCAGCCGTCGACAAATGTTTCTCGGAGCTGCGCGGGAGTTGTCAACGAGCAGTCTTCGTCCGCGTTTCGTTCGCACAAAACGGGGACGCAAACAAGCAGCCCCTGTCGCCTTTTTTTTTTTTTTTCTATTAACGCGAAAGAGTTTCTTGGCTAGGTTGGCGAAAGCGCACGCCCAGCTGGCGTCCGCCCATCTCCGTTGCATAGTATGTACGCGGGCTGCAAGCAGCGGCAATCCGGTCTGAGACTCCTGGCTGCGTTTAAATGGTCATCCCATTTTCCACCAATGAGCCGCATCCGTCATGATTTCTTCTCTACTGAAGTGTTCCCTAACAGTGTGCCTGGGAAAGGTGGGAGGAAGGGCCTGGCGGACGCAAGCAAGAATACACCGCCTTGATCCTTACGCGCTTTTCCTAGTTCTATACATACGCACGAGTGCAGTAAAACATGAAAGAAATGCACTAACAAGCAGGTGGTAAAGGAACTTGATCATGTTCCTGTATTTCTTTTTTTTTTCGACGGTGAACCGAAAAGCTTCGGGAAACACTACTCGATAAACGACACGAACTCAACGAAAGCAAACTGGAATTATATGCATCAGTGAAGAGAAATCTTCGGAATAGTTGCAATAATTCAAACGCAAGTATACAAGTAATAGAGAATGGGCGCTGAAACACTGTCTAATCCTTCTACTTGCACCTTTAGCTGGTTTATATATGAGCGTCCGCGGTTTATCCTGGCGATGGCGGAGTAATGAGTTAAGCACTTGCCGGTTAACAAAGAGGGCCCGATCAGGGAAATTGTTGAGGCTCTGGACGAGGAGTCAAATTTTCTAGGGCGAAGGTTCCAGACTCGATAGGCACCACTTTCTTCGACGTTTCTTAAGTAGCTTCGTCAACATCATTATCATTGTCATCTTGACGACACAGTAGTGATGATGGCTCGTTGCGGACGGGCCACTAATCCTGGAGCGCAGTATTAACACGTGCTTGGCGATAAGATGTAACAGTGTCAAAGCACGCGTCTCGTTCGCGGACAGCACCGCTGTGCCGGGATCAACGTCTCGGCGGCTAAAGAGAAATCAACGACCCGCACAGACGCACGCTGCTGTACAGGTGCCGCGGTGCGGCCTTCCAACGGGGTTTCGAGGATAAACGCGGAGGCGTATACAACAAGCGCGGGCTGCTCGCCTCTGACCTGCATGGCCCGCGCAGCGCGAACCACTCAGCCGATACAGGCGCGGCGGCTATTGTGCTCGCCAAGTAGTCCCACAGCTCGCTGATTGACCCTGCACCCAAACGCTTAATTCATCGCCCCCACGGTTCACACATGCGCTGGTAGCGTTGCGTATGTCGCGAGTCGGCGTGAGCGGGGCCCATTGTATACGCGAAAACAAAAGAAAGAAAGAAAGAAAGAAAGGACGAAGAGCACCAAAACACAGACGTTTAATTTCTCGCTCGCGATGATTGCGTACTGTGTATGCATAATGCCTATATGTATATATGGAAATGAAACGTGCCCGTCCTTGGCCTCTTCGGTCGCTTACGGTGCGAGGTCGAGCTCGAACGCCCCTTTTCACCTGGGCTATTATACGGTCACAAGTCTGAAGCCTGACGCAGTACAGTAAATGCTACAGCTTGGACGAACGACTTCTGCAGAGAACGAGGAGTCATGCGAGCAGAAAAAATATTGAGCAGGTATGTTTATCCGATAGTGCGCGACAACTGTTCCCCGAACGCTCGCGCGGACTGAGATTCTTTTTCTGCGAGGTGATGGTCGAATTAATTCATTTGCTTGTTCGAGTCGTTGTCATTTGCGCAGGGGGCGCCACTTAGGCGGTCAGAAGTTGCCAATGTGTGCCATTGTTCCTTGATGCAGCGGACCCGGCGCACTATGGCCCTATGACGGGTCTGGCGCAGGTCTCCCGAGCGTTGCCGAAAGAGGGGTGGCGGTGGGATTAAATTGTGCTACCTAGGAATTTTTACGTGTTATAAAAACTCTACGCATACAAGAGCGTTCTTCGCCCACCGCCCTCATAACAAGGCGGCCACCGCGACGCAAAATTGAAACAGCGACGTCTTTCTCAGCAGATCAACGCCACTTACACGACAGAAAGTTATTTTTTGCGTTCCCAGCTAATTCCCCTCAAAGAGAGAGAGAGAAGAGGAATAAGAAGTTGCGTCATGATTTACTGTATTCACTGTAAGTATTCACCCTTCTGATCCACAAGTCTCCGATTCTAACTCCTCTTCCCAAAAACACTTTCTTTGACGTTTTGCAAGCATGATTCCACGTCCCACGAAGTACACTCTTAAAAAAACTAGTAAAAAGTTGGTAACTGCATCATTTACTACCCTCATGTCAACTTTACTACGAGTCGCTAAAGTTTTATTACCTTAGAAATATATAAGAGGTACTAAACTTTGTGAGTAATATTAAGCGTGTCAGAATTATAAAGGTTACTACTTGCGTACGTGACGGATTATAGTACATGTTACTATACCTCTACGGGCAGTAGTATGTTACGCTGTGATTGTGGCATTCTTACGGAAAATTTAGGCAAACTCTAATTTTGAGCTACGTCATGAAACACGTATATGGAAGTATAAGAATCTGGGTCCAAAACATCGATTATATTTCTAAGTTCACGGCTATACTCACCGGTACAACGTGTGTTGCCCCAAAGTAGGGCCATAAATAGCCTTAAAGTTGCTGTGAAAGTATGTGTGTCACGTAGAGGCCTTGATATTCTGTGTGCGCGTGTGTGTTCTCGTTTATGGTTCGTTCATAAATCTGTGTATATATTGTTATCTGAAGACGTCATTGTAGTGTATATTTACCAGGGCAATAACGACTTGAAGTAATTAACAATTATTAATTAGTCTAATAAGATCGATGGCGTACCGGTTCACATTTTGTTATTCGAGCTTGTGCTTTAGCAATAGATTCGACTTGATACGAAAGTGACAACGGCCCACGTACCTATTGTTGTGTGATTCTTGTTCACTATGGTCTTTGTAACCGTACTAATAAGACAGTGGCGGTCATGGTAGTGAAGTTACTAACTTTGTATTACTACTTTCCTGTGTGTAGTAACTGTAAGAAGTAAGTGCCGTGGTAATAAAGATACGAACTTGGCAGTTACTATCTGCGGTTACTACACAGATAGCGAATGTTGTGAGAAGCATTTACCACCTCAAAGTCGGTAAATACTACTAAGTTTTTTAAGAGTGCTTATTCGCAACTGTCGGCCATCGTCACATCACTGTAAACACAGTAGGAAAGTGCAGGAAAGTGTACTTCTTGCAGCTTTCACCGCGAAAACAACCAAACAAAGAAAGAAATAAAAACAAATTCCGCATGTACAAAGGAAAGCTTAAAAGAGTTATGTGGCATTTTGTAACCCTCATGAGTTGCATATGTTTGCAGGCATGTCCGTCTGCCGACAATTTCCGCTAAACGACGGCTTCCCCGTGTGCACTACGCCTTAAAGAACTGATGAACTCGATGTCATCAAGAGTTGAGGCCAAGCCGAAAGACATCCTTCCTCAAATTACGCCTGCCTTACGAGAACAGTATGACACTTCCGGTGCATGGATCCGCGGGGTTATTCAGCAGCGGCAGTTAAGAAAAAAACCTGCTAAGCGTGCGTGTACATGCGCGTTCGTGATTACGGAAGTTCCTCTCTACACGGGCGCTTAAATGGCGCTGTTGGCAGAATGCCGCTGACTGCCGCGTAAGGTTTTGTGTCAGTCTTTCCTACGGTCTTCGGTGCACAAATGCTCCACCCCTTGAAACGAAACTGCAACGCATGAGAGAGATAGAAAAAGAGAGAAAGAAGAAAGGCAGTTAGGCTAACCAGACGCGAGCATTCGGTTCGCTACCAGGCACTGAGGTGCCGAATTAGGTGTTGCGAAGATGAGGGCAAAAGAAAAGAAGAAGAGGAGAAGGAAAGAGGAAGGGCGTTCCAATTATAGGCGTTCGCACAGGCCAGTGAATCACAATAAGCGCAGGTAGTTCTCACACGGCGTTCTCATGCGACGTTGTCTCGTCCATGCCATTAGGATTTTTTTTCTTTCGACATGGACAGGTCGTCCAACTTGTTAAGCGCGTCCTAAGGCGATTGTCTTTGTACACTGCAGGTATTATATCAGAACATGCCGAATTGTTTATTCGAAGCCCCAATGATTTCGCTCATCCCTACGTGGATCGCGTAGGCATTAGTAAAAGCAACGTCCAGCCATAGCCTAAACAAGAACGCCACGTCTCCAAGGCGTGGCGTTGATGGAAGCGGACGGTTAACCAGAGGAGAATTATCGGCACAGGCGCAGCCAGGGGGGGGGGGGTTGTCACCCCCCTCCCCCTCCCACCCACCCCAATAAAACGATAAAAATTTCTGGCTACGCGTGTGGTTCATTCCGTTCAGACGTGGCGCTTTGGCGTGCATACTTGGGGAGATTGTTTGCAGCGTCTGTACAAATTGATATTGATTTGTAATCAATATCGATATACCCAAATGCATAGGCGTGCACACGAGGGGGGGGGGGGGCTAAGTCTGCCCCATCATCATCATCATCATCATCAGCCTGTCTACGCCCACTGCAGGGCAAAGGCCTCTCCCATGTTCCGCCAATCAACCCGGTCCTGTGCTTTCTGTTGCCACGTTATACCTGCAAACTTCTTAATCTCATCTACCCACCTAATTTTCTGCCTTCCCCTCAGGCGTTTGCCCTCTCTTGGAATCCAGTCAGTTACCCTTAATGACCACCGGTTATCCTGCCGACGTGCTACGTGGCCGGCCCACATCCATTTCTTCTTCTTAATTTCAACTATGATATCCTTAACCCCCGTTTGTTCCCTGACCCACTCTGCTCTCTTCCTGTCTCTTAAGGTTACACCTATCATTTTCCTTTCCATCGCTCGCTGCGTCGTCCTCAATTTAAGTTGAATTTAAGTCTGCCCCATACTTTGACTTAATGGGGGGAGGGGGGGCTGTGATGAACATTCACCCCTCCCCCCCCCCCTGAAGGGGAACCCTGCGTACGCCTACGCCCAAATCTATTTACAAATCAACACAGACAGTCCCAAGATTGTGATAATAGCTGCAAGCATTCTAGCCCAAGAAACTTCCGTTCATTCATTTATCAGTCTCTAACACTGAAACGGAAAGCGTGTGTTTAGCTGTGTCAGAGTAAGGAAAGTCTCTTTTTACATTTTCACATAAAAGGACGGCGCTTAAAATTTGAGGGTACCTCTTATAATCTTGTGTAGTGCTTAGAAGAATACTTACTTGAAATATCTGTCGAAACGGAGAGAGAAAAGCGTTAAAATCTGCGGGCTACTCGCCAAGGCTTTTCTTCCCGGCCGCCAGTGCTAGTAGGCTACGCTAGTGGACAGAATCGGACGCTGTCCATGGCATGTGTTTGTAAACAGTGAAACCGTCTATAAACCTCCTATGTAATGCCCGTGTGGGCTTTTAGAGTATATGAATTAATAAATGAGGTGGTGGGTCCTCTGCATGGTCTGAACACGCAGCTTGATTGGCACGCTTATTGCCGACAAGTTGCACCACAGTGACTTGATAATTGTTCAAAAATGACTTGGTGTCATTTCTCATTCAGGTTGTGTATGACCTCTGCAATTTCAAGCAACATCTGCCACGCTTGTGGACGCAACTTGTTTTTGCCAGTTCTGTCGACTAGTGGCCAAGAAAGAACGAGATACAGTGAGCTTTAGATTAATTGAACCCCCTGTATATTCAATGCATCTTCATTTAACTTCTATGTACCGTTGATTGCTGCGGACGATCACTTTGCTGAAGGCACTACCATGTTGAACTGTAGTCGTTCGACGTGATAACAAGTTGCACGTGTGTTTCGAACCACAGACCCGGTTCTTTTTATGTGAAAATAGAATAGGACTAATTTCATGATAAACAGATATTTCATTAACCCTAATTAAGATCAATTACGGGAAAATGCACAACTGAACACATTACCCCCTTCCCTTTTTTGCAAAATAATATTGAGCGCCTTGTAACAAAGGTACGTAAATATGACGCCCTTACAGACAGTCCATCATATTTCGCACCTGAAGAGGATATACTGAAGGGGATAAGGGGATAGTATCGGTACTTCTCATATGATAGGAGTAAGTTACGCTGTATAAGAGTCAGCAATGACAGTTCATTTTTCTGGACGCCAGGTAATGTCAGGTTGCTATTTGGCTGAATGAATGAGTCACCATGAAGGGGTCGAAGATGTAACGGTACGCGTGAAGCAAGATGGTCATCATTGATTTACTGTGAGCGGGTACGGTTTGGCATAAAGAGGTGCGTGGTCTGTCCGCAGGTAAAGCGGTGACATAGGTGGTGACCAGGAGTCCAGGCAAGATGTTTTATATGCGGCTATGTGCCCTTAGCGCTTGAACTGAGATGTGTGATGAGGTCGTCTTTAGCGATTGCAATAGTTAATTGTCGCTGTTGGCACACTTCGGGGCAGGCCGAGAGAAACCCGGAGACAACCCGGTCTTCGTTGCTCTCTGTCTCGTGTCTTGCTTTGCGCTGTGATCACAATTTAAAACCCGGAGAGCCTGCGCCTGAACATTTTGCATGCGTAGACTTTTTTTTTACTTGTGTTGTTGATGCCGGCAAGATGTTCCGCAGAAAACCGAGAAAAGCGCTTGCGGAATTTCCTCAAGAGTTTCCGGCGAAGAACTTGAAAGGGCGACAGATAACTGTCGGCCGCTTTTTAGATGCGAAGTATCTTAAGGTCGAGCTCAATCCGGTGGTGGTGTGCGGCGTGACCACCCTTACTGCGCATGCGCATACCTTCTCCACACACCTCCTCTCCACTCCCCCTCACCATTCCCCCTGTCATCTACCCCTCTCCACTCACCCTCTCTCCTCCCCCTCTCCCCTCACCCTCTCCACTTACCCTTTCCATTCTTCCTCTGAAACGCGGGCTAGACATGCCGAAATTCTCTCCTGCACAACGCCGCGATGAGCTCAAGCGCATGCGCGTCCCCTCCCCTTCTCTCTCCTCTCCTACGCTGCCCCCCTCTCGCCCGCCTGTCGACCGCGTTCCCCGCTCGCCCTGTGAGAATTAACGGCCAGGCTAGATGGAAGATACGACGCGCGTAGCGTCCCTCTTCGCGTTCCACGACGCGAGGTCGGTAGCATGCCCACCGAACGCCAACGGAACGCGATCGTGCAAGTGCTCCGGCTTCGCATCGCCTCATGGTCCTTTTATCGGGAGATGGTGTAATTTTTATTCTACGATACCATAAGGGTTCCATGATATGCCTCTGTCAATTATTGCCAGCAATACCAGACGGTTTAGCAACGCGTCCAGCGCAGAAGTCTAGAAATCAAACTATCCGAGTGTGTCAAGTATGAATGCTGAGCTAGATCTGCGCAGCGACAGGAAAATATATGGCTAAGATTGAATACGTTCCTGATGATGCAAATTCGTGATTATCGAAGCAAGGTTCAAAATGGGAGACAGTCAGGCCATGTAATGAGAATTTTGGCCCGACAGATAAGCGTTTTGATCAATTGGAAACAAACGATCAGTCGAGCGAGCGGCAAGATGAAACGAGGTCGGCCTAAGAACAGGTTGCAGGGCACAGTTGAGGAAGATCTTGACTCAAGGAAGCTGATGAAGCGTAGCTGATAGCACCGAGCAGAAGAAACTCGTCAAAGGAAGCGACACCTTTTAACCATGGTGCGTGTCGGGAAGGTAGAGCAGGAAGATGGTGCGCAAGACAACAAGAGAAAGAAAACGCTCGGGCACGAACTTCTGAAAGTTTGGCTATCACAAGTGACTAAATTTACGACCCGTGTGAGCTATTTTAGCTGTGCTAAAAGAGTACCCCCGTGCTGAAGATGCTGAGGTATTAATGCATTTCCAGAGCGCACGACACCTGTTTTCCAGCTGTCGTGCGCTCTGGTACAAAGCTAAAACAGAACAATGCGCTGCCAAAAAGTGGGGTTGCTGTTTGCAAAGTGGCAGCGTATACAGTCACGTTACCTTTGTAATCAAATTAACCTGGCAGAATGTGTTCCATTTCCGCTCGCATTCCCTGTGCTTACCGTTCGTCTCCTATAGTGTAAGATCACAGTCCACACACAAACACAAAAGGAAAAAAAGAATAAAGAAAGCGAAACTTCAAGCCCCAAAACTCAGAAAAGCTAGGATTTGTTCTTTCGATCTCCGTACGTTCGGTAGCGCCGGAAGTATTACGTCGGAGCCCCAGCCTAGCAGAGTGAGTGAGTGAAAACATTTAAAGAGAGGGTCGTTCGACGGGCCCTAGGCGTGAGTGGAATCCTCAGTCCAAGACACCATGAGCCGTGGCCGCTCTGCGCGCTCTCGCGATCACATCGAGGTGGTGCCGGAGGTTTACGCTAGAGGCTTCCCACTACGGTTGGGTATGGTACTGGCGGGTTGGCGCTCATAAGATGACACGCCCAAGTGGCTTGATAGAGCGCAGCCGGACCATTGCAATTTGAGCATTGCTGATGGTATGGTGTGAGGTACATGCAGTGATACAGCGTGCGGTGCGGAAAGGTGTTTGCTTGTAGCTGCCCCCACGAAACTGCTTCTGCAGCGTAAGAGAGTCGTACAGTGGGGGAAATGTCCTACACTGCAGTCTGTAGTGTTGAATTATTACATAAAATTGTTTCGGTGTCGATTCCGAACTCTCCTCGTCACGGTTGTCTCGCTGTGAGGCTCGGTGAGTGTGCGCTCGAGCCGAGGTGTGGGCCCTCTTGTTCCCAGTAATATAACTGTGTCCAGGCGTCCCGCGTGGCTCTGTGGTAGAAGAGACTATAGCAGAGCTTTCAAAGAGTTACTACGCACGCCTCGGCCCTGTGTATAGACTTGACACAGATGGCGCATACACGGACTCACGAACTGCAGGCTAAAATGGAGGCAAAGTGCGCGTGATCGCACGTGAGCGGCCCATAACAAGCTAGACCTCGGCAAGTATTACGCATGGATTCATTTCAAAAGTGTGGGAACAAGCAAGCGCGGGAGCCGCGCTGCTCGAAAACCCGTCCTTTTGGAGCGTTCCTGACACAGTTTCCTACTGGCGCGCGCACACACACACAGACGGAGACGCGTGTGGATGCAAAACAGCGACAAACGACCGCAAACCGTCTAAATATACTCCTTGCGGGGAGGCCGTCGCAGACACCCAGTTTACGGCGGCCACACAGTGGCAACAGAACGGCGCCCTGTCTCCCTGGGCGCCCACGACGGAGCCGACAGGAGGAACTGCCACAGCCTGTATGCTCCGCTTGGCTGCTCGCGGACCGCTCAGCGGTACAGAGCGACGGCGGAACGAATACTGTGCAGCATGCAAATCAGGCCTGCCCGATATTACTGCCGCTGCCGCGAGTACTATAATGAGGGTGTCTGGAACAGAGTCGAGAAACCAGATAAAGGAGGAGAGGGGGCAGCTAGCAAACAAGTGGAGTGGAAGAAATGTGAATCGAGAGCCTCGCCCGCCCGGAAGGCCCCGCAAGAAGAACACAGACTTTTGCAAGTTTCCGCTAGCGCTCGACCAACAGGTCACACGGATAGGATGCGGGCGCAGGTGTTGTGAGTCAACAATGTTGTGAAACGCAGCACACGGCGTATCACCGACGCAGGGCCCCTGCGCGCGGCCATCAGTCACGTACATCAGTGCCGCGGCGGTGAACCAGATTCGCAAAGGCCTCGACGCGTATGTAAGACCCGCTCGGGCTTTAGGACGTCGATAAGGACGCGAGAGACAAGGAGCCGTCGAGAAGCGGCCAGGGCACGTGCGCCACGTGTTACTGCGTGCATGCACACGCAAAACTTTCCCTCGCGACTGATGCGCGGACCGCGACGAATGCACGGAGGAATGCCGGAGAACGTGCGCAGCATGATATCGTTCAAGTGGGTCCTCTTAATCGTACAGTGCGGCCAGCTTAACTGGTCGGCACGTATACGCGTACGCGTACAGCTGCAGCTCATCAGGGACGCGAAGCACGTGCCACTTGCTTCTCCTCGCGCAAACGTGGCTTTGACGCACGCAAAATGGCGCAATTAACGCAGTCGACACCTCAACCGGAAAGCGCAAAAGCCCTTGAACATGAATACACTTACGATTCCTATATGACGTCAAGCATGCCGCTGTTCCACAACGAACAGCACAACCCCCTACATATTACATCACCTTCCCTTTCATTCCACGTGGAAAAATATTCGATGACATCCGATGTTTGCAATGACAAACATCGCGTAGACCTCGAAAAATAATTATTAAGAGGAAAGCAGGACCCCAGTTTTCCGATAATGTTTATAGTGTTTCGAAGACACATGGCGTTTGCGCTTTAGCTATACAATGACAACAGCGATGTGTGAGCCCGATTGCGTGACAACGCCTACTCACATTCCCCCTAATGACAACCTAGAGAACTTTCTACTCGGCACTGTAATGTAGGCTGGCACAATATTGTAGAGGCCGTACATGTATACTCGTGGTTCACTCGAGACGCGTGTACCCAATTCTGTAAGAGCAGGAAGACGCTTCCAACAATCGCCCGTTTTGTTCGTTCTTTGTAGACGCCCAAACAAACAATGCCTGCGTAATGCCGCCGCCGTATAAATACGGCGGTACATGTGGCAGCGCACCGAAACCACAACGACCTTGGCGCCCCCAAGCAGGGCTCTGCAGAACGCCTCTGCAGCCTACCTCATCTCTGTGGCTAACAGCGGCGGTTGACGGATCGCGCAGAGAAACAACACAACGCCGACAAAAGCAGCCTGTCCCCCGCGGCCATGTCCGCGTTAACCCACTCGTCGCGCGGTAGCACGCGTATGCATGCAGGGCTCTCGGTCACGGCGGACGTGCCGGCTCGAGTGTGGGATTCGCGCACTCCGCTCGAAGCCGCTTTCATTCGGAGGCAACCTTGGCCCGTGCGTTTCCGAGACCGTTCAGCGCGACTTGCGGCGCTAGCTGTTGGCGGAAAAACCATTGCACGTATAACGGGCCGGGGTGAGGACCGTAGAAGCGCCTCTCCTTAGTATCAGCGTCCTGCCGTATACGTCATTTGACACGCGATGACACTTAACATCCCATATACGCGCAGCAGCAATCGAGCGTTCGACATCACTTAGGCGAAGCGCCGTTGAACGCGGGTTTTTTTGCTCGCTTCTTTCATTAGTTACACGGCCTTGCACGCAAATTACGCGAAGCGACCGGGACAGCGTCCCAAAGAGGACCATTAGAGAGAAAAGATGGAACACGCATGAGCGTCACTTTGATTTTGCGAGATTGGCGGTACGTGTGGTGCTTGGACGGAAACGCGAGGTATAGGAACGCGCTTCACGAAGAAGAAGCTGTTCAACCGTTATTTACCTGCTGGCTAAACGTAGCGCACAGATGACCTTCTACGCTCCTGGCATATGCGAACCGTGAAGAATCAGCCCGACGATTTCCGGACGGACCATGTTTTTTTTTTTTTTATGTACCTGTAAAGTGCGCACCTTACACAATTGCCTATAGAAGACATGGCTTGCACAATGCCTTAACTGTGTCACGCCACATGTGCGACTTGGCGCGCGCCTGTGGCATTAATTGCAAAGCGAAGCACTGCATATATTTTTCAATGAAAACCAAAATGAATGTGTGCATTTACCGTCACCCGTCCGTCTACCTCGAAAATTTCCGTGCTCCGGTATAGGTGGACATTAAGCCATCAACGTGGCCACAGAATTCAGCTCCTGTCATTTGGAAGTGTCCTCTCTTTATGACTCATAGCCCTCGTAACCTATAGTATTTTCATTAGTTTGCTTAACACTTAGGAAAGTTGATTCTCTTATAATCTGGGATGACCAGATAAAGCCGTTAAGCTTCCAATACCTGGGTACTCATGGTCCCTTAACTGCGAGCTACAGACTCTCCAGGGTAAATAAAATTTGATCACCTGCAGTGTATTCGACTGGTGCTCCCGTGAAGCCATGGATTTAAAATGGCTCTGTGAGCCTGATTACTATGGCCTCGAAGATGAGCGACCTCAATTATAAGGCTGTGGCACGTCATAGCTGTAGTACCAGCACCTGTATGATGATTACAGGAGTTTCAACAAAGCAGCGAAAAAGTATACATTAGGTTCAAACAAACAAACAAAGTGACGGAAAGCTGTGCTAAAGTTGGTGGAATCACGTAAAGTATTGAACACGAAAGATTAGAGGCCAAAAACTGATTTATATTGTCGTGTCCCCGTTTTTTTACGTCATGTGTTCTGGGTGTGCTGTATGGTAAATCCGTATGCAAGACATACGAACCGATTCTCACGAGGGCGTTATTCGTGTTAAGTAGACGTCCTGAACGTATAGTACAGCGTTTATTCCTCGGGTAAACGCATTGCTAAAATTATGTTGCTCTATACTATACAGGTCGCCACCGTCCCGTTTCGTCTGTTCAGCATTCCAGCCAGTGAATTCAAGATTCCGAAATACACGCGCTTCAGTTGAAGAGTTACACTGCGCAGATTTCCGCAGAGCGGGCTGGGACACGAGCTACCTTTCTCATTATCGCAATGTGCTCCAGTCGAGTTTTCCACGTGACAGACACAAGCGCCGTGGCTCAGTGCGCCACCGCATAGGCACGAAGAACACAACACTTGTTGACCGCTGCTCGCACGTGTTGCTCAGTGCTACAGCAGTCCTCGTCGCGTCAATGCTATATATTTCAGCGCGCTAAATACTACTTTACGAAGGTGCTTTCGAAGCACCAAAATACTAAAAAAAAAGACTTGGAGGACTCTTGAGCTTCGCCTTTAAGGGTGGAACGCGACAGCGTTCGCCGTCCTATTCGCTTGTCATGCTTCGCTTCTCGGTGAAAACCTCAACCGTGCCCGGCCTCGAATCGCAGAGGTACTTCGATATTAATGTGCGTGTGTATGCATTGACTGAGTCATAGCTGACGTCGGCACGCCGGCAAATAATTAAGGGGCAGCACGCCAAAGTCGCTTCTACTAGGATGCACTGCATGTCAGACCTAGCTCGGCTACTTTGGCTTCTTTTTCCTTTCTTTTTTTTTTCTTTTTAATGTTTAGCGTAACGGTACCAGTGCTGAATGGTGTCCAGCATCTCCATAAAGCGCAGACGGAGCCCGCTGTGATCGCTCGCAACGCGTTCGACCCTGGCAAGGGAACAGATGAAGCGCGCTGATGCATAGGGAAGACACACGCCACGATGACCCAACAGCGATGATGCATGGGGTTCAACTGCGTACGGAGCAAGGAGCGCAAAAAAGAAGGCGGAGCGACGAGCGTACTCAGCTCTGCGCAGTCAGAAAAGCTCGCTTTTCTACGCGGAGACAGCCCCCTTCCGGCCCGTAGTTGAATGAGAAGGCTTTGTTGGAATGGCAGTGGTCTGGCATATGCATGGTCTGGCGTACTACGGCGTGCGCTTGGCTGCGTGAACGTGCAATACTTCTGGTGCCCAATTCACAAAGCTTTTCGTTCGCTATAGTGTTATTTACATTGGTCATTCGCCTTCGCTAATACCTTGCGCTATCGCAATTGCTTGGCACCCACTTTTACGACCGGTTGTACAGTGTAAGATCTTCTCATTTCTATTTATTTGTTTTTCTGTGAATAAAGGGCCCGAACTGCTTGATATGTAGGGGCGCTGCACAAGTGACTGGTTCTAGAGCGCTCGCCCGTAGCGTTCTTGCGTGATTCTGCCCTGCCTTTCCTCCGCTCAAATAATGCTCATCGGACTGGCCCACCAACTCGTTTTTCGTCCGAACGCTAAGCGGGGAGCCGAATAGTCGTGTGGATATGACTGTTGCAATGTAGCAACGTTACAGAGTTTCCTCGCATACTAAGCGTCATGCTTCACCGCGGAATCGCCGCGAGGTCGTTGCGACTTCAATCTGTCTATAGCAGGTTGTCTATAGCAGTCTGTCCATAGCAGGCATGCACATGTGCATGCTCGCCTGAGGAGAAGAGCCGCGGTTAAGATATTCAGTCACCACATACAAATGACGTAGTGTCGGTCACTGCAACAAAGTGCCTATGGCTCAGACTCTGTCGCACTTACGGAATCGTGACTCGTGTGCGCCTCAGAGTGGATACTCTCCAGTTTCCACTGCCATGCTACTACAGGAAAGTCGATGCTATGCTACGCGCACTTACATGGACGGGACTACTCATGTATGATGCGGGTCGATTTCACATGCTTTTTTAGAAAAGGCAGCAGCAGTGCAGGTGCATTCATCTCGGTTGCACCGTTACTTTTCGGTGGTATTTTGTACTCTTTATTTAAGATACCCCTAAAGATACCTCTACCAGGGCCCATACTGATCGCACATGCATGAATTCACTGCCTCTGTACGTTACTGGGACGTCATCATATGTCAATATTATAAAAGAAGTCCCAGATCCGCACATGCAAAAGAAGCAGATATGCATACGTCCAATTTTGTGACGACTGCGATCAACCGCGTTGGCATGACTGCATTTTGGGCGAGGCGGCCCGCTTTGCTATGCAGCCAACTTGCTCCGCATTAAACGAAAACGGCGAGACAATGTCGACACGCGACGAGAACTTCCCTTTGCAACTTGCCAGTGGAGAACCCTGAAAAGAAGCTGTACATCAACTACGCCCCTGATTTGACAATGCGTACATCGTTTTTGAAGCACTCCTTGCATTACAGTGGGGGTTTTTTTCTGTTTTTTTTTTCAAGGACAACACTACTGAGCCGTATAGAGCAGCTTCCTGCGTTGGCGGTGGTGCAGCTAGAGCATATAGGCTGTCTATATAACGCAAGTATTTAAACTCAGCCATTTCTGGGGATGAGGAAATATATGTGGTACTTTGGCCCTGAGCTTTGAAAAAAATAAACCGCTGCCTGCAATTGTAAAAATTTTCTTCAGCATTCTCTTGTGAGTGAAAGTATTTTTCTATTAATGAAATACTTTGAATATTTTATGTTCACATACTTTTTGGAGTTTAAGCATTTTCTGCTCTAAGCTGACTAAATGTTTTGTCTAGTATTTTGTATTTGAACCAATAACCTTCTTTTCGCATCTCGCAGATGTCTGTTTCAGAGGCCCACGTAACAACCGAGTGCTATAGTGCTGAGTGGTACATGGTACAAACGTACTATAGTGCTAGCGTTAGTATACTCGCACCATGAACGCCATTCCCTTCCGTCTGTTTCAATGAGGACACAAGTGTGTGCGCAATGGTCGCGTGCCGCCCGCGCAGCTCTTGTCCTTGTGCTCCGTCTCGTGAAGTGGAATCCTCGAGAGACGCCACTCAACGCTCCCCATTGGCCATTCCAAGGCAGCGCAAAGTGGCGCTCGCACACAACCTTCCTCTTTATTAAGTGCTCATTTCATCACCGAAAACTATACGACGTTTTAGCGAGGACATCGATTAGTTACGAAACACCATTCATCGTTTGAGCCAGATTTTCTACAGGAACACATTGATTTTTGTGAATATTGGGAGACGCGCATTCTCGACGAAGTGGGCATTGCGTTAGTATACGCGACGTGTTTTTTTTTTTTTAGTCGCTCTTTGGTGGAACAAATAACTTCAGTTCAAGGCGTAGCCGTCTGTTTTGTTTTACACCACAGCCATCGTTCTCACGACACGTGCAGTTCAGTGCGCCCAACCGGTTCTCTCTCTCTTTTTTAATCGATTCGAAGAAACGCCTATATACAACTGATGATCGCACCGAAGTAGAGAAACACGTTAAACAGGCGACACTCGTGAACCCTTCCCTCAGTCTGTAGACAAAGCTTTATACTCAAGCCTTCCGGGCATGCGCTGCAGTATACAGAGTAGCAGGCTCACTGAGGAGGGAAGAGTTGCAGATTGCGAAACGTGAGCCCGCTACGTATACATACATATAACGGTGTCACACGGTGCACTCCTGATTGCGATTAAGCCCGATCGGGATCAAAATTTTCAACAATGAATGGTTCTCTTCTGCAGCTTGCGTAAAGGAGCCAATAGCGATCGTGAAATACAATATTTTCTTTTTTCTCTCTTGCTACACCCTCTTTCCGACCCCTATTTCCCCACACCAGCGCAGGGTAGCAAATCGAATGCTATTATCTGGTTCACCTCCCGGCCTTCCTCTTCATCTCTCTCCCTCTCTCAATCCGGATCATGCCCCATCGCGATCAAAATGACCGTGTGACACCAGTATTTGCACTATATATACGTAGTCCCCGGAACCGTACACGAGGCGTCGAGAGTCAGTATAGCTCTCCACGCCAGGCGCACTCACCGACAGGACCCCACGGAAGGAGGACGAAGGCCATGGACGGCTGCTCCAACTTACCTGCATAAAAAAAAGCGAAAGAAAATGTCAGAGATGGCAAGAAAGTCGTGCCGCGGCGTGCAGATTCCGCAAAAAGGAGCAGACACTTGAAACAAACAACGTCAAGAGAACCGCACCAGAAACGACACTCGAGCCAATCGCGGTCAGTCGCGCAAACAGTGAGCGAAGGCTCGCCCATCACCAGCACACACACACAGGCATACACAGCAGAGTCCTCGTTAACGCGCCCGGCCTTTTGAAGAGCCTCGCGCGAGCTGGTTTCTACATATACGAGCGGGCCGTCTAAAGAGAGCATTGTGCGCAGGTAGACAGAACGCGCAGGCTGTCAGCGATCAAGGTTCCGCCAAGCTCCAGGCAATAGCGTAGACATTTCTTTTTCTTCGTGCCACTGTATAGTGCACGCGAAACAAGGCTACGACACGAGATGTTTTCGAACTGAGTCTGCTAGAGCCGCGCACACCGCGGTATACGCTCTTCTCGGAAGCAGTATGCACTACGCGGTGAGCGTTAAATATATGGCGCCGTATAAAAGGCTCTCGTCGGTCGTGAGACGCGCGCAGGTGCTGCCAGTCGGATGCGACTTTAAAAACGCTTCCGACACTCAAGCGCGCTCGCGAGTACAAAACACACACGCACGCGCCCACATGCGTCGAGTCCGATTATAGGAAGAACCGAGCGCTGCTTGTCTCTTTGAAGAGCCGAAAATTGCTTCTTCGTCCTTGGCTTTATTTGCCCTTGCCAAAAGAGAAGACCGCGGTGCGCCCGCTTCTAAATGCGGAATGCGAAACGTCGTCGAGTGCCTCACGGAGGATTTGATAAAGCACCCTTCACTATCTCCAATCGAATATCGGAACTCTCCTAAGGCCTCGTGGCCGATTCCCTTCGGAATTTCGCTTTCTTGCATTGACCGAACAGGAACGGCAACCTCTCATTTCAAACGCTGTCATTTCGTTTACTGATACAAGTGACGCGAAGCAAGACTTCTGTTCCTGCAGCCAGGTAGCAATATCAGCTTTTTCTCACGCCGCGCAGCCGTGGCTCATGCCGAATTCAGGCCACGCGATGGCAGGTCATCCGGAGCGAAACTGATATGTAGTGCAGGGCAAATTCTACGCATTTGCTTTTCGCTGGCACCGTGCTTACGCCTCAGAGTTACGCGTTCTTGACAGCACAATGATTGAAAGAGGGAAAAAAAGTTTGCGAATTTTCCGCCCGATATGCAAAGAGAGATGACCGGAGAAAGACAGCCTCCCATTAAACGAATGACGGGTATCAACTTCCCTAAAGCGTCTTTGCACTATGCGCTTCTCTTTTGTCACGCCTTTTCTATAATGTCACGCCTGTAGCGTCGCGTCACGACATTTTAATGCGAATGTGATATGTACATTTTGTTAGAAATTATGCAAGTGATATTGACGTGTGATGTGTAATACGAATGCGCATTGTAATGTGTAACAATTCCTTATTACAACGTCACATGTTGCGTATATGTTCTTTCATGGTATAAGTTAAGCTACTGTAAAACGACTTTTTTGGTCCAGTCCTGGCATCCTGTATTTCCTTTAACGCCTTAATACCATATAAACTGCATACAGGCTTTTTTTTTTTTTTAACAATACAGATGTTTTATAAAGATCCTATGACAGTATAAGGCTCCTGTCGGTTTCGCACACAATCTCTACGTCGAGGCGGAAATACTTTCTCGCAGCTAAAATGACAGTGTTGCAACAAATTAACGACAATTTGTTAATTAACTGTTATTCTCTTGAGAGCAGTTGTTTAGATTAGAAAGTTGTAGTGCATGACAATTAACGGCATACTATTTTTTAGAAGCAGCAAAATGGACACGTGATTCGAGATATTCATCATCAAATTTTAAGGACGATATCGAAAATGATCGCACGTGGCGCGCACGAAACGCAACCACTCTGTTACGTCAGACCGTAAATACCCGTGACAAGGAAGTGACGAAATGTGAATGAAGGCGCGTCTTGGCCGTATCTTCCTGTGAAAAGCGGCAAGTAATCTGACTTGCGCCAGCGGATCGCCTTATCGTTGCGTGTGGCGTTCGGTGCTTATCTGTTTATTCCGAGCTCTGCGCAATATAACCGAAATATCAAGCTTTTCTTTCTCTGTGAGCCATAACACTCACGGGCAGCCACGGAGGCGCTTCTTGCAGACAGGCGAAAGTTTTTCGCGAAACAGATAAGCACCACACATCGCACCCAAAGAATTAGCTGTCTACTTGTGTATTTCATAATGCTTCCCGATTTTCCTGACCAGATTCCGCTTCGGCAGCCTTGATTAAAATTTTGTCACTTCCTTGTCACGTGTAGTTTCAGTCTTACGTAACACTTCTTGCGCGCCTCGCGCGGTCAGTTTTGATATCACCCTTGAAATTCGATTATGCATATCTCGAATTACGTGCAACTTTCGTGATTTATAAAATATGGGTATGCCATAAATTGGTACGCACTACAACTTTCTAATACAAACGACTGCTCTCAAGTGAATAATTAATAAGTTAATCAACGAGCATTTGTTAGTTAGTCGCGTCAATGTCATTTTAGTTGCGGCAAAATATTTCCGAGAGCTCGTGTGCGACAACTACAGGAGCCTGACTGTCATACGATATTTATAAAAAATCTGTATTGCCTAAACAAACACCTTGTGTGTATATGTCTATATGTATAAAACTCGCGTGCGGGCCAATTGTCCCTCCATCAAATTTGTTTCTGTCTTCCATCGGGAATCGGCCGGTCGAATGCCCCAGATTGCGGCACAAAAGATGGCGGCGCGTATCAACCATGCTTAAACCTCCGAGAGTGCATGCACAAAAGAGGCAGCTCTCCGCGGGACAAACTTCGGAGTCCCGAGCAGAGAATAGGCGGCAAGATGAACAGTCATTCATGAGCTGGCGCGACCTCCTTATTACGGTTGTGAAAAAGAGGGGGGCGCAGGTCGTTCATCAAATGCCCTCCGTGGCGGCAGCACGTAATAAGGGTCCTTGACAATGCTGACGCAAGGAGCGGCGTTGCGTCTAATGAGTTAAAAGGGAAACGCCCACGCCCCGAATCGCGCGCCGTCAGCTGCTAGCGCACACACAGGGCGGTCACGCGCGACTCGGATAATAACATTGTTATAAAGATGGAGAAAAAAAAAAGAACAATGGCCTGTGCTCCGCTTTCCTATTATACTTCCGTTTATCAAAGACCCAATGACCTCCGCACCGCATTCAGGCTTTGCGCCGCACATGTGGCGGCAGCGGAGGCGAAGCACGCGGCGCTGCGAACAACGCGCATTTGGCGAGTTAGGGACGAAGAAGACGTTTCATCAAATTCGGAGGTCAGCTGCCATACGCGCGATACAGAAACGCTCGCGGCTGCACACAATGGGGTGGGGAGGTCTTACGACACCTACATTTACATCAACGGGCCAGTCGATTCTTCACGCGTATACGAATTCCCTCTCTCGTGCGAGTTGTGCATTATTCGCACGCGAAAGGCGCAGCTCTATATTTAGCGTACACCGTCGTGTATACGCGTCGACTGTGGCAGGCTACAGGAACGTTGGCTGATAATCAGAACGTCTAGAGCCGTATATATGTCCGGATTTAACCGAGTTCCCCATCAATATCTTATCCGCGACTCGATTTGACTACGAAGACTTTCTCAGTGAAAAGGTATAATTAGCTTACAATATGTAAAAAGTAAATCGCATTTACGTATATCGTTTGTCGTGGTACAGCCTCACTTTTTACCCTTTAACACAAATATGCAGTGTTATATGGTGCGTTCGATTTAGTTTATTTTATTTTCTTTTTTTTTCTCGTTCAGGTTCGCTACCACTTCGGCTGATTAGTTCATTTCTTTTTTCTTGACAATGGTAAACCTCAGGCTGAATTGCATAGGCGCTATAAAAATAGCGGCAAAAGTTTGGGTGCGCTAACACAAAGCTCGTGGGTAGAATGACTCGTCCATATTGGGGACACACCATGCAAAAGAATAGTGACACGTAGACGATAACGATCAAAGGCAGAGCTGGGACATCGTCTTGGTAGTCTGGTGATGGTCGTTCCATCATCGTATCTCACTTGTTCATCAGTCATCTTCCATTTATTCATCTTACATACGGTGTTTTAGCATAGCATTATAGTGCTACATAATGTTGGGCTAACCCTCTATGACTGCCGTTATTGCGACTGACGGTAGCAATACCACCCAATACAACACATGCCGTGCAAATGCAGTGTGCATGTGCGTTGTATTATATATCTCGCAGCTGGCTCGTGGATGAGGTGGTGTCGGTGCATGATAATACCGCTCTCTTCAAAACTCTCTACTACGCTCCAAAACTGGCGAAACACCGAAGCAGCCCCTTTTTTCAGCTTAAAACTTAAATTCGTCACTTTTGTCCTGTTATCTTGTCGAGATTCTTCGAAAACAACTTTCAAACCCCGTTTTCTTTTCAAAATGAGAGAGAGGAAGGGAAAGAGAAAGAAGGAGAGAGAAAGAGAGAGAAAGAGAGAGAGGTATCGTATGTGTTAGTAGAGCAATTTCTTACCACAAACAAGCCGCCATTACCAGTTGTGCACAATCCGTTAAAATAATACACTGTTTCTGGAACATTAAAAAAAGGCCCTTACGAACACAAACGTTATATGGCTTCGTCGAATTGCGAAAAGCGTTTCGTAACTGCTCGTGCGAGAAAATCAACATACGGCGTCACGTGAGCGCATGACACGGCTTCGAGTCGCTTGCTTTCGTCAAAGGAAGACGGATCACCGTTTGACTACTTTCAAGCCCGTCCAATAACGATTATCAGAATACAGCACGTACGACAATGGCTTTAGAGAAAAATGGCAATTTTCACCGCGCGCAGCATGCAGTAGCCGCTGCCACTGCATCAGGAGCCCGGAATCCATCCCTCGTATGCGCACATCGCCGAAAAAGCTGCCTCTGCATGCACTGACAATTGTCGCATTCATTTGCATATACGCGGAGACCTTGAAAAACGAAAAAAAAAAAACAAGAACCGACAGGCATCTGCCGCATGGTCGAGTCGGCCTGGCCCACGCATTCCCGCGCCGTTGTGACAATGGACAGGCCCGATATGTGGGACACGCGCTTTGGGCTCCCCGCGTGCGCATGCAGCGATCGCCATGTCGATTCGTTTCGCTCTCGCTGTCGCTCTGCACCGCTATTACGTATCATTATTTTTGTTTCTAGTTGCTTCTTCTCCGAACAGCCCCCCTTCCGTTCCAATTCTTTTTGTTCTTGACCACTTTATATTCCCTTCCTCTCGGATCGGTTGCGGGCGTGAGTCATCGTGGTTTGCGAAAGCGCGACCTTTTGCGGTAGCCGGCATCACCGATCATTTTCCGGGGCCGACGTGCATAAGCGACGCGGTAGGCCGACACGCGAGTGGCCAGCCTTTGTTGACATCTCCGCCCGGCTGTCACAATTGAGCCTGCGAGCGCTTTCAGCGTCGCGCGATTGCAACTGGCGGCGAGGATCGGAAGCCTGTGAGAGTCGCGACGCCCCATGTACGCAACACCAGCAGCGCATGCACTCCCTCTGCGGAGCACATAGTCAATTTTATCTTCGAGGGCGGCCTCCATCATGGGCTGTTACACGAATGATATCTGAGTTTTGTGCGAAACGAGGTCGAATTAACGCAGTCAACAAAAAAAACAAGGAAGAAGAAGAAAGACGCCGGTCTTAATGCACCTGTACATATTAAAAGTTTTGCGGATCGACTGTACTAGCGTGTATACGTGGAATTGTTGTCACACATAGAAAACGGCCGCGTTAACGGTCCATATATTTGGCCGTTAACCCTCTCCCAAATATTCGAGAAAAGAGTACATAGCGAAATTATCGTTATGCCGCGAAGATTCGATCTAAATAAAGACGGCTGGATGCGTAATTAAAAAAAAGGGGTCCAAAGTGGAGAACCAAGACAGCATTATTATGCCATTGCTTTGGGTCCTTTTGCGTGTTTTATATTACAAAAGGCTCGTGTTATCGCCTCCCGCGCGTTTTTATCGAAGGTTCCAACTTGCAAGCTACAGATTACCAGTTCAAAATTCTGCCTCTCACTGACTCAGCCAGTCAATGTGGCAGCAGTCGAAGATATCGATAGTGGAGAGTGCGATCGCGCCAGTAGCTGCCATGGTTTCTGCTAACGCTCGCTCAAGATCTCTATACAGGATACAGGATACAGGATAGAGCACCTCCGCGTGCCGTCGCCTTCGTGCGTAGCGCGTCACCTTTTCAGTTAGGGAGGCGGTCTTTAATTAGCTTTTATTCTTGTACACGTAACGACAATGAATGAGCGAGTCTGCTCCGTCTTCATTAAACTTCCACAGCTCGTCTTCATGTTTACTGGGTGACGCAGACGTCGTCTTGTGTCTTGTTCTGTTTTTAAAGGATTTCGTGAGGACAGCCCAAACATAAACTTAACAAAGGCAAAACAAATTCAGGACTGAAAAGGTTGTTTCAGTACAAAGACCAGCGGCTATAAGTCCGGTTATTTAAGAGGAGGAAGCAAATACTAGTCTTTCAAGTTCACAAAGGTGTAGAGACAACTTGGCGAGTTTGTGCGGTAACATAATTATCAGGCAGCGCAAAGGGCGGAGACAATGAAAACGGGGGACAAGACGGGGACCTCTTTTCTCTGTCTCCGTCCTTTGCGCAGTCTAATAATTATGTTTCAACTTCAGTAACTAGAAGTGCAACTTCCACAAACGAGCGGTGCTTCCCTTATTTTTACGCCCATAAAGGGGATAGCTAGCCGGCAACTGCAAAATGTTTCACTCTAACTAAACGCCGCACAAGAAGGGTTAAGGCTTAACGTGAATAAGCTGCTGAATGACAGCACCTATGGATGCGTCTAAAGTTCTTCCATCTTGTTCGAGCATCTTAGTGGCATGCTAAACTAACAATATATTTTTTTCCTCAAAACTAAGTCATGTAACAGAAATTAGTATAATCGAACGTTTGTTTGCATCCGATTCGACTGTTTCGACTAGCAAAAGCTACAAAGAAAAAAGATATTGTAGAATACCGTTAGTTAGTTTCGTTATATTAATTAAGCGCCGCATTTATGTAACTTCTAGCACTGAGAGCTCAGATCGAAGGCTCAGATGAAGGCTCAGATCGGAGCCTTGGGGAAGGAGGAGGGGTGTGGGTTAAGGCATTTTATTGTTCGTCTACTGTTAAGCACGCGATTATAGATATGGAAACAATCACACATATGATGAAACGTCGTGACATTTTGGCATGTACTGCAAATTGCATCATAAAGAATGATGAGCTCTGAATGCGAAACTCACCACTGCTCTAAACAAATAAAATTGGAAGACGTTGCGATAGAGGTGTGCACACACACACACACACACACACACACACACACACACACACACACACACACACACACACACACATACATATATATATATATATATATATATATATATATATATATATATATATATATATATATATATATATATATATATATATATATATATATATATATATATATATATATCAGAAACTTTCATTTGCGAAAGCGACTACGGTAACTACCGCGCTGCGGGGGCTTGCGTCGCGAGTCTTATTAATCGCCGCCAAGGATGCAGCGATTGCCGAGCAAATTCACGAATTCGTTTAGGAAGCCCCCCCCCCCCCTTTGGGAAACTGCTAATGCTCTTTGTCTTATCCGGGCGGAATCTCGGCCGGCAACACTAAATCTCGCGGGAAACAGGCGCGTTTATCGCGACGCGGAAAATCGCGTATAGCCTCGGGGACGCGCAGGAAAGCGGCACTTCGCGCGCGCGCACTCGGTGTACGGGTGTCACGCTAACCGATTTATCGTCGTTCTAACCGACGCGACCGTGTAACCGCATTCAGTCCCTGTGAGCGCATGCAAGCTACGAAGCGCGTACGACGGCGTTTTATTTTTTTTCGCCGTTTCTTTTTTGTTTTGCTCCCTCTCTCTCTCTCTTTCACGCGTCTCGGACTGCTCGTTCGCGTCGCGTCCTTGTTGGACGAAATTCGCAGTGCCGCGGGAGGGTGATAAGAAGGCCGGTGTCTCCGCGAGTGGTCAACCATTTTTGCTTTGTTTTCCCCGAGAAGAAAAGCGACGCCGTGCTGCTCTGGCTGCCGTGCATTGTTTTTTTTTTTTGTTTTTTTTTTTGTGTGTGTGTGTGTGTGTGTGTGTGTGTGTGTGTGTGTGTGTGTGTGTGTGTGTGTGTGTGTGTGTGTGTGTGTGTGTGTGTGTGTGCATTGATTTCCTGCATGCAGGCCTCCCTGCATGCGCTACGAGCGCCTTGGGAACGACGAAGCGACGGCGAAGTGTTTTCAATGTGCGGCCGCCGCGCTTTCCGCTTGGCCCGCGGCTACCATGGGCTCCACACAAACCAGCCATTAACGGATATACAGAGGCAGCGGAAGTAAGTAAAGGAATACGAAAGCGGACGAGCCGGCAACTGCCCATTTTTGCGCAGCGCGCAAACTGACAAACATAGGACATTCGGTTACGTGAGCATGCTGGGCTTTTTTTTTTTCGTTTTTTTTATAGAGCTGCGCGTGTTCAAATATTGCCAGCGATATCCGAGAATGCGGCTTGCGTGTCATCTTTTGGAAGCTGATACTACGGTCTTTATGAAGCACCGCGATCAGAGGGTAGGTATGAGAGTTGCTGAAGCTCGAATCCCGGCCGCGGCGGCTGCATTTTCGATGGAGGCGAAAATGTCTGAGGCCTGTGTACTTAGATTTAGGTGCACGTTAAAGAACCCCAGATGGTCGAAATTTCCGGAGCCCTCCACTACGGCGTCTCTCATAATCATATCGTGGTTTTGGGACGTTAAACCCTCGATATTATTATATTATTAGAGTTGCTGAAGCGTACAAGATTAGGAAGAATAAGGACAGCGCGTGTGTTTGTCAGACAAGTTCGTTTCTTTGTTATTGCTTTACGAGGGCATCGCTTCTATTGGTCGTCATCATGTGTCCGACGAGTTTCCCTTACTTGACGTGCTCCGTTTCCTCAATAATTATAAAACATATTGCCATAAAAAATAAAGTTCCGTCGTTAGGGGCCTGCGCTCGTCCTGTCTTTATGTTATCGTTTTCAGATGTTGCAGCGCTGCCAACAAACGTTCTGTCTTTTATAGTGTGCGCATTTGTTAGGTGCAACGGAGAAGCAAGAAAGAACAAAAAAACTTGCGAGCAAACGCACGAGTGCGCAGCAATGAAGCAAGCAAATGACGCGAAGGACGCGGCCTGTTCTCTTAATCGCTGTGGTGACAATGCGAATCTCTCTTTAGCGACTTGTCGTGATTGTGGCCTCGACAGCGGTATAGCGAAAGCTGGACCGACCAACCGTGCATGTTCGCGAATCCGCCGTTCGTAACGTATACACCGTGCCAGCGCGCGCTTTCGCGCAAGGTGACGTCTAAATGAGCCCGTTCCCTGAGTCGGTATATGTTCTTTCCGGTGTATGGTATGGTTTGCGTTAGGATATGGTAGTCGGCGGAGACTTGCGAGAGGAGCGCGCGGTGGACAATGATAGTGTTTAAGCTGGCGAGCAAAAAAAAAAAAAAAAAGAAAATGACAATGCGCGCGGTTTGAGATAATGCGCTGGAAATGCGGCGCTCATACATACGAGCGCGCCCACAATCGCGGCAGATTGTTGCGCGACCTTGTCGGAAAGCGTTTGCTTCACTGGGGCTGTGTTGCCGCGAGACGTGTTTTTTTGGCGCTAATGATAGAAAAAGACGACGAGAAAGGTTGGCTTCAGTGCAAACATTGAAACTAGAATGGCTTAAGTGCAGTGAAGCTGCGGGCGAAGAATATGTGTATATCTGTATGCGCGTGGGACGCGCGTATCCGCACTAAATTTTTTTTTCTACCTGCACGTCGGCTTCTTATTGTAAACATAGAGGTCGCACTCGCCTAGCTCCTTAGGCATGAGTACAGCGCTTGAGCGAACAAACACGCTGTGAAAAACTCACAGGGTGTGTTTTATGCATTCGCCTAAGACGACTCGAAGGCGAAATCCATCTTCTTTTTCTTTTCATTCGATGTATTAATATTCCCTCGCCGCCCTCCGGAAGCTTTCTGCCCCTAACGTTGTTTTGTACTGCCTCCAGGATCGGAGACATGGAAAGCTTTCTGCGCCTCACCTGGTTTTGCACCGCCTCCTTGATCGGCCCACCTTTGACCAAGCGATGATGCCATATGATGACGTCATCCCGTGATGGTGATTTTTTTTTGCATCACTCGTGTTGACGCCGCCGACGATCATTTTTCGTGTTCGATGAGGCATCTGAGGCTTTCGCCTTAATAAGCACAAAGGGGGCTCTGACTACACGTGCGTTTTCCTTTCGCATGCGCACGCCCACAACATCGTGTGAGAAGTTAAAGGACATTGGACGAACAAACGATCGTAACTTGCTAATGATGAACGCGCGTACGCAAGTGCGCGGATATGTGCGCTTTCGGCATTCAGCTGTATGCGCTGCAGGCGCCGCAGTGAGGTTTCAAAGAGGAAAAGGACGCTCGCAGACGCAAGCGGCGAATCGCTCGGCGAGTGCGCCATACGTCATACGCGCCATTTGGCAGCGAGATTTTAATCCGGAACCGCGGTGCTCGTTATACCCGTTATTAGCCACTTTGCTGAAACTGCCGCTCTTTATTTCGACAATTTGTTCGTTTCTTTCCTTTCCTCGTACGAACGCTTCGAGCGTATATTGGCGATGCCACGTACAGAGAGACGCCGCGTGGATACGCTGTCGCGATAGCACACTACAGAGCGATCGCGGCGGTGTTGCTTGTTTGGGTCTGGGACTCTTCCGCGTATGTATATGTAATACTCCAGGAACTTGTATTCAATGAAATTTATGCGTACACTTATGCACCCAGAAAAAAAAAAGTTTGTACGCGTATGTCTCGTGTATGCGCTATGGTATAAACGTCCCCTTATCAGCGTCAGGCATCATCACGCGCGCTAGAAGAAGGCTGTGTGCGGCTGTCTCAGTGACCTAAAACAAGTCGCAGTCAGTCGAGCATCCGGCGCACGCCATCGCTTTCCTGTTGGAGCGCGGAGGAGCTGTGTATTGCTTGAACGGCTTTTCTCTCTCTCTTTCTATCTCGGCGGAAGGACTCAGAATGAGGCGCAGCACAGCTCAGACAGACAGCCTGTATAGGGTTCGTTTGTTTACGGGCACGCTGGCCCGATAGAAAAAAAAATTGAAGAAAAACTAAACTGGCCGCCGGGAAAGCCAAGATACGAGAGACGCTATGCGGCGCGGCGCACGCGTGCATCAAGGAAAACGCGCCGCCGCCATTAAATGAGTCAGATACGCCTGAGGGCAGCAGAGATCCTTCCATGGCGATGTATATATACATATAAGCAGGCAGATCCACAGTCACGTCTTGTCACAGGTGTGACAAAAGATCTTTCAACTATAGCTGAATCGTCGTCGAGTAAATTCACGGAAGTATTTCTCAGCATGCCTGTCGCGCGCCATAGTCGGATAGCTGCGAACAATGGAGTGCCGTGAATTATCGCAAATCAATAAATATTATGCGTACGAAGGCGCAGATTGTATTCCCGGCGACGGCGGCCCCATTTAGATGGGGGCGAAATGCGAGAACGCCCGCAAGATTCAGGTGGACCCCGGGAGGTGGAAATTAATCCGGAGTTCCTTGCTATACGCAACGTGCCTCATCTTGATTTTCGCACGTAGAACCCCAGAATTTAATTTATAATCTAATACTTTGCATATATACGGTCTGCGGTTAGGTGGTGATCCTCTTATGGGCTGGCGCCTACACACATCAAGCGAGGCGGTTTAACGATACCTATATAACTGTGCTAAGCCTTCAACGGTACTTTCGCAAAATTCATGAGCTCGCACTGGTATAAGGTTTCGGATCTGATATCTACCAACTGCGCTGATGAGGCACCCAGACAAGGCGCCCGGTTGACCAGCTGCTCACACTGCATGCACGTCGAGTATACAGTATATCGGCGTGCGATAGCAAACGCCGTGTAACGCCGCGGCGTCGCTTTTCCTAACCGTCTCTTCGTATCTGAGAATTACGGAAGTAACCTGGAAGTGATGGAGATGCATGGAGAGCGAAGGCGAACGAGGGGGCTGGAAGGAGGGCAACAGATGTGGCTGAGGATGGCGCGATGTGTATACTACCCTGGCGATTTGTAGGTTGCCGCGTATCTATACAGATAGCAACTTGGCCGACAGTACGTCGCTTCCTCGAAGCACTGCGCTCAAAGATGTATCGTTCATTGACTTTTGGTCACTTCCAGGCCAAGCTACTAACATGTCCGTTTGATGGCCAGTATACTTACAACGTTATGGAATCCGCGTTTTATATAATGGGAGGCGGTTACGTATTCTGAAAACGTGTCAAATTATGGGTGCACGTGTTAATAAAACTCACAGGGTCCCTCATGCACACACCTAAGACGAGCAGAAGGCGAAAACCATTCTATTGTTCCTGCGCCGCCACCCTCAGAAAGCTTTCTGCACCATATGTGGCTTTGCATTGCCTCCAGGATCGGAGGCATCTCACCTTGTTTTGCACTGCTTCCATGATGGGCCCACCATTGACCAAGCTAAGATGCATGTGATGACATCATGTGACGTCAATCACGTGACGTCACTACGACATCATAATGGCGTAACAAATTTTGACTATCTGTGACGTCATGATGACGTCAAATGGTGGTGTCATTACGTGATGATGATTTTTCGCATCGCTCATGTGAACGCCGGCGGGAGACGCCCACGCGGGACGCCGCTCAATTTTCGCGTTTGATGAGGCATCATCTTTCGCCTTAATAATATCTCTGGTTTTACGTGCCAAAACGACGAAGTGATTATGAGGCAGGCCGTATAGGAGGGCTCTGAAAATTTCATCCACCTAGGTTCTTTAACGTGCACCTAAATCTAAGTACACGGGCATCTCTCATTTCGATCGAAATGCGACAGCCGCAGCCGAGTTCGAACCCGCGAATTTCGGGTCAGCAGCCGAGCACCGTAACTACTGTACCACTATGGTGGCTCAGGTGCACGTGCTTCATTCTTCGTTGAAGGCCCTCAGGTTCATCCGGCGTCGAATTCTTTTTACGTGCTTTCGCCTCTACGTGATGCAAGTGTTCACAGTGCCAAGAAAAAATGAGCGGCAGTGTACTAGTACAGAGCAGGCTGCGATTTGGGCTGCTGGAATGGGCTTTAATTAGACATGACTAACGGAGCCAAGCAACCTTGCGGCCATATAGACGTGCGCAGGGTTCCCCATCAGGTGGGGCGAAGGTTCATCGCAGCGCCCCCCCCCCTCCTACTAAGCCAATGTACGAGGCAGATTTTGCGCCCCCCCCCCCCCTCTACCGCTTAGGTGACTAGGGGGGTCAATGTATGGGGCACATTTTGCGCTCCCCCCCCCCTTCCCCCCCAGTGCGCACGCCTATGCTTACGGCACGTAAGACAGTGGGGCTCCTGTCAAGACTAGGTTCAGCATAGGAACGCAAGGAAGATGGAACGCAAGGAGAGGGCACTACATCCGTTGGCTCGTGCCATACATTTATCGCATATCACACAATCTTAAAGGGACACTAAAGGCAAATATTAAGTCGACGTTGATTGTTCAAATAGCGGTCCAGAAACCTCGTAGTGCTACTTTTGTGCCAAGGAAGTGCTTATTTTGAAATAAAATCACGTTTTAGTGGTCCGCATCGAGTTAGCGCACTTCAAATCACCCGCCTGAAACAGGTCTTTCCCACGTCACTGTTGCAGTGCCCAACGTTGCCCGCCTTTACTGCGCGGCGGCGTGCACTGGCGGCGTACATGCACCATTCGGGCATCCGGCAAGATCACATGCATGAGGCATTTTGTCGAACTTTCTGTCAGAGCGACTTTCACGAGCGTGCAAAACACGCGATACCGAAACTACCACTGAGACGCGATCGCGTGAGCGAAGCAGGGCGCCGGGCCAAGCGCAGTTCAGCGAAAACGGAACTTTTTAACCACGCGCGCCGTTCCCCGTCGCAACATCAAAGAGGTTCTTTTTTCCATGAATCAAACAGAAACGAGCAAGCAGCATTTTATTACGTCTCTTGATGCACGGAAAGTTCATTTTTTTTTATTGCAGCTAGTTTGATTACTAGTGATTAATTGTAGTCGGACTCTCTCACGTCATCGGGATCACATCCAAAATGTCCCGCCCGTGGCGCTCATCGTGTGATACATTAAGCTTAATTTCTCGGTAAGTAGGGCACTGCTGTTGATAATATTGCCGTTTTAGACGTTGTCATACATTGAGCTTTCACTCTGACATAAATTATTTGCCTTTAGTGTCCCTTTAAGAAAGCTGCTCAGAAGGCGGGTGTGAAGGTAGTATTTTCCGCTCCGCAAAAATTATCCAGATTGTGCAGATTGACCGAGCCTTGTTCCAGTGCACCTCTCGTCTGTGACGTGAACCACAGGGTTAAATTCGTTCAGTGCCAGAAGGATGTTGTGTACAACATTCCACTTTCAAAAGAATCGAAAGGTGGGCTAGTTGGTAATTCATACTTCTTCGGCTTACTGGGAGCGCGGGTACACACAACAGACGAAGGAAGAACCAGCTAACACTCTGACTTTCATTTGGAAAGGTGTATATAGGGCAAACTGGGCGCTGCCTTAAAGAGCGTCTTAGAGAACACAGCAATAATGTCAGGAACAGTAACAACAGTCATCTCGCAACTCACTGCCAAAGGTGCTGCTGCACCCCGAAATTTGAGCAGTGCACACTCATATCCCGCAACCATAATCAGTCGACGAGGCTCGTAGTTGAAGCAAAATATATTTTAGAACGCGAAGAATCGTGTGTCAGCATAGCTTCATTGACGTTATCTAAGAAAGAGATTGAATTTTTGAGTGCTCAGTAACGTGTAATGCGCAGGCCCTGTGTCACGTGTTTCAGTGTATATAAGTGACGCTACTCCCTTTTTTCCAATAAACAAGTTGTAAGTTGCGCAGTGTGTGTCCCGTCTCTTCTTCGTCCTCGTCTTTCAAGCGCATCCACTTCATTGACACCCATTGTTCCTCAGCTTTCCCGTCATCAAAACGATTTATCTCTAGATTTTCTTCTCGAAACGGCAAGCAATGGGCTCATTAAGCATTTCGCGTTTATCCATGCGGCATCAGCTATGAGCACAGACCTGTTGCTGTTACTTTGCCGATATCACAATAATGGCGCATCTCTCGCTCTCTTACACACACACACACACACACACACACACCACCCGCCACTGTGGTCTAGTGGTAATGGTGCTCGACTGCTGACTCACAGGTCACGCGATCGAATCCCGGCCGCGGCGGCTGCATTTTCGCTTGAAGTCCGTGTGCTTATATTTAGGTGCACGTTAAAGAACCCCAGGTGGTCGAAATTTCCGCAGCCTTTCACTACGGCGTCTCTCATAATCATATCGTGGTTTTGGGACATTAAACCCCATGAATTAATATTACACACGCACGCACGCACGCAGCATAGGATTACAGTGCGAAGTCCGGTGAATGGGATATATAGCGTATTCGACCCTGCAGTTCGTTCCGATACGTGCAGTACGTACGATTCCCCCGGATGGCGGCATCATAAAAAGGTCGATGGCGGGACGTGCACGCCTGCGCCTTGTTAATGGCAAACGGAACAGTTGTGGTGGTGCGCGTGCGTGGACGTGCTCGATCCGACAAGTCGTCACATGCCAGTGATGAAGAGGAAGAAGGCGCGAGTAAGCCAAGGACGAGATGGGCGTTAAAAAGGATGCGATCACCAACGAAACAGGGCATAGAGGTGGCTCGCACCGATAAGCAGCAGACGCACGCAAGCCCACAGACAGACACACAGCGCTCATAGTGGGTCACTTGCGCCCAAGTTGGCAAGCTCGGCAAACATCTCATTTGGCGCGGACCGAACGGGCATCGATGCGAACGACTCAATGCCGCGCACCGATGCGGCACGCGTAGGAAGGAATCGCGGCGCCAGAACGGCCGGGCAGGTGCAGCAGCGGTCAGCGAGCCGTCGGGGCCACTCGTTTCGTTCGTCAGTGCGCTGCCACCGCGGAGAAGCACGGCCGCCTCGAGACGACGGCACCCGGAAGAGGCGCAGCTCTCGGCGGGTGACCGACAGGTGCGCATCTCGGGCTTCACGGCTGCTGGTGCGTGTGCCGCACACTTGCGTGCCCTCGACTGTGTTGGCAGGAAGCCTCCTTCGTCCAGGCAGCCAGGAATTACCGCGGGCGCAGACGCGGAACAGCGCCGGCTAGTCGTACAACCTGGCCTTTCTCTCCACCGCGCGTATGCACACACATAGAGTTGTCAATACGGCGCCGTCTACGACGGTGAAGTTTATTCAGCTACCTCTTCGTCACACCGCCGAGAGAAACCCTGAGTTTTAAGCACTCGCCGCCTTTTTACGATCGCGCATTTCGGAGGATAGAGTTGAGGGGACAATACCGAACTTGTAAGCATGCGGAACATTAAAGAATGTGCTTTCCTAGCTTGCAGATCGGCTATCTGAAAAAAAATGATAATAAGACGCGGCCTTGTGCAAACGTTATCCGAAGCGACGCTACGAGTATTTCACAACTGTTCGCCGTCCCCAGTTGTTGCAATCCAGTGTGCCTTCGGAAACCGGTCCAATATTTTGTGACGATGCAGGCACGGTTCGCCTTAACGAACAGTAAAAGTGACATTAATGAAAATGCGCAAAGAAGTACGCGCCAGACTGCGCGACGCTTTCATTATTATTATTATTATCATTTAATGCGCAGTGTTGATTTCTTCGAAATATCCGGCTCTAAAGTGGATGACGCACCTAGCTGCCTTCCCATTTTTATTCGTTCAGTGCACAGCGACAAACAATGACTGAAGCCATTTGTTTACTCTTCGCTATGCTGTAGAGGAAGCTCAACTTGAATGCTGCGGCAATGCTTCAAATGGGTTAAGACAAAAGGAGAGCATAATCATGTTTACTTTACAGCAGGTATGGTATTCGCAAATGTAATGCTGAGTAGCAGGTACCGTATAGAGCGGCATAGTACCATAATGTTAAAAAATAATTTTTTTTCTTCTCCTTTGTGCACGCTGAGGCAATCGTAGTGTTCGCTGTCGCGAACACTACTCTCCTGACGCATACTTCCGTTGTATCGTATGTATACGGTAAGCGTTATCGTCCGTAATAGATTATAAGACGAGAAGCAGTGTACCAACAAAAGCCTTGCAGAAGTGTGCTTTAAAACATGAAATAATTTTCTTGACAGTGGTATTTTTGGCTGTTAATAACGCGTTTAATGTTTGTTTTATTTTAACGTCGCAGGGTATATGTGACTGACTATAATAATTGTCGGGGTCTAACGTCCCAAAACCACCATATGATTATGAGAGGCCGTAGTGGAGGGCTCTGGAAATTTCGACCACCTGGGGTTCTTTATCGTGCACCTAAATCTAAGTACACGGGCCTCTAGCATTTTCGCCTCCACCGAAAATGCGGCCACCGCGGCCGGGATTCGATCCCGCAACCTGGGGGACATCAACCTAGCACCTTAACCACTAGACCACCGTGGCGGGTTACATGTATGTGATCGCTGACTGTGTTGTGCTGACGTTATGTAATGTCTATTCGTCACAATTCATCTACATGATGTACGTGCCACCTGCTGACTGCACAACTACTTATTAGGTGACATTATTATTTGTATTTATGATACCATCCATTGCAGCGTCATGGCGTCATTCAAATTGTACATTGTATGTGCCACGTATTTTTTATGTTCTGGTATTACTGGGAGAACGTTGCCTTACATGCATTTCTGAACCCTGTATGTTCTATGTTTTACCACTCTAAGAACTAAGAAGTAACCGGCGCCTTATTTGTACGCCAACATCTCCTTACGTCATATCAATAAAACAAAGAAAGAAGGAAAGCTGCACCATGATTCAACCGTACGTGACGTGTATTTTTTTACCGTGTTAAAGAGCTCCAGTGATAAGATGTCACTGTTTCGACGTTATATTTACCAAATAAAATGGACATGGAAGGCGAAAGATAGAGGAAGTTTCTCCGTCTTTTTCTTTTCTTTGTCTTCTTCGTAAGTCACCAGGATTATTCGAGTTGCTGCTGCTACAAACCGTCACCGCTTAAAGCGACTGTCTACCGCTCAGAAATTTTTTTCTGATTGTGGTGAAAATGAGAAGATCGTTCGTCACATAGGCGGCAGCGAGCATGCTTTTGCCCCATATTTTTAATTTGATGTTGAAAATCGTGAAACAATGACTGCTAGCGCCACCCAACAGCGATGTGGTCAATCTACTGGTAGGACAAGAAATCCTCGCGGGCAGACTCATTTTGCTTAAAAACAGACATGTCTAACTTGAAATTGTATTTTACGCACTTGAGGCAGCTTTCGGTTGCGTCAGAGAGTAATTTTTTGCTTTTTTTTTTTTCTCACGCAGCCAGAAAGGCGCCCGGTGGCGCTGCTTGCGGCGCCGTCTTCGATTTCGTCTGCTTCAACTGATGCGCTATGTCATGCGGCCCTCCGCGCTGGTCGTACCGTGCCGCTGTATTGTTGTTAGGATGTCACACATGTGCTGCGCCGTGACGGCGTGCATTTATCATCTCTTTTTGATGAATCAACTTGGCTTGGATTGCGGCAGCAGTGCTAAGATAAACGCATAGACTGCGATTACAGCAAAACAAGTGTTCTGTAATCGTATAATAAGGCTTCATTTAACCACTAGCGCGCTGAAAACGGCAGTTACATTCATTACATTAGTGTTCAGCGAAAATAAAGTAATCCTACAGAAATCACACGTGCTTTCGGTTTTAATTTTTACCGGCACTACAATCGTCATCGCGTCCACCAACCAGTGTCGTCGGCATGTTTCACGCCCTGCAGTGGAAGAAGACCGAACGCAGATCGAAAAATTCTGCTTTAAAAATTTCTACTCACTTTCCAGAGAAACCGCTGCAAGGTTCGACACTTCAGATGGTACGCTTTCTATTGCGGTACAAAACAGAAAAGCGATGAAGGACGGCAGACAGTCCCTTTAAGGCATTTCTTCCTACCACTCACGTACTCCACCGGCGTCGAGGAGTCCGAACCTTCGTCACTAATATTTTGCTGAACCAACTCCGTTGCTCTTTTTCGCCGCAGTCGATCTCCATTAGCGCCTTGCGGATGCAGCACTCGGCTGTCATAATCGCGTGGCTAAATAATCTCAGCCTCCTTTCCCGAGAAACCTCAACCCCAACGTCCGCAACTGCTCCGAAGCATGCAATTCGTAGCCACTCCAGACATCCCCATCAGCCTCCGCGCTTAACCCGCTTTGCATATCCAGAACGTTAGCCAATCGCTACGAAGATATCTGTCTATTCATGCCGTGCTCCACATATAACACAGCTGTACGTTTTTCTCTGTTTTACACACACACGTTATATATATATATATATATATATATATATATATATATATGGAAAGGCGATAGCCTTTCCTCACTACAAAGGTAGCTTCACCGCACTGCACAGTTCCCGACCTAATAACGGCGAAGGTCGACAGTGAAATTAAGACGAAGTGCACGTCCCGCATGCCGCACTGCACGTATAGTCTATATGTATGGACGCAACGGTATTCCTGAATCCACACGGCAGCCACCGCCTCACAAAGCACCGAGGCTATTCTCGATTGAACGCCTTCCCTCCATCGCGACACACACACACACACACACACACACACACACACACACACACACACACACACACACACACACACACACACACACACACACACACACACACACACACACACACACACACACACGCGCGCGCGCGCGCGATAGAGAGAGAGAGAGAGAGAGACATTGGAAATCTGTCTTGCGGAAAAACAACCTTCCCAGTCAGGAAAATCTCTCCAGCCGAAAACGAATCGAAATGACCAGGAGTAAATAAATCTCTAGCTCGTTTACTGTCCCTATGAGCCCATGGGATTACTATGTTATGTCGTAACAATAACTTACACATAAACAACGCGTCTGTAGGCACATCTCTAAAACCTTTATTATTATTTACCCCACGGAGTGTATACTGAAAGCGAGATCACTTTTTTTTTAAATATATTTTTCGCAAGATTAAGTTTTCACCATTTTCTAAGGCAGAACGTAAGAAAATAATTATGGATAAATGTATTTTAAAAAAAGGATGCTATATGCGCTGCTATGGTGTGTGGCTCCAGTTAAAAATTTTGCTCTCGTCAAATGTGCACGGCATCAGCTTATCGCACAGTATGGCGGCCATTCGCGAAAATCGCCGAAATTAGATCCTGAAAATCAAAATAATCGCGTGCACTTGAGGTGCAGCCACCCAAAACAAGGACGTTATCAAAAGAGCAGGCGAGCAGAGGCACTACACACTACAGTTCGACACTGTCGGTGTAGTATAGTAACTGACGAGTTTCATAGGCCGCGCCTATACTAATGCGACAAGAGTACTAATGATCTTGTCTTATCGTAGAGTTGGTTACCCGTTAATTATGTACCCTCTGCTGATAGGTATTCACTGCGCATCGTGCTTGGGCAACTGTGAAAGAGCGCAAGTGTTACAAATGAAAAAAAAAAAATAATGTCGCCCGACAAACGCAGGAATTATGTCTTGCAAATGTGTAAAGTAACATTAGAGCATTTATTTTCAAGGAATAGAAACCACCAAGCAAATTTCGAACGTCTCCACCATGGGTTTAGTCGAAAGGCTTTCAAAAAAGGCGAAATAAAATGTTAAGTATACTATGTAAGCGCGCGAGAAGTTTTTGTCCGCGACGGTTTTAAAATAAAAGTGGCATGTGCCGCAAATCTGGCGTGGCCTACAAAGTAGTAGACCACGCTAAATTACGACCAGACCACGTCTACGAGGTAGTAGGTATTAATCGATGTGGTTAAAAGCAATGTTGTCGTTCTGTCGGCGGAAAGGTCTTCGTGCGCGCGGTGTTCACGATACGAAATCATCCCCCCTCGAACCCAACGACGCAAGGCACAAGTGCAAGGTGTAGGTCGCGAAACCTTCGCGAGGAGAGCGTCAGAGATACCGTGGATCGGACCTCTCTGCACCCTCTCCCGATACACACTCGCGGCGGCCGCAAGTGTCCGTCGTATCCTATACAAATTGCGTCACCCCGTTACGTTCGCTTCGGATTTGGCTGTGTGAGACACGAAGCCATTGATTGCCCTGCCAGGTCCCCATCGCACTTGGGTATAGTGCAGGTGCCGCGCCTGCACACCTTTGCCACACGCTGAAGCACGTCTTGAATGTAAGCAGCACGTTCAGTGCCTCCTTCGCCTCCCACCTTATTCTCGACTTCGCGGTTTCAGACAGTCGCCGGCTGTGTATCGCGGCGACTCCGTGTGAAGGGGATTCAGAGCACACACACACAGAGTTCGCCACGTCATGGCTGCCCGCGGTGAGTGTGCATGCGCGTGTCGCGGTCTTTGCGCGCGCGGTGTAGCGTGTCACAAACGCGAGGTGTTGGAGCGTTGAGCGCGGTGTACACGCTCCGCTCGCGCGCCGTTCGGCTTCGCGGACTCGGCGGTGCGTGCAACGACCGGTGATAAACGAAATAATCCTTCTGGCGACGCGAAGGTCCAGTGAACTGATTCCGCAAGATATCCACCAGTTAGCAAGACTGCAGCAGGAGAGGTGTGTACTTACCTTGACAGGACGAGAAAAGTATGCTGCTGCACACACACCAACACGCTTGAGCAGTCTGTGATTTAACAGGGTCAAGAATGGCACATTCTTAACCGAAAGATCGCGAAAAACGCGGCTTTCCCATGTAGGGAGGAGCACACGTATACCATAGATGGAAATTGGACGAAAGAGGAGTTGACCACAAAGGTGCTCTCAATCGCGGCATGTGAACACCATCCGAAGATTGCATCTACTCCATAGTCCAAAGTGATTGTTTACAGTCCTTCTCGCGCGCTCTCTCGAAGCCAAGCAGAATATTCCAGCACCGTCTATCTCCCTTTACACAGACAATGGCGTCCTTTGCCTCACAGTTCGAAGCTTACTTGATAATTCAAAGATGTAAAAAGAACTCCAACATGTAGGTTTTCGATCAACTCGAACCAACATAATAATAATAATAATAATAATAATAATAATAATAATAATAATAATAATAATAATAATAATAATAATAATAATAATAATAATAATAATAATAATCGGACATAAAATTCTCTTTTTTAATGGTGCGCGGCTACTATGGTAATCAGAAACGAAACGGATGGTATTGTGGGAAGAATGCTAGTGCAATGATAAATTATGAAATGAGGAATATGTAAATAAAAAAGAATCTCACGCTAAATCAAATTGCGATAGTATGTAATAGCAATTACTCAGCCCTGCTTAGACGTGAGAAAGGACAAAAAAAAATAAATATAAGAGAATAACTAATACTGAAGGTGACGTGTCCGAGCGAAAGATAACTTAAAATTTTAAATGAATACCTTTGATACTTAAGGTGAAAGGGAGGGGGGAGAGTATTTCAATCTTTGATGTTAACAGGGCAATCATTTTGTGTCACAGAGTTAGTAACAGACTGCTTGGCAAATGTTCCTGTGGCTGTACCCACACACCGATGTCCCAAGTGGGAGTAAAACAGCGTTGCATAAGGGCGACCCGATATCGCGAACCTGCGGCCCGATGTTAACTCTACGGCCTGATCACTAAGGATAGCCATATCACCAGTGCCTGCCCTGGATCCCTGCTCCCCTGGCCGCTACATGCGCGATCATTCTCTCCTTAACTGTTGTCGCCACCTCCCCTTCTCCCGATAGTGCATGAGCCGTGCTCCCGCAAGGGTATAGCTGAACATTGTGCCACTTCCTTCATCACGAACCACTAAACGGAATTTCCAAAAGTCGTTTTCGCTTAATTTAAAACCGCCGACACATCAAAAGAAAGTGATCGATTGTTTCTGTTTGATTGCTGATGTAGTGTACATATAGAGGAGATATTACCAGACCAGATCTGTTCGAGTAAAAATTCATCGGCGGAATACGGCAGCGCAGCGTTGTAGAATAAACTTCAAATCGTAACGTTTGGGCACCACTGCCGGTCGCAAGAATGCTGTAATTGCATAGCTTCTGTTCCCAAACGATGCGCTAATCTTCTGCGTCTCTCTGACGGAAATCATGGGGTTCGATCTATCATGTGTCCTACATAGTAACACCACTATAGCATATGAGCTCGACGCAGGCATGCGCCAGAGGTGCTTGAAAATGAAACGGCTCCCCTCGGCCACACTGTGAATCGGTTCAAAGGCCACATTCGTCGAATGCCGCCATGATAGGGTGTTTCGCGACGCGAAAACGGTGTCGAAATGGAGCCCGCGTCTTCGGGAGCAACAAATTACAGGTTGGCCAGTGACCATGCAAGCGCAAAAGAAAAAACGACGCACTACGTCTTATAGATATGTCCATTAAAAATAATAATAATAACAATAAATGACGACCAGAGGTGACGGAGAGGGAAGAGCAAATGGGGTTCACCCATTTTGTCATAGCGACAATTCCGCTCGCGCGTTTCGCCCTTTCAGGTGGCGGCACTCTCGCCGCGCATATTAAGGACATAGAATTGGCCCACGGGGTACATCGCCGTTTCTCCGTAGCATGTTCGCCGCGCGGCCACCGTCGCCGTTTATAAAGTGGTGACCCTATAGCGTCTGAGCTACGGTGGCGCCCGCTACACAGGACAGGAAAAGTCGCGGCGACTCGAGTTTTATCTAATATTATGTCGCATAAACAGACGATACAGCGATAGACGCGTTGCGTATAAAGCTGCATATGTATATAATATACCATACGGTCACCGCCGCAGAAGGTGACAGGACCACCCTATAGTCCTTTAAATTAAATTCCTTCCTCTGTACCATGCATGAAAACAACGCAGCAACACGCAAGTGCGCACGTGCACGCACAAGCATGCACGTACATTGCATATCCATCGAAACGCGGCCCGTTTCGAGACCGTTCGCTCTCGTACGTGCGCGCGCGCGTTGCGTTATGCGCAATAACGCTGAGCACCCGGGGCGAGATGAGGGACTCCTCCTGGCAGCCTAATTACGCTATACCAATGGAAACGCGCTCGAAGGACGGCGATTTGCGAGCGCCGTCATTTGGACTGGCGAGACTCGACCGCGGAGAAGAGACGGATGAGCGGAGTGGCCGCCGGGAGCGCGGAAAAGGCGCATATATATCGCTTCGGTCTGCCCTGGGCATTGGAGAAGCGGCGCCGCAACCAAGTGTCGGTATCCACGCCTTTTTGGCCGAGCCGTTGTTGTTTGACCGTGCGAGGCGCCGTGCCACACGCGGCCTGCAGGGTGAGGCCGGCCATTATCCTTTCGGCTTTGGTTAGCCAACTCGCGCGCGCGCGCTAAAATGAGGCCAGCACGCGTGCTATTCCCATCGGCTTCCAGTGCCCAAGCGCACGCTCGCATTTTTGCATCTTGGCAGCGACCTCCTCCGCCTCCTCCTGCTAGAAATGTAGCACAGCTGAACGTGAAACGCTTGACCACACCAAGCGCGGTCCATTCCGACATGCAGTGGCAAGACGCCCATGTTTGTGTATCGGTTGCCGTCTGACGTACGCACCAACTTGTCGATAAACCAACAAATTTCCATGAATTGACGCGTGTACAATGAGAGCTTACACGAGACTTCATTTCTGAATCGATTCTTGTGGTCCGATACATGACATATGCTCACAAACGGCCACGAAGTGGATGAAGTGAATCGTGGTGTCAGACACCTGACCTGTGCTCGAGAAATACGTTTGTGTACTGTATTTGTTAAAAAACAGGCCGTTCTGTTGACTACAGGCTGTTTCGAGGAGTTCCTGCGTTGTGCCAAGAGTTTCCAACGCCGTGGTGAATGAATGAAAATGAACTCTCGCGCTCACCATCCAGAGGACTCTATCAGCAGCGTATAAAGAGAACCGAAGCACACGTTCGAGCCACACATATCTGCTGAAGGCGCCGAATGGCTCGTATGGCCTCTCCTCCGTTGTGCTCTCTTTCACATCTCACAACCAGGGTAGAAAACCGGATATTGCAATCTCCTCAACCTCCCTGCCTTTCACTTGAATCTTCGCGCTCTCTCCCTCGTAACATACGCTGCTGTTTTGTGAGCGTCATCAGTGTCTTCTATGTATACTATTAAGCAAATAAAGCGTTTTTTGTCTCTGCGCGAGTCAGAAATGTTTTTGAGACGCCTGAACCGAGAGGTATGTGCCTCTTTCACAGGCTTTTTCATGTTACATCATGTAGAAACAGAGTCGACTAGTTAGTTGACTGGGTTTCTATACATGCGGCGTAATGCCAAAACGGACATAGAACAGTTTTTCTTTAACTTCAGCTTAATTTTGTAAGAATTTGGTTAATTTCCTTCCTGGATACGAGTTTAAGTAGGTTTCTCGTAGTTTGCGTATTCGTTCTGAACAGAGGTAACTTAATTCTATACCGCTGGCATGCTTGTACCTGAGCCGTGCTGGAGCTTGCGAAAGAACGTGTACAGAGAGCTTTTTCGCATTTGCCATATCTGAGCAGTGTTTGAGGATTCGTAAGTAAGATGCGGTTAAGTTGAGAACGAAGTCACATATCATATGCCCGTGATATACTTCTACGATTCGACGAAGTCTGAGAATAATGTCAACAGCAGGTGGAAACTGAAGATCTGGCAAGTGGCTGCTCAGAATAACGCAGCCCCAATTAGCTACGCTCCAAACTCCCACTACTTCGCAAAGCGTTCGAATAACCATTCGCATTGCCACAAGCTTGCCGCTGTCTTCCAGCTTCGCCGAAGGGCCTGCGACGTAGCGTCACGTCGCTAAGTGACTTGTCGTGCGGCAAAGTCGCGTTCCTATTTCTTCCTGCAGCTCGATAAAATTGGCACAGTCGACCATTATTCGCCTCGCGGGACACTTTCCGATTTTCCGCTGCGTTACACGGTTCCGTTTAGAAAAAAAGACAGCTCAGTCGCGCCGCTACTGGCGCCTATATACTGCACAAGTAAACTGCGTCTCGCTGGAGTCCGAGTCCTGGCGCAGCATAGCAAGCGGGTCAGCGTCGCCGTTCTCTCTGTTTGCGGCGTATGTGTCCTCTGCTTCGCCGCGTTCGTGAGACCAGACGCCCAGCAGTGCCGCAGGCCACAACTGTGCCGCCGCTTCTTCGGTCGTGTTGTGCTCTCTTTTACGATCCACGGCGGTTATTCGCCCCCCTCCGAGCGAGTTGAACGCGCGCTCGGATCTGTGTTACGCAACGGCCGCGAGCGGATTTCTCTTTTATCCTCGCCATGGAAAGGCGCACTGGGTGAAGCCTCGTTCGCGCCACTGAGGACGCGTTCAGAGGGAGAAGAGAAGGCGTTTAAAGGGTCCATGCCGAAGGGAGCTGGATGGACTCGAATATCAAACAGAGAGAGCGAGATGCGGTCACCACGTCCCCGCGCGCTATGCGCGAAAGCGAGAAAGGGCTGTCGATTTCTGTGTCATTACTGACCGTGAGCCACCGCGCGGCCTATTTAGTTACTGCACGGTCTCTCTCTCCCCCTCCCTGGTTTGATAGTCCACGCAATACGGCAGCAGCACATCTGCAGCCTTACCACTGAAAGATAAAATAGAAATATAGAGCTGGATTTAACGTTGCAGGATACCGTTCAATATTACAAACACGCACATATTGTGGCCCCTTTCAAGAGCTCACTACAGATGCCCTTGTCCATTTGCCATTCGCTTCTTCGGTGTTTCTGCGTGGGTTTGTAAACATCTTGGTGTGGGGGTGAGGTTTACGCGACGGAGGTTGTGTGAATCAGAAAACCGGAAAAGCTTTCAGTTTTCCTATTCAAACCTCAGTCGTAGAAGCCCTGTATCTTGTTTCAGCAGCTGAAAAATTAAAGGAGAGTAATGGAGAGAGAGAGAGAAAGGAAAGAAACGCGCGGTCGTTGGAGCTATAGCCGTGTCAACAACCGCTTATACAACAGTCATATACCAACAGCAAACAATCACGCAGATTACAAGCAGCCGCGTATTTATGACGCGTTATTCGAGCGACTGTACGCTATAGCGACTGTACGCTATAGCGACGCACGCTATAGTTTCACGCCGCATTTATCTTGTCAGCACTCCAAAGGGGGTCTACTATTATTATTTTTTTTTTAATTGAAACTTACTGAAACGATGAAGCGCTCGTTGCGATGTACAACTCTACGCGAAGGTTCCCGCGTTAAACGCTTGTACTACACATGCGGGTAGCATTTCACGCAGGTGGAACAGCACCGCTGCAATGGGGCGGCTCTAAAGCTACCAATCTACAAAGGTTGCAGGGGTTACGGAATCTTTCGGAATTAAAGCACTACGAAAAGAAAACGAATACCGATGCAAAGAGGCAATACGCAGGTGGCGGCCAGCAAAGGGGAGCGAGTGCCTCGAGGCGATTCGTGAAGAAAGAAAGAAAGAAAGAAAGAAAGAAAGAAAGAAAGAAAGAAAGAAAGAAAGAAAGAAAGAAAGAAAGAAAGAAAGAAAGAAAGAAAGAAAGAAAGAAAGAAAGAAAGAAAGAAAGAAAGAAAGAAAGAAAGAAAGAAAGAAAGAACGGCGCTCGCCTGCGATCTGGCAAATCTCGGTTTACGTTTACTCGACGGCCGTGTGCGTGCATACGTCTCTTGTTTAGTAGCTAGCAGTCACGTATACACGCGCGCTGTACCAGATGTGATTCGCAGCTTTGCATTCGGAGCGCCCAATACTATTATATAGAGAGACGCACGCGGTGCGTGTACTGACTGTGTCGTGGCTGCTCGCAGCAAGCACGCAGCGGGATGCACGCCTCAGCCCCCCCACTTTCAGGATTTCCCTCGTTCTGGGCAACGAACGGCGTACGCACGCGGCAATCAAAGATGCGCTTTCCCACGCGACGTTTACCATGCAAGCGCGCACTCCGGACGAAACACTCCCGCGTGCTTTATTTTTTCTTCTATCGTTAAGCTACCACGTATAGTAGAGCTCGTGATAGGAAAACAGCTTAAGGAGGACGAGAACGTGGCGTCTTCACGGGGGAAAAAGCTGTTTCTTCCATCAACATGCACTTACACGTTTGAGTCCTGTATAAGTGCATGTTTACCATATGACGGAAAAGAGGAAGAATGAATAGCGAAGCCATTTTATAGCATTCACAGCTGTTATTGAATAAGAGTGCCGTACATACGCACTTTTAAGTCGCCAGTGTTATAGCCAAATATGTTTTTCCTGCTAACCTGGCAACCGGTTCCCATGTTTTCATAACACTGTAGATACATTCTTTCTGTATAATTATGGAAGTGTTGTACACTAAAGTGCGTACAGACTAAATAGATGCACTGGATTCAGAGATCTTGTTTCGCCAGCAATACTGGCAAAACAAAAGCTCGAATGAAGATGATAAAAACTCGGAAATAGTGATGGTCATCGTGATCGTGATGATGATGACGAGACGACGGTGGCCACGACGATGACGGTCTCAGAACTGTGCACGGGAAAAGAGTAAGGCGGCGTGCGGAATGACAATTTAAACTATTTCGACTCAAGTCTGTGAAACGTTCCAGAAGAGGGAAAAACTATTTTATTTTGTCGTGCGTATAGCACTCGTCTTCTCTTCCTGCTCGCGTTTCCTTCTTTTTTCCTTTTTTTTCCCCGTACGCATCCGTTGTTCCCCAGCATTATTTCTTGCTGTTCGGCAAAAGAGAGGCTCCAGTGCGTGCGCAGCAGCCCCCTTTTTCGGAAGATCGTGCGCTCACGGCGCATTGCGCAAGATTTCATCGCACTCCGCGCGGACATAGTCTTTTTCGTCAGAGAGGCGGCGGCCGCGTGGCCTCTGCCCTACTCCGCCTGCAGTGCCTACAGGCAGTCAAGAAGACTCGCTCAATGGCTTCAAATCGATCTAAGGCATGCGCAGTTTGCTCAAGGCCGGACTCGCCCACTTCGAAAGGAACACGGGAAAATAAAAATGCGACGTTTCCCAGGGCCTTAGCAAGCGCTAAAGAAAGAAAAAGGTAAATAAGCGCTGTCAGGTCAATTGTACACAACACGTAAGTGAGGCAAGCGTGAAAAAGAGAACAATGGAGGCAGTGAATAGCGAGGGAGAACCCAGCCTTCACTTCTCCTCTCGCAACGACCAGCGCGTCATCTGTCATCTCGAGTTTGAAACGAAACACCTCGCCCGCAAGGATGAGTGTATACTTCGGCGAGCACGTTGCACTGCAGCGGTTTCAGCTCGTGCTCGGGGCATGTAAATCTAGCACGGTTTTCCTTATAGTACAAAGGTACACGCAGTGACCACGTTCAAAGTTTAACGTGGCTCTTATATACAGGCTCCGCCATTTTGCAGCAACGACTGCTGCTGCTCCTCCTGGTGCCGGCGTCTTGGCTCCCGTGCTTGCGTTTCCGCGTGCCGACCTCTCTTCCGACTGCATGGGGCGCTTCGCAGTGAATCGAAATTCCCGGGAACGTAGCACTTTGCTCACATGCGCTTCACTGCATTCCGTGCCGGAAGAGCGATTCACTACAGTCCTTGTGGCGTTTCGTCTTTAATTTTGTTTGCTACGATTATTTCTGTGCAATTTTCTTTTTTTCTTTTTGTTTCATACGTACGTCCATACACCTTCAAATATGCGAGGTCACTACTTTTCCCACGCCACATTTATCACTAGTGCGCTGTGCTGCATGACTACTACTATACTTAATCTATTAGAACCACAGATACCTAGGAGCAGACCATTACTACTACTACTACTACTACTACTACTACTACTACTACTACTACTACTACTACTACTACTAGTAGTAGTAGTAGTTGTAGTAGTAGTAGTAGTAGCAGATTTATACATATTGCAATAGTCACGTTCTATTATTTGCTCACTTTTACACACGCGTCTTCGTTTTATTTTTCCCTGTTTCTGCACCTCACAGCGCTACAGACGTTGTTCTTTCTGCACAGTTTATCTCGTGCGGCCTCCCATTGTTTTATCTTGTGTATTTTTTGCACATTGTGTCTTGTCTATTACTATAAAAGCGCGCCATTACAAAAACTTCTGTAAGCTCTCCCAGGGCACCATAATAAATAGTTGATTGATTGACTGATTCATTGCTCTAAAAACGCGCACTAAGCGTGGTTGTTTGAGAACTATACATGCAACCTACAGTCGCTTGTCACGTCGCTCATATTGTTTTCCATCAGTCATTTATTAAGTACGGGCGGTTAGGTAATGTGGCGTAAAGTCTCTCATTTTCTCCATCACGCAATGAATGATTGAACATTTTCAAAAAATTCTAAACGAACGCCGATATTACGGACGCGTATAACAAGAGGTTGAAGGAGAGTGGAGGCATTGGCCGCGTGGTAGTTCAAGCTGCTCTATCGAAAGTGGTCGAAAGCAACTCAATAAGACTAAGAATGCTAATCACTTGACGATATATATATATATATATATATATATATATATGAGTAAGTGTAGATATGGTTCAATGGGCCAGTTCTTCTCGGGTAATGGGTATAATACAACGGAGGCGTTGTCAACAGTGATATAAATATTTATGTCCCAGCAGTTTCGGGAGGGGGCCTCCCTTCCTCGGGGGATGAGTTAAAATCCGCCGAGGAAGGGAGGCCCCCTCCCGAAACTGTTGGGACAAAAATATTTATATCACTGTTGACAACGCCTCCGTTGTATTATACCCATATATATATATATATATATATATATATATATATATATATATATATATATATATATATCAGAAGGCAGGTCGAGGCCAACGAACTTTGAGCATGCACGAAAGCGCCCACGGTCTCACGAAAAAGAACTCATGTCAACAAGGATGCTTCATGAGAGCATCCAGCAGGCACAGGGAAAGAAACAAGAAAAAAAAATAATACTGAGGAACGGCCCAACCGATCTTCCCGAAGAGAGTGAAACAAGCGGACAATGGAGGCGTTCAACGGTGACGCGCCCTATGCGGGAGCGGCAATTACCGGAGATCGCGAGCTGCATGCGCTCGAAGGAGCCGCGCCATTTTTTCCCCGTCTTTTCGGTTCCCCCGCAACAAAATGCGAACAGCACGTTCTCGAGGAGTCCGAAGCGAAGTCCGCCAATTCATCCCCCCCCCCCCCTTTTGGCAATCACTTGCGGCGGAAAAAAGAAAACGCGCCGCCAGCCGCACGCCGCTGTTCGCACACAACGTGCTCCGCGCTCGCGCAAGAATCGAGAGCGAATTATTTCTCCGCGGCGACGCGCTTCTGGCGTGAGCAGCACGAGTCGTCGCACGTCAAGCCGGAGGCGCTCAGTATGAATGGGCATTGTGGAGCTCGGCATGCATGCGGCGCCACGCCGCTGCGCCAAGCGCTCTCGACTGTTCTGTCGGGCATGTGTGTTTTTGATTCACGAGCGCTACAATACTGTAGGGTACCGTAGGCGCAGGGTATATTACAATGTTGCCGATGTGCGCCGTGAAGCCCTCCCCGTCGCGTCTGTCCGTGACCCAAGTGCGTTTGTCGCGCGATCCTCACGCATTATCGCGGGTTCTGACGACCGCTTGGAGGATTATGTAGGATCGCGCGTGCGATTTGAAAAAGCGACTGCGCGTCTGTACGTTGGTGCACTGTACGCAACTGCGAGCGCGAAATAGTGAGCGACAGCGTGCTTGTGTGTATGTGCGCGCACATGTGTGTGCCGATGTGTCGTACCTGTCTTGTCAAGGGAAAAAGAACAGTTGCGGTGAAAGTATACAATGAGCATATGCGACTGGAAGTCTCGCGTAACACCGCGACTAATATGTTTCTTTTTCTGGATTGTGCGGGGGAGGGAGGGGGGGGGGGGGAGAAGGGTGCTGAGTGACTTAAGCGCCCAAATTGCGAGTTACTGAGTCAATAAATACATACAATCTAATCGATAGATTAACGCTTGTAAGGTAAGCTCAGAATATTAAATGGTCTCGCGATCGCGGCGCAAAGTATATGACGTTCTCCCTGCAATTAGCGCATTTTACATGCTTCGTTTTAGCTCTCCAACATGCCTTTCGCAACATCACAACTTATCAACACTCAACTTCACTGTAACCCATGCTGTTACGAGAACGACGCCTCTGGACAGCATTCAAGCAATAACCGCACAACTGCAAGCATAGTAGTAGCCCTACGTTTGGCCGGGCTTCATGCACCATACTAGCGTCACGCATCATGCCAGCCCAATAAATGGGGGTGTAAGCACCTCACCGCCCATATCTGCGGTCGACCCTCGCTTCATTTCGGTATATCGAACTGCGAAGTTGACCAACGTGGACGCACATGACCAGGTCAGTTATTGAGTCATCCACACCGCGCACGACATTCTCCACATAGTCACACTGGCCAAGGCCAGATCGTCCTCCCGAAGAACGCGAATGAAGATGAGGCCTCCTCCAGCTACGCGCTCGGTTTCATCTCGTCGAGCGGCGCACGGCACGCGAACCACGGATTTCGTCTCCGAGGCCAGCGTCCTCGACCGCGAGCGAGCGGCTGCGGGCGATGCTGGCGTGCAGGACACAATACCTCCGCGTCACGGACGACTGTGCGTGACAATGAACGACGACGAGGAAGTAGCTGGGCCGCGCAGCGCGGCGGCGTTGCTCGGCTGCCGCTGCTTGCGGTCGTGCATGCTGCTCGCCTCACGAGGCAAGGAAGAAGAGACGCGCGTCGTCGCTTCCGTGCACCGCTGCCGTCTCATTAATTTCACGCTTGCTGGACCGCAATTAGGCCTGCCCGATTGACAGCCGCCTGACCTATACGAGCGCGTGTGCCGCGAAGAATGACGGCCGTATGTCGTTTCCCTGCTTTTTCTTTCCCCTTCTTTTTTTCGTCCTGTTTTCTTTCTTTTCGGAGTCAAGGTTGAAGGAAGCGACTCGGCCGCGCTACAGCTTCGCTTTCGAAGCGTGACAAACCCGACAAAGTCGGTGGTGTGACCGTGATACCCTCGGACGGGCGTAAGCGAGAGAAGGGCGGCGTATTTGCCTTTCTCTTTTTTTCGCGAACAGCCGATTCTCCTTTGTGCCTCTTGAGTGTAGAAATCACTTAGCGCTTTTCTTTTTTTCCTCGCGCACGCTCCCTCGCACAGGCGGTGACTCACCGGCTGAGCAGGCCTCGCTCACTACCTGGACGAAGAATGGGCCCCGTGTTTTTCCCGTTTTCCGCATATTTCCCTCCTTTCTTTTAAACCTCTTTCCTCACTAGCCTAACGTGGGATATCCTGCCAGAGCTGTTTGCAGCCGCAGTAACACTTCACCATTTCCCGAGCGTGGTGCAAACGTTCGTGTGGCAGCTTCGCACATGTATATACCAGTAAGAAGCATGTCTTTACCTACTACTCTCTCTCTCTCTCTCTTTGTAGAAGTTGTCCAGATAACGCTGTTCGCAAAGTACAAATCTAAGTACAAGCAAGGTACGCCTCAAACGGCTTTGCCTCAGCTTCGGACGTTACAAACTTACAAACAGTGGCAACCGTGCCAGTAAGGCATTGAAGGACGTGTGCGCTTTTTATATTATTGTTTTTCGGCCGCTTTCGCACGTAGCGCATCGGCGCACCTCGCAGACAAGATCGTAAGTGCATGATTTACGCACAGCTTTTATCTGTTGGCAATGTCAGAAACTATTGAGGAGATATTTAAAAACACGTACCCGTATTCACAAAAACATCGTACGCCAGAATCATTCGTAAGAGAAAATCGCAGCCAATCGTGATGCCGGACCAGTCTTGGGCAGTAACTAGTTACTAGTAACGCGTTACCGGTAACTAGTTACTTTTTTCAGTAACTTGTAACTGTAACTAGTTACTTTTAAGTTAGAGGAACTTGTAACTGTAACACTGTTACTTTTTTCGCAGTAACTGTAACGGAAAATATCGTTACAGTCACTTCTGTGTTTATGAAAAATTATCCAACAGCAACACTGTTTCGAACTTTCTTCTTTACCATATATCCTCTCCACCCCTCAGCTTTCCAGAATAGGGCTCCCCTCGCAATTTAAGAGAGGAGGTGACTAAGCGTATTAGCTTCCCTGCATAAGACCGAGGTTGGAGGTCTGTCATTAACGCAACGTGTAAATCAATCGTGGTTCAACTGAACAGCCTGCTAAGTTCGCGTCCGTTTTCTTTTTTTTTTTTCTCAGCATATATATCCTTTTTGTCACTTGAGCATCTAGCTATGTTCTTGGTGTACAGGTGGAGGAGCATTACGATGCCATGTTTATAGTCTCCCTCGTCTGAGGCTCCGAGCTAATCGTGTTTGACAGGTGGCTAGAAAACAGCACAACGCGAAACGGCTAAGGCCAGAAATTCCGTGAACTAGCGAAGCGATATTTTAAAACTTCTTTGTAACTGGTTGTAAAATGTTTACTCCGACTTAATGCAACAATTATTAACAAAATGACAGACGTTTCACCCCCAATGCAGGTGGCACCCTAAAAAAGAAAAAAAAATGAGCCGAGGTCAACCAGTCCACTAGTCACACATGTCCTTGTAAATGTCCAGTGGGGGGCCGCGGCTGTTTTTGCAAGCCGCGGCGAATGAACCACGATTCCAGGAGTTGCTTTTCCCCCACCTTCGTTCACAAACCGGCGTCGTCGCATTGTTTAGGTCAAAGATATGACCTGTCATCCAGCAGTGCTCAACAAGCTCGGTCTTAGAACGCGTTGCATGGGTTGCTTTAGCGACATTCCGCTTGAGTTCTTTAGGCCTCGTTGATCATTTCCTGCCCGTTTCGCCGATCCCCGCATCGCACTTTTAGATACCGCCATGATCATCCGCAGTTGTGCAGTCTTAGGATTTCGTGAACACACGTTGTCATATTCCAAGGTATAATAACGGGACTTAAAAACGGTTTGTATGCCCAGCGGACCGGAAGCTCTCCGAACAGAGTCTGACACACCTTAAACATATGGAGCAGACACAATGGACGTCGTAAACACTCATGATGCACTCCCGGCTGCTCTTCGCATACGCTTCTGGGTATAGTTAATAAACGTCTTAGGATATACTGCCGTCGTTCCAGTACATCAACCACGTTTTCCACTTCAAGTAAGAGGCGTTCAAAGTGATTGCTGGTGTTGGGCCCCCTTTTTTGTTTCCTTCGTCTAGGGTTTTACGACGTGCAACCCTTATTAAATAAATTCTATAATTTAACTTGTGATCTATTATTTTATACAGTAACGGAAAAGTAACGACATTACTTTTGCACAGTAACTGTAACTGTAACAAGTTACTTTCGGAAACTCTGTAACTGTAACTGTAACAGAGTTACTTTTTTGGCTTAGGTAACTGTAACTGTAACACTGTTACTTTTTACTGGTAACGTGCCCAGGACTGTGTCGGACATACCGTTAGTGAAGGCCGCTGGCAAATCACTTACGAACGGAATGCTTTTTGAATTCGCTCCTGTTAACACTCGCACGCACGTCCACCTACGGACGGGAAAGTAACCTGTTTTGCAGGTTATTTAAATCGACGTATCATTTCTCAAAGATTCTCGCTATTTGCGCGAAACGGAAGTGCCCGCGCAAAACTGCGTAACTTTCGACGGCGCGCAGAGTCCTGATGGCCCTGCGCCGCGCTATCATGATGTCTCACGCCCCACTAGCATTCCAGAGCGTGTATACCTTGCATAATTTATCTCCCTTTTCTCATCAAAGGACACCGCCCTGTGCAGTCTCCTTTCGTCGCCCCGTTGAGTACGGCGCGCTGTTCTCCGGCTCTCGATTGCGATCGCGCTCGCTCGTCGCAGATATGCGCGAAGCAGGTGTGAACGAACCCAACGTCCGCACTTCCGTTAAGCATCCTCTCATTCATCTCCGCGGGGACTTCCCGGAAGAGATTAGCTGCTGCTATACTCCCATTGCTGTGAGGACGAGGCGGCGGCAAACGAGCTGCCAAGGCCGCGAGCTGCCGAGATCGGCGCTCGGGCCACAAAAGGGCGCCGACGTAGGTCGTTTTCATCGCCCCGGAAACAAGCACGCGGCGCCGACCGCGACGAGGGCTGGGTCGCCCTCCTTTGTCCGGCGTACCCTTTTTGGACGCCACCAAAGCGGGTCTCCTCCATTCAGGCGCCTTAATGGACACCTACCACTGCGGCCGGCCGGCCGCACGCTCGATGCACATCTTGCGGTCGCCGGTTTGACTGACGGGAAACAGCGACGGCTCATGCAACTTGATGACAGCGCAGGGAAAATTTGAATCCGACGCGCCCCGAAATTATGCGAAGAAACGGTATCGAGCTTAGACCCTGCTACAGCGCCGTATAGGTGCAGGCCCGGCTCTTTACAAGAACTCTCTTTTCCTTTTTTTTTTACTTTCCTAGGAAACACTGGATTCCACCACGCACTCTAGTTGTCCCGCGTTTGGCAGCGAACAGCTAAGCAGCTGGGCGGGTCACTTATCATCAGCCCTCATCCATTTAATAATTAATGGTTGAGAACAAGCCAGCGGCATAGCGTACTTGTTGCCAATATTTCCAACCTGCCATAAATAGATCGTTCGATTAAGCACTGTGACTGGCTTTTGTAGTACACACTTGTGTACTATAACGCGCATTGCCCCGCCACGGTGGTCTAGTGGTTATGGCGCTCGACTGCTGACCCGAAGGTCGCGGGATCGAATCCCGGCCGCGGCGGCTGCATTTTCGATGGAGGCGAAAATGTTTGAGGCCCGTGTACTTAGGTTTAGGTGCACGTTAAAGAACCCCAGGTGGTCTAAATTTCCGGAGCCCTTCACTACGGCGTCTCTCATAATCATATCGTGGTTTTGGGACGTTAAACCCCAGATATTATTATTACTATAACGCGCATTTGATGTGCGCGTCGTGTGTGTGCACATGCCAGTTAAGTTTTGTTCGTTCTCGTTGAAGTGGAGCAAGTCTCTTCAAGGAGGTAATCGACGTTGATGAATCAGGAGGCAGGTCAGAGGTAATGAAACCTGAAGGGATATTGTACCGAAATATTTACAGTCAAATGAACAGCTTTCCAAAGAACACTGCTGACAAACACAGACATAGATAGCGTCTTACTCTTCTACTTTTCTTATGTTAGAGCCTACAACACTGTTATAACACACGACCAACCGAGCCTCACTGTTCGACCACCAAGTGATTACGGCCCAGACCATCGTTGAACTGGCGCAGTTAGGAGGTGTTGGGGAGTTCATACACCTCCCATCTTCCCTAAATTTCTCAATTTTGCATGTGTATATATACGCGCTCAAATACAAAAGCACGCACGAACATACATAAACGCCCCCCTCCCCTTCCCGAAAAAAATTTGTGGCTGCCACTTATCGTGGCATCGTACGAAGTCTTACTGATCTATCAGTTCAGTGATTACAGCCTAGGCGCCACAGGTCATTTTTCGCGACTTTCAATTAAGAAATAAAAATATAAATCCAACTCTCACGAAAAAAAAGCAGGATTGGTTCGAGTCAGTGCGACGGACAATCTTTCCATCAGTGGAGTCATCTCATTTCATGTTCTGGGCAGTTGTCGGTCCCTTTAAAGTAATGATGAACATCTCCCCTCGATAGTTACGAGAAGAAAGAGGTGTTTGCCATGTCACCGCTCCCCTCACATCCGAACCACGCGTCGCCGCGCCTCGGCCTTCAAGCCTAGCTTGTTTTTAGGGAAGCAGTAGCAAGGTCACGTAATCGAAGCCACTGAGAGCGTGCGCCTGGCAGCGGAAGAGACGAGCTGTTCAAGGGAAACCGTCTGCATTCCGGAGGCTAGCGCGCAGTCAGTGACAATGTAGAGAGAGAGAGATCCGAAATAGTAGTTGCATAACGCAGTGGGCCACGCTATCTCTTCTGCATGATTGACAGATACGAGTGGCATAACATATCAAGCCATCTTTTTCTGCTGGAGTAATACACGTCATATATATGCGAAGATGCATGAGGTGAAACCTCAAGTACGCCACTGCTATTGAGACCATGGAGCACATTATGGTGGTAAAGAATGCTCGAGCAAAAATCCGTCTTAACGTATATTACCCGTGTGAGAATATATAAAAACCGAAAGTAACGAAAAAACGCGCGACGCTCTGACGTATACATATATATTAATCTGAAGAGCGCTATGCAGTGTACGATGACGAGCAAATAAAGAAAGGGGACGCACATAAGTTGAGTATGGTCGGAATATCTGAATTTGTCCAATTTACAAGCCCAAATTTTAGGTATTTCTAGAATGTGCCCTCAGAAATTCTGTTCTGCCGTTTAGCTCATCCCAAACTGTGCAATTAAAGCAATTACAAGAGCGTCAGTCAATCCATGCCACTCCATACTCTTTTTTCTTTCTTTTGACTTATTCTTTCTTCGGTGGGACAATTTTGATCACTCATAATACTGGAGCTACTGTGTGCTATACGAAAATGGGAAAGAGCAGACAGGCATGTGTACGGGAATGAGTAAGCAGGAATAAGGCACACTCACAAAGAATATGAACACTAACAGACAATAATGCCAGACAGGCAATAATTCCCATGACAGACAATAATTCCTCGGCATTATTGTCTGTTAGTGCTCATTATTATTGTGTATAACAAAGAAAAACGAGCCCTTAACACTGCTTTTCTTCACAAAGAATATGGTTATTCTGGGCGTTGTAATGACGGCTAGAATTGTTGATTCAAGCCGAGACAAGCTATATTCTTTTTAAGACAGGACTGCGATTCAAACAATATACCACACGTAAATCGCCTGAGCCTATTTATTAAGCAACGAAATAAATGATAAAAAGCTGGAAATAATTAATCACACATATATATACTATATATTTATGCACCTAAAAGAGAGAGAAGGAATGAAGGAAAGGCAGGGAGGTTAACTAGACTGTGCGTCCAGTTTGCTACCCTACACATGGGGAGGGGAATAGGGGAGTAAATGAGGGAGAGAGAGAAGGAAAGTCACATTTCACAACACACACACACACACACACACACACACACACACACACACACACACACACACACACACACACACACACACACACACACACACACACAGTGCAGAGTTTCACAGGCGGTCGCTAATGCTGTTGCCTTCAACTACTGCAAGAGGGCTCGTGTGGCTTTCTGGGCTGCGGTGCTGCGAGACCAGGCTCCCAAGATCTTTCCTGCAGTGAAGGGCCGATCATCGAGTCTCCTGAAGGCACATCGGATCTCCTGAAGAGTCCGTCGATCTTGTTCAAATTGAGGACAGTGGCACAAGAGATGATCAATAGTATCTGTACAGTTGCAGTTATTGCACATGGTTGACTCTGCCATACCAATGCGATAGCTGAATGAGTTGGTAAACGCTACACCGACCCACAACCGACACAGCACTGTAGCGTCACGTCGAGAAATCTTCGACGGCAGTTGTAGCTGGTGCAACGATTCAAGGTTCTGTGGACGACGACTGGAGTTCAGCGGAGAATTCCAGTGCGTAATCGTGGCATTGTGCGCGATGTGATGAAGTTCTCTTGCCGCGTCTACTCTTGATAAAGGTATGAACAGTGTGGGCGCTCCATCGGGCACATCGAGCAGCGTCGTAGGAGTGGTGCTTACCACTAATCCCACAGTGACCCGGCAGCCATTGTAAGACTATGTCGTGTCCTTGATTAGCGGCGCGATGACAAATTTCATTGATATGAGACACCGACTTATGGTAGTTTCCACGTCGTAGACTTCGCACGCATTGAAGGGCCGCCGTAGAGTCGCAGAATATGGCCCATTTATGAGGGGATTCTTGTATAACAAATTCCATTGCGGCTCGAAGAGCGGCAAACTCGGAGCCCGTAGATGTCATGACGTGTGAGGTCTTGAACTTGACGGTGATTGATCGAAATGGCACCACAAAGCCACCCGTCGAACTTCCCGAAACCGAACCGTCCGTGTAAATAAGAGTTCGGTTGGCATACGACATATGCAAAAGGTCCAATGAGATCTCCTTGGTGGCTGTAGATGACAGGCTAGCCTTTTTAGATATCCCTGGCACTTCAAGGTCCTGACAAGATATCCTGGCACTTCAAGGACCCGGACAAGTCCAATGATCGTGAGGTTAAACAAAGTAGGGCTGAGAACGCCACCCTGCGGAACGCCACGAGTGCTGTAATGGTCAACAGTGCGGCCTTCCGTAGTATACACGAAGAAGGATCTCCTCAACTGCTAGCTCCGAATACATCGAAACATCCCCCCCCCCCCCCAATTCCAACATTCTCCAAGGCATCGAGAATGGCATCGTGCGTTACGTTGTCGTATGCACCTTTCACATCGAGGAACATAGCAACCGAGATGCGCTTGAGGTATTTCTGTTGTTGCACAGAGGTCACAAGGTCGATGACATTATCAATAGATGAGCGGCCTCTTCGAAAACCAGCCGCAGCCTCTAGATATATATTGTAACAGTCTAGGTACCACTCGAGGCGTGTGAAAGCCATTCTTTCCATGACTTTCCCCACGCAGCTTGGCAGCGCGATGGGTCGGTACACTCTAAGAAAAAAGAGAGTCAAAAGAGGGTCATGGAACCGTGACTCTCCTCGGGTGTCCATCTGACCCCTTTTGGAAGGTACAGGCAGAAAAAAAGAGTTCGCATTTGGGAAGGAGTCACTGGACCCTCCTGAAGCGCGTTTCGATTGGCTTCGGTATACGGAAGAGCCGCCATATACGCCATACATATCGCACGCTCGCCCTTTGGCGCCGTTGTGGCGCATTGCTCGGCGACGCAGACGGGGTTGGCGCCGGGGTGGCGCGCCGCTCTCCTCTCTCAGTCGTCTCAGTTCTCAGTCTCCTGGTCTATTGGAATGCGTTGCGTGGATGAGTTGGTTGCGCGTCTTCTGTGGTACTGACGCCGGCTCCGTGCACGAAGTGACGCTTGGAGGGCGGAATATTCATGGAGCTGTGGATACGGACAACGGGCGCCAGTTAACGGTGAGTGTACTGCTTTCGTAGGCACTAATTATACAGCTTTAGCTGGGCGTCTGCAGCAGCTCTGCGGAAGTTATCTGCCAGCCATTTCCAACAGCAGCCTGTGTCCGCCGGGCTGTTGCGGATGGCCAACTATAGCTGTCAGTTAACGAGTTGCCACCGTTATGCGCGTTGCTGTACAAGCTCCCATAAAGTGAGCGATGCAAACAATAATCGAGGGTCATTTCTTGCTGATCGCACGTCGTGTCTGCACTACTGAAGGTGCAAGATGTCGTTTTGAGATGCCCTTTAGTCTACTTCATAATAACATTTCCATCGACCTTGAGTGTGCGGCGTGCTTCCACGCGTGGGAACGTGAAAAAAAAAAGCCTGTGTACAGAACGCTCAGACGCACTATATGTAATGGTTTTTGTTGGCTGAAAGACGGTAGTTTGAGGTGCAGATATAGTACGGTGGCTTCCAGAATGTACGCGGTAGTCATTCAAGTTGGACACGCCTCGCCGGTGAAAGTGAAAGAGCTCTAGACTTTCGACGGCGCGCGTTGTTGCGGCCGCCGGCGTGCACTCTTTTCCCTCGTTTCTGTTTGCTGTTTTCGTGGTTTGCATACAGTGCGATGACGTTGGGCGCTATAACAGAATCGAGTGAGTGTACGTGATTGTGGGAGTTGTGCGCGCTAATTCTAGCATATGACATGTCTGATCTCGACGTAGACGGCGTACGCACGCGCTGGGTGTCGTTCGGGCCCTAGTACTCGCATCTGTTTTTCTGAGTATTTAAGGATGGGTTACGTTTGTAAAACGTGCGGTCAATAACCGCTCACGGCATGCCCCTGGCTGCCGGAGGATGTGCTTTGTTGTTTTGTTGTTAGCCTTTATTATGTCTGTGTGAACCACTTATTGTGTAGGTTGTGCAAACCTTTACTGCAATTTCATTTCTCATCATAATATCACGTTCTGCTTTTCAGATACCGTTTTTCATGGTGCTCACGCTGGACAGGAGCGACAACCTAGCAAGCCACAAGTCTGATGCTTCCAGCCGTCACCACTTTTTGATTTACTCTTAATCACAAGGAATAAATATGGAAACATGATGGCAATTTCTGCTGTTCATTTAGCACTATATGACACTGTGCACATCACAGTCACACATTTTAGTTGGCTATACTCATAGAAGCATGTGAATGAGGAATACCCAAACTTCTTAATTGGAAATCACAGACCATCTTTCGCACTTTCTATATAACTTTGTTGGAAAATATGTGTTGTTTGACGAGTTTTATTAAAATAATGCTAAAACTGAACTATTCTTTTTTTACAGTAGCTGGCAGAACGGCAAGTATTATTGGACTTGTTTAAAATGAATACTCCACTATTTTCAACAGTCGCGCAAAAGTAGGGCAAGGATCAAATGAGTAGCTTAAAATACTTGTGGAGTCGCTTGATGCTTCGGTGTGGGTCCCTTGACCCCCCTAGGAGCGGTACCGGCAAGAGTCGTCTGACTCCCTATGAGTGATAACGTGATCCTCCCGATGAGAGTCTTTGCACTCTTCCTAGAGGGTCAGGGGACTCTCCTAGAGCGAGCCGACCCTGACCCACCAAGAGAGTCACCGTGACTATTTAAAGAGAGTCGTATACGTGGCAAGTCAGAACTCTCCGAAAAGAGTCACGCATACTCTTTTTTTTCTTAGAGTGTACGATGCCAGGTCAAGCGGCGACTTTACAGGTTTGAGGAGCAGTACCAAGCGGCTGGACTTCCACCTTTCAGGAACGATACCATCATTCCATGACTGGTTGTAGCATTTCAGTAGTTGGTCTCGGCGGCGTCCTCCCAGATGGCATAAAGCAGCGTATGTAATGCCGTCCGGCCCAGGTCACGATGAGCATCTGCAGGTGGCCGCATCCAGTTCTTCGAGTGAGAAAAGCACATTCAGTTCAAGAAAGCGCGCTACAGGAACATCACCGAGGACTTCGTCACTCGTGTTGACCACATTGCCCGCAATCCTCGCGCAGAAATCTTCGCCAAAATCAACCTGCAAGCGGCTTTGTTGGAGAGCCAGTGTGCTGAATGGATGTCGTTGTTGTGGAGTCGAGCCAAGGCCACGCACCGTCCTCCATTTAAAGAACATAGGCTTGCGAGGATCAAGTGATTCGCAAAATTTCTTCCACCGTTGGTCCTCCAGCTTATGGACCTAAAACGGCACGTTAGGAGAATATACCTGACGATCAGACTGCTGGAGTGAAGATCATAGCCAGAAAATACGCAACAACCCTTTCAAAGAGCGTTTATTGCAATCAACCTATTTCTTTAGTGTTCCTTCAATTTGCCTGCTAATTTGACCGTTTAATAGTGCTTTGTTAATGTAAATTATTGCGTTTGGTTCAACTGTTGGCCTCAGCTAAGGGACATCACAAAGGCTGTTCAGTGTTAACCCAGATGCGGTCCTTTTCTATTCGTAAAGAGAGCAATGGGCGCTCAACCTTCTCCCACATGCGACCAAATTGGCATTTACATGCATATGCGCACATTTGTAGCTATATGACCGCAAAACAAGCAAGGCGGCCATTCCCTCCCCTCATTTTTTTTTTTTTACTTTACAAAGCTGTGGGCGCTCCTCATATAGTGAGGACGGGAATCGCGCGAAATGAGAGCACCCATCACCGCGTGCTTCTTTCCAACAGAAACTTCGCGGGCACATGTTTCCCAGAAGACTTACTTTCGCCTTCGCTCCGTCCCAACGCGGAAAGGACGCGCCACGAAATCTCCCCGGGCCCGCACTAGCGGCGCAAAAGACCGACGCAGAAGGAAGGCGCCGCATCGCGTCGTTCTCCCTGTCGCCCTGCTCAGCTGCGCGGCAGATATTCCGGTCCGTTCGCGCGGCGTAACGACCGATTGTCCTCTCGCCCGGCGGAACATTCTTTTGTCTCACGTGGTCCGCGTCGGCACGGCACGCGTGTGATGTGCGGATCATCAGAAACCACAAGGGGCGGGGCGAACGGGTTGAGAAGACAGGCGCGACACCAGCGCGAAAAGGTGGTCCCCTCTTCGAACCGAGCCTCGCGGCCAAACGAAATACCTGGCGCGCCATTGTTCCGCGGTCCTTGGCCGGTGGGCGCTGCGGCGAACGATATAGAATCACCTTTGGGTGAGGTCCTTATGTGTGCGTGTGTGTGCGCGGCGCGCGTGCGCGATCGGCGAAAATAGATACGCGCGCTGGGGTCGTCGTTTGTATGCCGTCTCTTTCAGCGCCCACATGGAAGACGGTCGACAGTGAGGACTGTAAAAAGAGCGACAGCCGATGCTCGGCAAGACACGACCTTCGTGTATCCAAGTGGTGCCTAGGTATAGTCTTGATATGCCCAAGCGGTCGTATAAAATCTTTTAGAGAGCGCTCTTTTTTTTTTCTCCGCGAAACAGCATCCTTCACACTTCGAGGTAGCTTTTTACTTTGTATATAAATCATATTTCGATGTTGAGCGCGTGTTGTTTGCGAGCCAAACGACGCAAACAATTTTACACCGTTCCAACAGCTACACAGTTCCGGCAGCTTAAGCGTGTGTCAGAAGACGAGGAGGACGAAGAAAGTCCAAGCGATTCGAACGCACATTTCCTTTATTATTTTATTATTATTATTATTATTATTATTATTATTATTATTATTATTATTATTATTATTATTATTATTATTATTATTATTATTTCTACAATGATAATGATTATTATAAAAACATCAGTAAACTTTTAGCAATGACTGTTGACTTAGACGGCCACAAGCCACTAAGCGCCGGCGGTCTCCGCGACCTAGGCCACCATCGTCTTTTGGATGGCTGGACCAGAGATTCGCATTAATGACTCCCATTGTCCTATAGGGTTCAAATTACCATGCAGAAATGGTAGCCTCCTGTCCCTACCTGAAATGGCATGGTTGCGTTAAGCTTATACAACCATCGCTATGTATACTGTCATGGCCACGTTGGAAACGCGGCAACTTATACGCGATGCAGCGCTGAATTATACCGCTGGATGCCCTGAACGCCACGGATGAAATACGGAGCGCGTGCATGCGGTGCGTGCAGCGTCCGGTGAGCTCGGCCGTCTGAGCGGTCTCTGGCGTGGCACGTTTTTCCCGTCCAAATTTCCCCTTCGCTCAGCGCGTTCATTCTGCCTTATCAGCACCAGCTGCGGTCTTATATGCATGCGCTCGACTTCCTCCTCACAAGTGATGCGCATTTAAGGTAGTCTTGCGGCTGTGCATTTCTCTCTTTTTTTTCTTCTTCTTCCACGAAACTTTCCCCGGAAGTCCTTTTTTTCTTTCTATTTTATTTTCGTTCGTTAACAGGCGCACCATAAATTATCCGCTTCGAAGCGCACAAGCACCGAGTACAATGAGAAACGACGTGGCGTGCGGACTTTCCTTCTCCGGCCGTACAGGGGAAACGAACGAAGGAACCCGGCCATGCAGTTCGCACAAGCTCCTTGTGCGATATTCGAACACTTGGCGAAGAGAGGGAGAGATATAACAGACGCTTTTTGAGCGCGCAGTGCGACGCGCTGCTTGGAAATTGACCCTTGCAGCACATAGTATATATACGTAGTGCTACACTATGTAGCGGCGTGGGAATGACGTGATGCGATATGCGGTATGGTGACTGAAATATGCGATATGGAAACAGAAAGGCATACGACTGGTGTGCCTTTCTGCTGGCCGTATCTGCCTCTGAATCTAGCGATAACCCTATTACACGGCTTAATGACTTCAGAAAACTGGCCGCACGTTTTATGAATCAACGTAGCTCGATGTAAGCGTGGATGTCGCCTGATATTGTGACCAGATATTTTATGAGATAAGAAATACGCTGCGGAATCAAAGTCGGCGAGCTCTATACTGCGAGACACCGTACGATCAAAATTCAAGCGGCACAGAAATAAAGCCAACACCACGGTCTCGGCATGGTGTTCACCCGGCAACACACGACACCGTCTATATACGGGCACAATGCCTCCATAGCTTTGTTTTTTTTCCTCGTTCGAGCAAGGCTTTCCGGCGGCGTGGCAAGTATACCTCCGAAGAAGCGATTCGGGCTGCGCTTAACCAGGAACTTATTGAACTGGGTTTGTGTAAACAAATCGAGCACGACGATGTACACCCTTCTCGGAAGTGTGCCAAGAGGCCATGCCCGAGTATACAGCTGTCGCAGGTACGAGGCTTCCTGCTTGTGAGACATTATGTATACAAAGTTTCTGGCCTGACATACAGCAAACACGAGCACCTGTGCAAGAGCTCTTTCACAGTTTAACCAAACGAAGAGGACGCCATAAAAAGAAAGGCGATCGGTGTCATGAGATATTTGCTTCGTAGCTTCGGAGAGTGCCTGTCGAATGTCATCCACAGGGAATACGTATAGTCGCCCGTGCTACATGCAGCGCAATAACAGCCCTTGAGTGAACATCAGTACGCGAGTCTCAAAGATTACGCTCGCTCGTGTTCAGTAAGCATGGAAGAAGGCGGGGAAAAAAAGTTGTTGTTTTTTTTAAGAGGGAGGGAGTAATAACAATATCTGGAGTTTTACGTTCCAAAACCCCGATATGAATATGAAACGCGCCGTAGTAGCGGACTCCGTATTAATTTCGACCACCTGGAGGTTTTTAACGTCCACCAAAACCTAGTACACGGGTGTTCTTGCATTCCGGCTCCGAAATGTGGCCGACGTGGCCCGGTATCGAACCCGCGTCCTCAAGCTTAGCAGTGCGACACTTCACCTGCTAAGGTATACCACGGCGAGTGAGGCAAGGGGAGGATCGAGTGCAGAGACAAGCCACGCTTAAAAAAATAATAATCCAAGTAGAGCAGAAAGCACGGCCATTCGAGACGTAGAGTTATGGCCGTAAAGCGTTCTGCTGAGTACATCGCTGCAATGAACGATACTTGCGCGGTAGCCGTGCCACCACGCGTCAATCAAATTAGCCTTTTGGCTCCCACTTCCCCACTCGTTTCACTTTTTTTCGCACCATTCATGATCATTTATTTTCTCCGTTCTCTCTTACGAAGAATGGTTTAAGTGTGTTTGCCTCAGGTAATGCAGCTATGGTGTCCTTCCCTTCCACATTTCTCTCTTTCGACTGCTCGCTCGACGAGTACAGCATTCCTCGATGGGACCCTCCCGCAAGCTGTTCCGGAACACAGTTTGTTTCTTTTCTTTTTTTCCTTTTCAGGCACACATCCACACAGCGATGAGGTCGAGAAATCTTCGAGGATTGGCTGACGCCAGTTAGAAAAAGGAAAATGCATAGACACTCACGGACACCGAGCGTCTATCTAGGAAGCGAGAAAGAGTAGCCGTCAAGTGGGCATGCCTCGAGAATTTAGCAACAAAGCTAGCCACTTGCGGCAGTTTCACGCGGTAAATACGTCAAATGCGTTTTATACACCGCCTGAAAGGTTCAGTTTACACAGAGTCAAGTATCAAAGAGGCACCGCACAAAAGGTGTATACGTGAGCTGAGAGCAGTGGAGCAAGACAGGTAGAGTGTGAAGAACATTGGCAAGCACGTTGCGGCCGCAAGGTACTCTGCTTCCGTGAAGCAGCCTTCCGAAAAAGAAAGAAAGGAGTTAGGAAGGCGAGTGCGATCACGGCCTCGAGTCGCCCCAGACGCCTCGGAAGCCGCCCGGCCAGTGCTCCGCAGAAATCGGGCCTCCTCCGCAATTCGCCGCCTATGCGGCGAGGCTTCCGCGCACTGCAAGCCACGGATGGATACCGCGCGCAGAGTCACGAACTCGGCGCGATCAAAGCATATCCGGCGCATCTGTCTACACAACGCCTCCGCAGTTGGGCGCAGCACGCTGGGAAGCATGCTTCCACTGATCTGCAACCCCATCACTTGACCCTATCTGGATCGCGCCTCGCGGAAGCAGTGTCATGCCGGTGAATAAGAAGCGAAGCAGAGAGCAATGTATATAAGCCTACAGTGACTCGGCACATCGATATAGCATGCAACTGTATAATACAAATCTATGCGACTGTATCGTTTCTGAGCTGCTCGCGCACGCGGACGCCGCTTTATGACGCTCCTATATGCACGTGGCCGTGAACCCCACATTTAGGGGGAATAGCGCATATAGGCAAATCGCAAGGTATCTCTATTCATACGAGGGCACAGTCGAACGTGACTGACGCTCCGGCTTTACTATCATTTCATTTTATTTGCGGGAACCGTAAAGCTAGTGCCATTAAGATTTTACGATCCCAATTAAATGTATTGCACGTCAGGAAGAAATATATTACTACACGAGAACACCTGTTCTGAATCGCTCAGAATAATTCTTCATTAATGTTAATTGCATACAGAACTGTTGGGATAACTTCAGAACATCGTTCTTCTCACACGGCGTTTGCTAATAAGGTGCCATATAACAATTGTACTTCGGCCGCCACGGTGGTGCAATAGTAAACGGTGCTCGCCTGCTGACCCTCAAGTCATGGGGTTCGATGCCGGCCGCGGCGGTCGCATTTAGATGGAGGCGAAATGCTAGAGGCCCGTGTACAGGTGGTCGATATTTCCGGAGACCTCCACTATACGGCGTGCCTCGTAGTCATATCGTGGTTTTGGCACGTAGAATCCCAGGTATCAATATTATTATTATTAACAATTGTCCTTCTTTCTCTTATTTATTACTAGAAATAACGAATCTGGCAGCGAGAATGCGACGACGCTATTGCAATTCGACTCTACAACCAACTCTTGTTGTTCCCTTGTTGTTAGCAGCTGTCAACACTTGTTGGCGGACGGTACAGATGCTACGGCCCGAGTGAAACGATAAGAATCATCATATCATGCATTCTCAAGAAAACAAACGTCTACTACATTGACAAATGGAAGAGAAACGCTTCTTCAGTTTCTACGCAGACGAGTTCAACGGCCCCCTATACGTGTCACTTGGTCATCGCGTGCGACATGTGCAGCAAGTCGCGCAACGACATTTCAACTGACTCCTTGAACAGCCGAGTTCGGCGCCACGGGTCGTCCACCATCATATAGACATTTAGCATTGGATTATGCGTTCACAGGCATACATCCGAAAGCAGCAAAGCGCAGGCGCTCGATTCGGCTTCACTAGTGCTGCACAGAACTGCGAAGCTGAGACCAGCTATTAGTTCGACGATGTGCATGGTATACGTGTCTATATACACGAGCGGCCGTGCGCGGAAATGCACAGATGCAAGCAGCCGCCGCCTCTCGGGCCCTTGTCGCCGTTACTCGTGCACATGCTGCTGCTGCTGCTGCTGCTGCTGCTGCTACTACTGCTGACCACGTCATCCGTCCACTGCGCGCCGTTATATACACTTCGCGAGAGCCCAGTAGCGTGCCTGGCACGCTCGCGATTGCGTGACCCCGTTTCCTGTGTCCTCAGAACAGCAACGGCCAACTGGACGAGTGAGTCCCGAGTTCCCGATTCTGGGCGGTATCAATATAGAGCACTGCAGGCGTAAATTGTATGATACAACCTAGTCAGATAGTTATCTTAGTTATGGTGGCTACTGGCCCAAAAAGTTTTGCTCCAAGCTTTGAGCTACGTTTTCTGCGTAGTACACACATCGCATCTCAACGTGCTGTACGCACATGCACGTTAGTTCTACTACGCATAGATTTCGTTCAGGGCTAACTATGTGAATATGAAGTCGCGAGCTCGTTCACGCCTTCCACCCCTACCCCCCTCACTCTCTCAAAAAGGTCTAAAAAAAGAAGAAAAAGTACTATCAGTTTTAAGTGACTGGGTTCTTGGCCGAAGCTTTCCTTTGGAGCAAAACAAATTAATTAATGATAATGAAAGTAATGTCACTGAGACGTCTATAAATTTAGTTTTTAAGCAAAACGTACTCCACGTAGCGATGACATGCCGCAACTTAAGCACGTGTGCGGCTCATCATAGTCTATGTGTGGCAGGTCATACAGTCGCAAACACCCCTGCACTGACGAGTCCGGGATAACGATCAGCGTTTGCTTCAAGCTGTAATCACTAATACTGTCATGCAAGGGGAGACAGATACAAGGGAAAGGAAAAGCTGACCTCGGAGGGATATCGCTTACGGGTTGCCGTTGTCTAATGGCCTTTTATGTTTTATTCTTTAGAACAAAGGAAATATTTTATTCTTGAACAGATACTCACCCAAGTCGTTTCGCATGATTTTTGTACATATACTATACACCTTGCGTCACTGTAACGATACGCCAGACGCGGACCCCACGGAATGAGCGGGCTTAGAAAATGGTTTCGTGTCAACTGTCGATAAGCAATTTACCTCTTGTGTACACGCGCGGCATCTGGTTCGTGTCTTGGGCCCTCCGCAGGTGAATTTACCCAGCATAGTAATGAACGTATAACCTTATCGTCACTTTCACATTAATTCTTGGCTTGTTGTTCTCCGCTCTCACGAAACTTCCAAGCAATAACGTTAAAAGTAACGTGAAAACAAGCGATACTGTGCCAGAGCAAGAGGTCAACGGGCTCCTGAGCCACAGAGAACAACACTTTGAAACGCTAACTGTCCGGAACTTAGTATGTTCTAACAGCACTAAATGCGGCACCGTGGGCGACGCCGAGCGTTCTATGCAACACCGTGTCGGTTCTTTGCCCACGAAAAGTTTATTCCATGCGTATAGTTCTTATAGCCTCTCGTATGGACGCCACGCCGTCGTTTCTCTTCTCCGTCACGTCCCTGTGTAGTGTGTCTCGCTTTCATCCAAACGGTTCCGTTTCTGGTTGCCAGGTATGACGAAAAGACGCCGCTGCGCTTCCAAGCTGCCTTTGTTCCGCGCGTGGGCGGCACTGGTGCACCGCCAATGGGACCCGTGGGCGGCGGCGGCCGTGGTGACCCCGCGCGCGCGCAACCTCACACGAACCAGAAAGGCGGTGAGGGAGATGCGGTGAGCCTTTGGCGGTGCCACAGAAAACGAGTTTCGGCTGCAGGGCACTACGCGATTGCTGTTGGTTCATCTCTGCGATTGGAGGCTAGGGCTTCGTACCCAAAACAGCACTATAGCACGTGCGAAAAGTGCCTTCCGATCATGCAAATATCTAGCTCCAACGTGACGTCGCTTTGTCTCCCGCATGGTGCGGTCATCCGCTATCTTCTATATACGAAGAGGGAAAATTGTTCGTCGTACTTGTAGCGCAAGTAGCGCTTGTTCTCCAATGTGGGCAACCAAATTTCGCTCGAATCGCTACGGCGAAGAGGTTAAACGGCAATGAGTTTTCCCGATCATAAAGATGAATAGGCTATTGGATTCCATCGCAAGCACGCTATACGAGTGAAGTATACAGCATGCAATGGCATCGATACGCACAGATTGGGCGCCGGGATAGACACAGCTGAAGACGTGAAACATCCCTGCCTGCCAGGATGCAAGGCGTCTCGTGAACTGTATTTATTCGTCGGTTATTGACAAACAATTATTGACACACAGAAACGGAAGCGCAGAAGTCCCACAGTTCACTAGGGATTGGGTGAACATCGTATAGTAGGGATACTGCCACCGTTGGAGAGCGTCGTCGCGTCGATCGAAGTGGCCCCGCGGCCTTACAACCCACCTTTTAAAGTATATTTTTTGTATGTTACAGACATACTGCATGTTGTAGTCATTATTACGTCAGGCTATCATTCGTAATATATCTTCACTGCGCATTTTGCACAGCCCTGCGATAAAGTCTGAGCAAATTATGTAATCAGGTACGTCAGAAGAATTAATAAGCTGCACGTACTTTGCTACGCGGTATATGCATCAATGTCTTGTTGCGTATGCAACGCTCACGCCGCGATTATATTTCTGATGCAGCACTCACCAAACGGTAAAGTACGAATCGAACGCCGTCCCAGTACCGTGCTCAGCATTTCATTGTCATCGTGTAAGTTATTCGCTATGCCGTCGCGTATAGACGATCTGTCCAAACAAATGAGGTCGCCTTTGTTTGAGTTAATGCCGGCCAGAGGTTATCGGAACTTCCGACAATCGCACACGACTCAGCTCTCCGCATCCTGGACCTCGAAGCCGCTCCCAAATGCTTACGAACGTCTCGAATGCAGCCTCTATCGGACCTGTTAGAAGATCGCAAGTATGTAACGACAGTTGACGGGAACGCCATCTGCGTTTTCCCCCATAGAATGTTTGCAACTTTGAGGCGCACTTGTCTCATAACTCTAAACACGAGTGATTTATAAGTATGCGCCGCAACGAATCTGTCCGTGGATGAAAGATTCCGTTGCCCCATCGTCTCGCTTGCTCTCTCCGTAGCTGCACAGAGGAAGGAACTCGAGCAGCCACGGCGTGCGTTTCGCACTCGCTCGGGCTGTAGTGTAGTCTGCATAGCACGCGATTTCAAAAGCGACCATCCGGAGATCCGGAGTTCCTCGGCGCGCCACGTACGCGCGTCGCGATCAAGGTTGCTGCCGCCCCCAAGAAAGGCTCCGGCTTCATGACAAACGCGACGGAGCTTCTGCCGGCTAGCGCGGCTGACGCACTGTCGCGGGGAACCGGTTCAACTCGGAAAGAGGCGATGATGCTCCGCCGGGATGGGCTCTGCTGCTCGCTGTTTTTTTTTTTTTTCTCCCAGCTGGAGGAGCGATGAGGCTGCTACGATCAGTATAACATCGCTGCACTGTACGTCTATAAGTAGGTATTATTACCTACATTGGATGCCGAGCGGCTAGCCGGCGGCAGACCGAAACACACTGCCCAAATGAAGCCGACTTCACTCGTAAGATGGCACCCGCTGCGAAACCCGCGCACCCGAACGGTTTTTGCAGTGTAGTTCGTTGTTTGCTTTATGGCTAAGGGGATGCGGGAGTAAGCTGCGGCAAATTGCAGCGCCTATAATACGGGCGCCGCCCCAAAAGCTTGACACACGCCTGCAAAAGAAGCAATTCCGAGCAAATTTTCTTTTTCGATTGAAGCTGTCTTTTCCGATTGAAGTAGCTGGCCACTTCTTCGTCACGACAAATTCCGATCTGAGGTAACGCAGCGGTCGCATTTCGTTCGTGCCCGGCGCACTCATTTTCGATATTGAGGTCTCGGATCGATGATGAATATCTAAAGTTACGTGCCATTTCTTGAATGTCTAAAAAAAAGTATATGTCGTATATTGTCACGCCCTACAACATTTCTATGTGAACAACCATACTCACGTAAGCAATTAGAAGTTAATTAACGACTACTTCTTAAATAGTCAGTTCAATGTAAATTTATAGGGGTGTGCGAATATTCGAGTTTCGAATTCGCATCGAATAATACCTAATCGAATAAATTCGATTCGACTTTCGAATAGCTGGTATTCGAGGTTTCGAATAATTCGACAGGACGAATATCTGAAGCGCGACAAAGGCCAATGGTGCAACTTGGTTAGGCTGTGGTGAATCGAACTAACGCTAACGTCGTTACAATAGGCCTTTCGTTAAAACTTTCACCGATATCCTGGTTCAGAAGAGAGTGCATGTTTATTTTAAAGGAGATTGTCATTTCAACATGTAAAGAAACACATGAGAAAATTGTCAAGCCCTTCACAACTTCGCTTCTGAAACGAAGGCACGGACTTCTTGCGTAGTTCGGTCGCGTATGCCGCAAGCGCCGTAAAACGTCCCGGTATTGGCCCACGAAACCCTCGGTGATGATTCACATGTGTAAATTTGTTTGTTCATGCTGCGAAGTCGCACTGCCGCACCGCACCAATCGTTTAGAAACTTCCATCGTTCTCGCGCGCAGTTAAAACGCTGCTGTGAACGACCGCCCGAAGATTTTAGGCCCAGAACACCCATGGCGATGAAGCGCAACATTACCGTTGTCAGATGAACAGTATTGCGTGACCATGGAGGGAAAAAAAAATTAAGAAACTAGCTACCGTACCCCCCACCCCTCCCTCTCTGTTAGCCGTTAAGAAGGTAGGAGTGGCGCTGCTGACTGGAATGGCGGCTCTTCTATCGACATGCCTGCGCGACCATAAAAGCTGAAAAAAAAAAAAGCGAACAAGCGCGTAATAAAGCTGTCACCAAGCCGTAGCGCCCCTTATTTGTCCTTTTTCTTGCCATAACTGGCGGTGCACGTTTCGTGTAAATATCTACTATTCGATATTCGATTCGATATTCGATATTTTTGGCCACTATTCGGCACTATTCGATTCGAATTCGATTCGAGATGAAATTTCACTATTCGCACACCCCTATAAATTTAGCTACTGGGAAGTGTTTCCGCTTCGACATGTATAGATAGAGTTCGTCTGTAAAGACGGCAGGTGTCTTGGCACGGGTGTTTTTGTATTTCGCCCCAGTCGAAATGTGGCCACCGTGGCCGGGAGTTGAACCCGCGTCCTCAAGCTTAGTAGTGCAACACCTAAGCTACGCGGCGGGTGCTTTTAAGGAAACAAGTATTGGTACTGCTTTATTATATAGTATTTCAACGTGACCCCCAGAATCCATAGAAAGTTTGAAAAACAAACACCGCTTCAGGCGCCTCCTGATTCTCCGGTTCGAGTCATGCAGCGGAATAATGATTGAGGTAATGACCTTTTATTACATAGTAGCTATCGAATAAAACGACAGTCACTATAGACCGCATATCAGTCATACTGTTTGTAAGCGCTGAAAAAAATAAATAAAACAAGAGCATTCAATGAATAAAGCAAACAAACACATTAAGTTATTCCGGTTAAGCTTCTCCCATCTCTGTAATTTCAGAGCAAGACAAATTAGGTGCATTAAGATGTATACATTCAGCACTAAGCACCGGTTTCTGGTTGTTATGAGCGGTGCATAAAGATGGAACCCCATGGCGAGGTATACATCAAGCTAACTTAATTTTTCTCCTTCGGCCGAGTAAATAATCGCTGCAGATATAGTTGTTTTATTGTAGATGCCTCCAGGAAAATTAAGTACATGTCAGCTAAGATATCGCGGTCTCATGCAACTTCTCGGTCCACTTGAAGAGCTTCGTCGGATTAACAAAATTTTTTGCTTGAATTTTTTTTCTCGTTCGCGAAAACGGGCGTGCTCGCCCATTTTTTGCGAACCAGTTGTCGCGCATGCAAGACGTGCCGAATGCGAGTGCAATTTCGCACGGCCCTGTCTGTAAGGAACCCAAGCTCAAGTTTGGGCGCGACGCTCGCGCAGCTGAGCTATGCGCTACTGGGAGCAGACGCTACCCTGAAGGTGGTTTGTCGCCGGATTTGCCAGCGGCGGCGGCAAGGACACGTGCGCGCATGCGCTCCTCATTCGGCCCAGAGCACTGCTAGTCAGCAATAGTTACATTGTGACGCACCACAGGTGCAATCCGAGAGCTCTGCGCGTGCGCGGAAGCGGGGGTGGCAGTGTTGTGGCCGTGGATGCCCCCAGTTGCGATAAGAGCAGTGGCGCCTCTCGACGTTGCTTTGAAAGCCTTATGTATACGCTACACAGACAACGAAACACACTACTACTACTACTACTACTACTACTACTACTACTACTACTACTACTACTACTAATAATAATAATAATAATAATAATAATAATAATAATAATAATAATAATAATAATAATAATAATAATAATAATAATAATACCTAAAGGACCAAAACACGGTTGTCATTTGACTGCTTTGGATATGCCGCATTCACTCTTATGAACAGTTCTACAACGACAAGGACACTTCTTGCGAGCCCGGGCCACGGTTCGTGAGAACGGCCAGCGGACGAAAACGAAAGCACCGGCCTGCATGTGAGGAATAAGGTATCGCGGCAAACTAAAATCATCGTGGCCTCCTCCGGACCATGCGTTTTCCACGGCGTGTACGCGGCATGTATATGCACATAACGAGACAGCGGCGAAGAACGGGCTTTAAGCAAAGGATGCTGCAAGCAAATGAGCGCATGCGCCGTGCAATCAGCCAAGCTGACGCCTCCCACAACAAAAGTGGTTCACGCCTCCTTATGCATACCTTATAACGCGGGAGATGCTGCGTATTATACGGCGCAACCAGCGAGTGCGCGTGCAGTACGCGCGGCGCGGCCAGAGAGTGTCTCAAACGAGAGCAGGAAAAACGAATCTGACGGTGCGAGAAGAAGCCGCAGCGTTATTTTCTCCATGGAACGAAGTGTTTGGGAGGCTTTCTCCTTTACGCCGAATGTGCATTGACTTCCTCCTCGCCAGCCGCCGTCCTTGTCTTCTTTTCCCACGGACCACGCTCGACCCAAGCACGTAATTCGTTCGGGCAGCCACGAATTTTTTTTTTTTTCCTTCCCGCCTCTTCCAACGCCGGGCGCTCTCGAATCGAGTGAGGACCGCAAGAAGAAATGAAGAAAAGCTTGCATTCCACGCACGCTCGAGTGAGTGGCGTTTTTCGCGTATGCTTCTCATAAAAGCGTGATCTATTTAATAAGCGAGTATGTACAAGTCGCGCTCAATATGTTTCAACAGAGGAGGTGGTCTGGTGAAAAGCGTTTATTACAAAAAATTAGAGGTGTGAGCCTCACAGCGGGGTTCTACATGCTGGGAGGTGTCCCTAGTCGGGGACCCCATTGGTCGAAGCCGCCAGCCTGGCTCTCCGGACCAAGGCCTTCTGGGCCTGAAGGTCTGAGCACCCAGTCAGGGCCGCCTCCCAATTCTCTCGGGTAGAGTTAGGGTTAGGGGTTAGGACTGGATTACGCTGACAGGCCCAGACCATGTGGTAGGTATCAGCTACCTCCCTACAGTACTGGCACCTGCCATTGACCACGGGTAAACATGTATTACGATAGCGGGGCAGAGCATGGTATTATAGTAGAGTCTCAGGAGGACGCGTTCGTCTGCCTTTCCCAAATCTTTAGCTAGGGTGAGATATAGTCGGTGACTGCCTTATAATAATCTGCAATATCTCTGAAATTAAGAAGGAAGCTTCCTGCTTCCTCGTCGGGAGGGTTCGCGTGGCCTCACGAGCTACAAGACCGCCCATGACTTCCACTATCCCTTATTTCCACAAATAAACGCTGTCTTCTCACTTGGCCCAATGTCTTCTCACTTGGTCCCAAATTAGGAAATATGATTCATTTGCGGAAATAAAAGAGAGAGAGAAGAGGGAGAAAGGAAAGACAGGGAGGTTAACCAGAAGCAGTCTCCGGTTTGCTACCCTGCACGTGGGAAGGGGAAAGGGGATGTAAAAGAATGAAAGAGAAGAAGAAGAGTTTGTGACGACAGCACGCGACAAAATACTACAACAACAATAAAAACAAAAAACCAAAGCGAAGGCATAACCGCAGTCCAAGTACTACACAGCACCATTTTCTTCCAGCAGTCACAGTTTGACATTGAGTCCGGTTGCTTGGAGAAACCGCAACAACGCCTTCAGAGCGGCTCGTGCTGAAGACCGGGTAGGCCAGGGCCCTAGGATTTTGTTCTCCGTGAGAGGGCCGTTGTCCAGCTGGCCTAGTGCGGCTGAGAGGGCCGCTCTTTCGGAGTTGAAGCGGGTGCACTCACAGAGAAGGTGCGCGACTGTTTCGCTCCACCCGCAGACTTCACATGACGGGCTCTCCGCCATTCCAATAATAAAGGAATATGCATTTGAGAAGGCCACTCCCAGCCATAGACGGACTGGCAAGGTAGAGTCAGGTCGTGATAAGCTGGACGGGATGCGTAATTCAAGCTCAGGGTCCAAGGTATGCAGCCGTGCGCTCGTAAATGTCGATGATTTCCACAAGTTCAACGTTATACGCCGGGCTAGCACACGAAGATCTTTTGCGGCGTCCGATCTTGAGAGGGGAATGGTGATACTGCTGACGCCGACGTGAGCAGATCGGGCAGCTGCGTCCGCTTGGTCATTTCCCTGAATTCCACAGTGACTAGGCAGCCACTGGAATATTACTTGGTGCCCTTTTTCTATTGCTGCATGGTGGATTTGCCTAATTTCCCCGACGAGCTGCTCATGTGAGCCATGACGTAAAGAGGAGGTTAGACTTTGGAGGGCTGCTTTGCTATCGCAGAAGATCGACCACGAATTAGGTTACTGCTCCATGACAAACTGAAGAGCAGCACGGAGCGCTACTAGTTCAGCAGCTGTAGTCGAGGTTGCGTGAAACATTTTGAGCTGTATTGTGGTAGGTCTTGCAGGAATTATTACGGCGGCGGTTGAGCTTGCAGTTATAACTGAACCATCAGTGTAAATATGGGTGTGAGCTATGTACACCTCATGTAAATACAGTATAGTGCAGCCTGTTTAAGGGCAACCGATGACATTCTTCTTTTCGTCGTAATTCCAGGTATGGTAAGGCGCACTTCGGGTCGATGTAGGCACCATATAGGTGAGGATGGTCTTGCTGCAGGCGTATAGTTCGATGGCAAAGAAGTACTATGGGCAGCAATAATGCGGCTGAATGTTGTATGCGGCCTTTGTGCAGGTAAAGATGCCAGATGGTGCGAAGGTACCCGGGCAAGGTGTCGAATATGAGCCCTGAGGGTATCAGTGGTTACGTGGTTGACACAGGATGGTCTCCTGCAATGACGATTGTTGCCGCTGTAGACGCACATTTCGGAATACCGAGGCATATGTCCTTAAAGCTTGAGCTTGCAGGCCCTGGAGTGCATTCAAATTTGTTTTGCAGGTATTTCCAATCACAGGAAGACTGTATCTCGCAAAACCGAGAAATAAGGCATTGTAGAGCTGTAGCATAGACCTTACTGGTGTGCCCCACGACTTTCTACCCAGAAACTTGAGAAGATGCGCTATATGGTAGTCAGCCATCTCTTCATGTACAAAACGTGTGGCATCCATGATAAATCGTGGTCGATGATTACGCCTAAAAAACGGTGCTTCCGGTCGTGGGCAACTGCGTGCCCATTGATCGTTATTGTGTACTGCCGCATTGTCTTGTGTAAATGCGACAAAGCAGCACTTCTCGGGTGACAGTTCTAGATTTTGATTTTTCAAGTACAACGCGGTCAGCGTAGCTGCCTTTTGTATCCGGGTTCGTATTTGTAGGCGTGTCACTGCAGATGCCCAGATGCAGATGTCGTCTGCATATATATACACATGGACTGTATTGGGCAAACATTTCGTGAGGCCAACGAGCACAAGGTTGAATAGTGTCGGGCTTAACACACCACCTTGTGGCACTCCACGTCCTGTCTGATGGTAAGATGTGGCGCCTTCCTCAGTGACCATGAAAAAACTTCTACCAGTCAAATAGCTGCGTATCCACTCGAATGTTCGGCCGCCAATTCCGACTTCAGTCAACGCGTCTATTATTGCGCCATGCGTTACATTGTCGTAGGCTCCTTTTATATCGAGGAACAATGCTGCTGTGAGGCGTTTCAGGCGTTTCTGATGTTGGACAAACGTGACTAAGTCAATCACGTTGTCAATAAAGGAGCGCCCACGTCGGAAGCCTGCCATGGAGTCTGGGTAAACGCTGTACCATTCCAGATACCACTCCAAGCGTGTCAACACCATCCTTTCCATAACCTTCCCAATGCAGCCGGCTAGAGCAATGGGTCGGTATGATGACAGATCTAGCGGCGATTTGCCAGGTTTAAGAAGCGGAACCAAGCGGCTGCACTTCCATTCTGGCGGCACCAAACCCTTCCTCCAGGACTCGTTGTACATACTTAGCAGCATGTGTCGCGCCTTCTCTCCAAGGTTTCCGAGCGCTGAATATGTCACACCGTCAGGCCCCGGAGATGATGAGCGCCTGCAGCTTGCCAGCGCCGCTTCAAGCTCCTCCATTGAGTACATGAGGTCCATGCGGGAGTCCCGAGACGCAGGAGTGGCGCATTCTATAGGTGCACATGTAGCCTGACTGCCAATTAGTTTCGCGCAGAATTCTTCAGCCACCTCAATCTCTCTTCGACCCTGCTTCAGAGCGAGAGACTTGAAAGGCAAGTTGAAAGAAATAAAGGCAAGTTGAAGCCATACGCAATCTGAGCTCGTCGGGCAACGTGCATACTACGTAAAAGTAATTTATCCAGGCGCGCTTATTTCGGTTCGGAGATTGAGCCATAGGGCAACTTTCGCAGTCGCCGTCATAAAGTGCTTCTTCAAATCTCTGGCGTCGAAATACGGTCCCGGTATTCACAAGCGGGTGAAGCACTTTCACAAATATAGAGCAGTGCGTGAGAACCGGAGCCGACTATTTCCGAACAGCGGAGAATCATGTATAGGGAATGTTTCCGGTCACCAACAAAAAAAAAAAAGCTTTTATACAAAGTTAAACGAGTTTTTGAACTTCTTAGTATGGCGCTAGCAATAAGTGTCTAGGTGTGCGCTTGACCTCAAATGACCTTGACAGGTTTGGGACCGTACATTTGCGACCATCGAAAAAGTCACGTGACCTCCCTCTCGTGCTGCTCAGCCTCGTTCTCAAGCTGAGGAGAGCAAGAAGTCTAGCGCTGCGCTTAGCTGTGTCAACGCCTTCTAAAAAAGCTATGCCTGGAACGTCGCTCTCTTCTCCATAGAGAGCCTCCTGCCGGCGCGCAATCACGGAGGCCATGCCACCTGCCGCGTGTTGCAACAGGACGCCGTGGGAGAGCGCTCGCCAGCGTACCGCTTAGTCAAGTGACATAACCGTGGCAACTACGCGGAGGCAGCTGAGAGCTTTGCGTGTTTACAAGGAGCGACCGTCAGAGGCGCTCGCCTACGTACCGGAGGAGGAGGGTAAAATCCGAGGGTAGGGCAGCGCGTCCGCGGCTCACGTTCCAGGCATAGTGCTTTTAGTAGGCATTGGCTATACACTCAGGGATACTGTCACTACAACCCGGGGGCGAGTTTGTAATATGCAGAGCGCTCAACGCATGGCAACGGCAGCGGCGCGCTATTGGCTGCGCGCACACAGGGACGCCGCTGCGGAGTTCCGCCTAGCAACGGCCGCGCCGCGCTCTCCTTCTCGGGGTGCCTTCCGCGGGAATTTTAAACGGTGAACGCGGCCGCTGGGCCCCGTAGAATTTTCGTCGTCGCTTGTGAAGTGCTACTGCTCTCGCGTTGACCGAATACGCCGTCGTCGCCGTATGGTTCGACTGTGCTTTGTGCATTTTGTTTTGTTATAACGGTGAACACGTTCGCCCATGAACATTTGTGTTGTCGCCACTGTCTTTTGTGCCTTGGCGCTGCAGCAAGACGCGATCAGCCGTTGTGTTCCACTGTGCGTTTCTTTTTTTCTTTTTTTAACAGTGAACACGCTCGCCCTTGAATATCTGTGCTGTCTGCTGTGTCTTTTGAGCGATCGCGTTGTCGCAAGACATAATCGTTGTTGTGTTGGACTGATTGCTTTTGTTTATTTTTTAACGCTGAACACGCTTTCACGTGAATATATCTGTTGTCGCCAGTGTTTTTTGTGATCTCGCGTTGTCGCAAGACGTGATCACCGTGGGTTCGAGTGTGCCTTGTGTTTTCTTATTATTATTTTTTTCGCGGCTGATCTTGCCAACGCATTTCGCAGCCGTGCAACGCCGGTGTTGTACGGCTATGACCACGGAAACCAGCGCATGTAAGACGTCGGCGCGCCGCGCGATCGAATGCGTTGAAGACAATGACAGTTCATCGCCTGACGTTGACGTGCCGCTGCCGTTGCCATGCGTTGAGCGCTCTGCATATTACAAACTCGCGACGTGGTTCGGGTGAACATCACTGATCAACAAGACGCCTGCAGCTGTGTAAAAGATTACGGCTTGAAGACAAACACATCGTGGGTTGTAGACTTCGTGAAGTCAACAGCAAGGTGTGAAAGGTAATACAAAAATGGTGTTTCATAACTTCAAAATTAACTTGCGGCATCTTCTGTGGTGATTTAAATTCATCCTTTGGGGATAATGTCCAATGATGAGCCGTCTCAATGAGGTCGTACTATTTGTGCACTTGAGCCGTCTCAATTAGGTCGTATTAGCTGTGCTCGTTCTGCTGCCCTAATTGAATTTTGTTTGTATTTCTTTTTTAGTAAATTTGCAGTGTCAATCTGGCTCCCAATCTCTGGCCGATGCAACCTTGGGTCCTTGCTGGTTATTGTTTGTAATTTATCTATATTCTGTCAGTCGCGGTGCTGGCAATTCTTTCCAACTGAGCTTCAGTCAATCCTTCTAAGGTGTTATGCATGCCCAGGTGCGTTAATCTCTCTATGCTGGTGCTTTCGGGCAAGCCTAGGGCCTGCTTAAAAGCTTTCCTTACGAAAATATTGATTTTGTCCTTTTCTGTCTTGTTCCATTTAAGCCTAAGAATGCTAGCCTCCTTCATTCCGTGATATACTTGTTTGTCATTCTCCTGATCAGCCAGTTGCCTTAGTGACCTTAGTCACTATTTTATAAGAGTATTGCTGTTAGTTCGCTCCGATTCAATGTTGAGTACAAGGACCCTAACTTGTTCAATGATGGGGACCTTTTCGTGCAAGTCTGTATCTCCTCGCACTCTCTCTCCTTCATGTATCTCTTGGGCCACCTCCTGTTAAGTATGGGCCTGTAAAGTTCTGATTTCTCTGGTGAAAATTCAAGCCTAGTGCCTGTGAGGTAGACTTCCACTTTATCTACAACTTCCTGTAACTTCTGTTCTATTTACCCATCACTGCCTTGCGAGATCCATATGGCAACATCATCCGTGTATACGAAGCGATTGATTCCTTCGATGTCTTCAAGTTTTTTCTGACAATCCTGTCATAATGAGATTAAGAGCATGAGCAATATCATGGAGCCCTGAGGTGTAACTAAACTGTACATGCCCCTCACCTCAGACTCGAGTTCCCCCATGTTGAAGGTAACCTTCCTATTCGTTAGGAAGTATCGGATGTTATTGTATGATATTTCTCCTAGGTTTAAGTTGGTGACATAAGTGAGGTTTAAGTTGGTGACCTAAGTGAAATGTGCAGGTTTGTGGAATACTTTCGTGAGATCCAACCATAATGTAGATCTGGTTCACATTGCGCTCTGATTGCTCTCATTATTTTCCCATCCTATGGTACCTACGCCATAACATATGAAAATAACTAGAACACAATTACTTATGTGGCTGCGGCACTTTTTCGATTTTGTTTCGCCAACCGCACGCCACGTACAAGGGGAGCCAAGTGCACACATAATACGACCTAATTGAGAACGGCTGATCATTGGACATTATCCCCAAAGCATGAAGTTAAATTACCACAGAAGATTCCGCAAGTTATTTTTGAAGTTATGAAACACCATTTTTGTATTACCTTTCACACCTTGATGTTGACTTCACGAAGTCTACAACCCACGATGTGTTTGTCTTCAAGCCGTAATCTTCTACACAGCCGCGAAAAAAAAAATAATAAAAAAAACACAAGGCACACTCGAACCCACGGCGATCACGTCTTGCGACAACGCGAGATCGCAAAAAACACTGGCGACAACACATATATTCACGTGAAAGCGTGTTCAGCGTTAAAAAAATAAACAAAAGCAATCAGTCCAACACAACAGCGAATATGTCTTGCGACAACGCAAGGGCTCAAAAGACACAGCGGACAGCACAGATATTCAAGGGCGAGCGTGTTCACTGTTAAAAAAAAAGAAAAAAGCGTAAACGCACAGTGGAACACAACGGCCGATCCCGTCTTGCTGCAGCGTCAAGGCACAAAAGACAGTGGCGACAACACAAATGTTCATGGGCGAACGTGTTCACCGTTATAACAAAACAAAATGCACAAAACACAGTCGAACCTTACGGCGACGACGGCGTCTTCGGTCAACGCGAGAGCAGTAGCAGTTCACAAGCCGCGACGAAAATTCCACGGGGCCCGGCGGCCGCGTTCACCGTTTAAAATTCCCGCGAAAGGCACCCCGAGAAGGAGAGCGCGTCGTCTCGTCGTGGCGGCCGTTGCTAGGCGGAACTCCGCAGCGGCGTCCCTGTGTGCGCGCAGCCAATAGCGCGCCGCTGCCGTTGCCACGCGTTGAGCGCTCTGCATATTACAAACTCGCAACCCGGGGCCCTTGCGTAGTTTTGGCCTTTGACAACCACTACGCTTTACAGCCAGCTTGACTTTACCGACCTTCCAGGAGCCCCGGCGACGTAGTGTGCAGTAAAGGTCTTTACCCCTCGCATGATGACATTGTGATTACATAAAAACACATTGCAACATAGAAAATTCCCCAAAAGTGTCCTTATCTAACGCATATATAAAACACGGCTAGCGCCGTAACGTCCCTTAATCGGTAGTTAAGGACACCATCTTTTTTTTTTTTTTTTCACTCGTGAAACATAGGGAAGCTATACAGGCCGAAGAAAGGGCCGGCCATCTCATAACCTTAGCTAAGAAAAAGGAAACGACATGGAATGTGCATAACCTTGTTAAATGTTTATAACGAAATGACGAAAACAATAGTTTGTGAACTTCGGCCACACCAGGTTCTTGTAATTTTAGAGAGTGCAACGCACAATGTAGTTGCAGACAGAAACAAGAAGGCACGAGCGCCGATGTGCGTTCCTTTCGATAAAAAAAAGTTTCTGCGTTATTCTTATAAGAATGACATATTACCACTAAGGCTACAGAAGTCGAACCCTCGCAAAGGTCTTCGTATACTTGACGCAGCCACATAACACACACGGCTACACACTTTTTGGCAGATACGTATAATCAAGCCGCACTTAACGTCCATACGCGTATATTGCAATGTGCAACAAGCACAATTCGCAAGGCGGTTTCGATTGTTTGTACCTTCAAAACTCAATGATGGAGAACTGCGCTGATTTCTGCAGTCCTCTTCTTTAAACAGCAAGCTTAAACCATGGTAGGTCGCATAAAAACACACAAGGATGCGGTGCCTTTACAGAATTATCCAGCACGGATGCATGCGTACACTTCCTCGTGTACAGAGGTGTGCGGTAGGGGCTGCCAAGCGCCAGTTGTACGCATAAGTAAGCGTTCGATGGAGCTCCTTCGCACAGCGCACATGGAACTCGAGAGCCGCGTCAGAGCTATTAATTCTGGCAACTACGAGTAACATTCCATATATACAGTATTAGCAGACTACAGTTAAGAGTGTCCGCTATACCTTCCCTGCCTTCATTGTCTAGTGGTCTCATTGCGTTGAATCTAACAAAGAAACAAGGTTTTGATCGATCCCCCCTCCTATATATATATATATATATATATATATATATATATATATATATATATATATATATATATATATATATATATATATATATATATATATATATATATATATATATATATATATATATATATTGATCGATCCCCCTCCTATATATATATATATATATATATATATATAGTGAATTACAAGCACAATCGTAATTTTTCTGCACACTTCGAAGCAGCAACGGACATCTAAATGTGCGCGATAACCTCCTCTGCAATAACAAATTACCAAAGTTAACAAATTCCGTATAATGACATTAAAGGATATACATGTTGTAAAGCAGCAGCTGTCTGTAATCGAATCATAATCTTTGTTGTTGTTTGTTGTTGTTTTTTTTTTCTGCTTTGCACACGTGTATGCACCGGTTTCTAAGAATACATGCTCAAAAATGTGTGGCGAAATCCAGCACTGTTCAGCAAGTTTCCGCGTGCCATGTGCAAGAATGGAGTGCTGAAAGAGGATGACTCGTTACATGTGCGCATGTAAATGGACTGAGCAACGACATGGTTTTCCTCGCTTTTCTATACATCGAACCCGTATACAGGCTGAATTCAGGTGTGCGCGACTATACAGCCGCATAAAAATAGAAACAACAGTAAGCTAGGCCCGCAATACGAGTCAAATGACTGCTCGAAAGGTGTCGCCATTCGTGTTGCAAGGCAAGAAGAAGAAGAAAAAAAAAGATCTAACTGAAGCTGACGCCACTGCAAACTGCATGCGTGGTTGTATGCGGATTTCATAAAGAAGTTTCATGCGCACCACGCTTCGGTGCGCACGAAGGTAGGAAACGTTGTAGAGGAGAGTGTTTCGGCGAAAAAGGAAAAACAGAAATGAAGAAAACGAAAGCTACCGGCTATGGCAATGCAACGCGAGTGTGTACTCGTTTAGGCAAGTAAATGATCAATCGGGGCTCTAACCAATCGTTAGTTAACCAGCGCGATCTAGTTAACTCTCCAGAGATTCCCGTTCCACTCCGCATCGACTGTCATCCGATCCAATCCGCGGAGAAGTACGCATATACTCTACAGCATACGTGAGGCGGCTCCGTTCGCATGACAAATAGCGCACGCTCCACGAAGTGGCCGCCCATTCTAAATATAAGCGCTCCAAGGACGCGCCATGTAACCTCTCCTATGTAGTCCCGCTATCGCCGCGAAGGAAGCTTGGCTGCAGAATAAATGCGCGCGGCTATGACTAGCTCTGCAGGACTCGACTCGCTCGTTGTGTGCGGTGTCTGAACTGCCCGAGCAAAGAGCCCGCACCGGGTATATATGTCTACTCGCGTCGGGCGTTGTATATACAGGCCACGTCCGGGCATTTGCATATTGCAGAATATATCTAAATTTTCTTTTTATGAAAGTGAACCAAACGAATATATGTACGCATACACCACCGCAGTGTACTATACCACACCACCGACAAATTACTCTGCCGAGCCCTCCATATGTGGAGGATATGGAGGACGAGCCCGTCCCTATCTCTATCTTCACTATAAGGGACGGTATACCGTCCTGTATAGTGAAGATGAAGATACAGACGCCAGACAGCCTCTCGAGCAACGCAACATGATTTTCAGCGACGAAAGAAAAACGAAAATGTTTAGGGGTACGCTAAAGAGAAACAATGAATCATTTTATACCAGAAGCAAGCAAATGCAGGGAGGTTAACGATACGCACGTCCGGCTTGCTACCCTACACAGCGGGAAAGGAAATATTCTTGAAGAACTACTTTCATTCATTTCGCCGGCTTACTATTAGAAGAGAAAGTTAACATAAAGGTTCCGAGCATACAGCGACAATATCTATGACGTCAGTGTGAACGGGAAAGAGGGGGGGAGGGGAGAGGTTCGAAACCCAATAACACCTGTGTATACTTTTTTTTTGTTCTTATTAAATAAGCATAGGAGGTCAGAAGTAATCCGGAGTCCCCCACTCCGGCGTTCCTCGTAATCATGTCGTGGTTTTGGGACGTAAAACTCCCAAATTTAGTTAAAGTTTACTTTCTCCCGTGACGTCCCAGTAAACTGATGCGAATGTTTCCAGGCGGCGTCGCCACTCGTCCTTTTTGTTTTGTCCTTGCATCTTTTCTGGCGCACCGAGCGTCTACCCGCGGTAACACCCATTTGCACTGTGAACGGATAATTCATAAACTCGGCAGAAAACATTTGTTGTTCTCCTTAGTGTACCTGTGAAAGAAATCAGACACCAGAAAGGCGCTGAACATCCTACTCTCTAATATTTTCTTTAAGCGTTTTTTTGTCTTTGCTCGTAGAAATGATGGTGCGCTATTCGATCACCTAACTAGCTCGTTGTCAGCGTTTATTTTTTATTTATTTTTAAAAAAAGGGGGAAGGGGGGCGTGTACTCACAAAGAATTCTTACGCGAGATATATTCACGAGATCCAGCCATAGGTCGGCAAAACATCTGCAGCTAACTCAGACTCACTCACGAAATATATTTTGCCCTTAGAGCTGACTGGGACTCACACTCACCCAAATTTTCTTCAAGTGGACTCACTCGGACTCAGACTCACGGCTCGATCTGAGTCTGAGTGAGTCGACTCATGAGTCCGTTAGCGGATAATTAGCTTTTTCGGCCATGGTGTGAATGTACACCATTATTTCGCATAATCTATGCATTTGGTGCCTTTTGATCTCTTATTCTCAAATACGGGTTGTCAGTGGTTGCAGTGTAATAAGGACATTTTTATTGAAAGGGATGACTCACACGAGATATTTTTATCAAGAACGATTTCGCGGGGAGGGGGGTCAAGGCACCTCCCCCTCTCTCGCCCCCACACCATACACCACATCAATAAAATATTGATGTGGTGTATGAACGCTGGTGCTTTGAAGTATGTGTGAGTAGACGTGAGTATAAACGTGAGCCGACATAAGGCTTATAGTGATGCTGAAGTTGAGTAGTTATCACCATAGGTCAGCAAAAAAATGTGGAGCTCACTCAGTCTCCCTCAAGAAATATATTTTGCGCTTATGGCTCGCACGGACTCACCAAAATTTTCCTTAACCGGACTCACTCGGACTCGGTCTCACTAAATTTTTTTCTCAACCGGACTCACTCAGACTCAGGCTCACCGAAATATATTACTCACCCGGACTGATCACTCAAGCTCGCTCCCGGCTCGATCTGAGTCTGAGTGAGTCTGTGTGAGCCGACTCATGAGTGAGTTTGCCGACCTATGGATCCAGCCGTAGCCGCGACATTGGATATACGGTATATTACGCGGAGTGTCCGGATTCCATCGCAGCGAGAATTGGGAAGGTATTATGTGCAATATCTTCGCCGGACACCGGCGGTGGAGCCCGCCAGCAGACACAGTTATTGTTGGGAGCCACCCCCCCATTACAGCTTACGCTGTAAAAACACGCCTTATGCATTTTCATCGAGCATCTGCGCCCATGTTCTGAATGCCTGACAGCTTGCTCTCCATGGGAGACCAGCGCTGGATAGGTGGCGCGCCGAAAAAGGGCGCCTGGCGGGGAGTCGCGACATAACTCAGCCGCTCGCATGGCCTCCGCGCCGCCGGCTAATCTCGGAGGCCACGCCGCTCGCGCTCAGACGACCGGCCGCACAGCACGCACTGTACCGCGGTGAGCTCACGCGCGTGCGCCGTTCCCGTGCTTCATTTTGGCGCAAACAGCTCGAGCAGCCATTGCGCGAGTAATACTGCTTTATGGTTTAGAAAAAAAAAACAACTTTGTATGAATGCTACTTTCTCAGGAAAGCACTGGAAAACGGAGAGAAGCCCTGCATAGCAGACTACGTCTGCTACGGCGTCGGCGTCGAACATACGGCGTCGAGCATACGGCGTCGATGAGACAGTGTTGTGCCGTGGTGGCTACTCCGTCGTCAACATTTTCTGCTTGCGTCCTGGGATTCATGTCAAGCTAGTGCAGGCTCACAAGCCTCCATTGAATAAGCCTCCATTGAATACACGCCGTAACTTACGTGCTGCCTCGATACCAGCTGTCCATTACCACAGTAAAAAAAAAGTAAGATATGCAAGGTAGGTGCGTCAATGTTTTTCTGCCGTGGTATGTATGCCCAGCCCGCGATGTGTATGCACGCGGACGTTGATCAAGCAAACCACCGTGCTAGCATAGCATGTATGGTGTCGCACTGTTATGCTCGAGGGCGCAGATAGATTTCCAGCCTCGGTGGCCGCATTTCGATGGGGTTGAAATACAAAGAACACCCGCGTACTGAGATTTATGTGCACATTAAAGAACCTCAAGCGGTCAAAATTAATCCTGATTCCCACACTACGGCGTGCCTCATGATCATACCTTGTATGGCACGTAAAACGCAAGCAATTGTCGAGGTTGATCAAACACGTTTATTCTAAGCAGACACAGGCAAGCGAAAAAACTAACACAGTACGTTAGGCGAATTAAACGGCGAGCAAAAATCCAGGACATTTGACCCTTTTCTAGCGAGGCATAAATTGCGATGTCACTTCGCCGCGGCAGCCAATGCACAAAGGAGCTTTACCGCATCGGCTGACTCCAGAGAGCTAAGCTTCGAGTAGTCCGCTGCTTTGTTCGTGACAACTAGCTCCGTTTGTAGCACAAGTGAAGTTCAACGCAGGCATTCATCGCGTGCGTATTGCTCATAACAGTTCAGCAGCTTCAGCGAACGTGCCCGCGTACGCATCTGGTAGACAGACAGCTTTGCTTCCGCGTAACTGTTTGCAAATAATGTAAACTACCTGCCTATCGTATCATATTCACTGCACGCGGTGGCATCAGAAGGAGTTCAGATGGTGCTCAGATGAAAAGATTGTTACATATGCCGCATGCTGCACAATATGTAAGTTTTGTTTACAACAAAACACCGATTAAATCCTGCTCGTTGGCCCTGGTTTCCACTAGTGGCCCTGACTATCGAATAAATCTAGCAGACACGCGCAATTCGGTTTAGGAACCAGCCCGACGCCACTAGACAGGAGAGCAAGAGCAGAACATACTGTGCTCGCCTGACTGCCGGGATGCAACGCCGCATTCGTTCCTATTCATATGTTTTAGAAGGAAAAACATGGAAGGATACATCCTCCCTCGTTTCTACGTATTGTGGCACTTAAATGCGCAACAGTACCGCCGGCATCCTTTAGTTTTGTTTCGGCGATACGCGCCCGCATCGCCTCAACCAGTCGCCACTCTCGTCCGCGGGAGCGGCTGGAGTATGCGCGCTTTGGCCGCCAGGGCGGCACTGCCCACACCGCGGAAACTCCAGCGCTGGTTCCCTATGGCATCTACGCTGGTGAGCGCACACAAAGACCTATATAAGCGTAGTGTCCCTCACCGGTGCGCGAAAAATGCGGGAAAAGAGCTGACGACGATTGAACCATTGCTTCTGATTAAGTACTGTACTTGCGCGTTCGCACAACTCTTCACACGCAATCAGCGGACGTGCACTGCATTAGGCGCAGTCAAGGACACCGGCTACCACGACCCATTGCACGCGGTGTCCTTTCGGGATCACTTTAAAGGACGCAAGAATACCTGCTTTCAGTGACGTGAGCAGTTTGCTGGTCAGGCGGACATGAAGACTCGCTCAGCGACTAACATAATGAACCACTTTCTGGCGAAAATTATGAACCCATGATTCGGGTGTATAGGAAACCAAGTGGCGGCCCCGCCTATCGCCCTACATTAATTTTCGATTCGCCTGCTACTACTCTTGTGGTTATGCTATCAGCGCAAAAATGAGAGCGAGGAAAATATAAGGAAGGTAAAGAGTACTTCGTTCTGACAACACTCCTGAAGATTTATCAATACTTTGCACTCCTCCGTTCCCTCTGTGCGATGTTACGTCAACTGAACGCGTCCAAGGCATCGGAGCAGGAATGGCGGCGCCGCACGTATACGAGTCACCTTCGGCCCGTGTAAGTGCGAACGTTCCGTCAAATGGTGCGCTCTTGAACGCCCCTCTTTTCCTTGTCACTTCTTCCTTTCCCGTTTCTCTTTAACCTGACTATCAGTCCTTGAAATTCCACCTCCGCAGTACCAACCTGAGGTTGCAAACGTGCTGGTAGCGAGGCTGACATCTTGTAATTTTTCATTACCTTTCATGGTTATCCCAGTGAGACACAACCTCGGCTGAATCTGCGCACGCTGCACGCATCTGTGCGGGGCTTGAAGTGTTGAGGTTGCAACATGGCGCTTAAGGCGCGCACACATGCATGCCTATTCACATTTCACCATCGGATACCAGGAATGGAAGGACATGCCGCGAGGTCAGTCGTGATGCATCCTCGCGCGCTCACTTGGCGCTGTGTACCCCGATCTTAGCTGCTTTCCGGCTGCAATAATCCGATCTCCACGTATACATACGCTTTTTCATGCCAGGCGCCAATCTAGCGTTAATTGTTCAAGCGCCGCGAGTCGTGACGAACCGAAGCGTGCACGATATTACGTCTTCCCGTGGATCCGTCTGTCTCCCTCAGTTTGGAAAACACGCGTCGGAACATGCATAGTAAATAGTTGTGTGCGCGTGGCCCTTGAGTTGCCCTTCAGTGCACTTGAGCTGCACTGAATCATGATCGAGCTCGCATCATCTTCCTACATGCCATGAAGTTTAAACCTTGTTCCGGCCTACGAATATAGTATAGTGCTACTACATCTTAAGCTTCATTCACACTCGAGATAACCATCGCTATTATCACCATCCCCTTTAAAGCGTATAGCTCTTCAGAGTAAATCAGAAACATAAAAGACACGAGTAATAAGCCTGGAAATAAAACGTTGAAGTATTCAATTCGCCCGAATACATCAGAAGACAAAAGATTATACCGCACGGCCAGACGCGTAACTGCTTATAAGAGTAACCGCGATGAACCTTTCCAATAAAAGTAACCGTGACTGAAGTGTACACGGACACCTCTGAGTGAAGAAGCGCACGATCAATAATATCGCCAGAAGATTGAATGTAACAAATGTACAGGTCCAACGAACACGCTAGAAATTATGCGAAACGAGGCTTCAGTGTAGCGGTTAATCCTCGACCAGTCCTTGCAAAACCAAGCGGGACGTCAGATATAGTAGTAGTAGTAGTAGTAGTAGTAGTAGTAGTAGTAGTAGTAGTAGTAGTAGTAGTAGTAGTAGTAGTAGTAGTAGTAGTGACACTTATTTTTCTATGACATCTATTTGTTCGGACATCCTGAACGACGCATGCAGAATTTAATATCTAAGCTCGCTTACGGGCAAAATTAAAATTAATATCGATGCATTCGCTTCGGCTCACGTCCTGAAAAAACGAGCTCGGGACAGTAGAAGATTCTTTCCTCCCCCCCCCCCCCCCCCCCCCCCCCCCGCATCAGTAACTTACCCGAGCTCAGGCAGTCACATTAAGATTGATTCAAACCAAATCCTATCCCACACCCTGTTTGCTTAACAAAATTGACGGGGATTTTCCCGCCGAATGTAAACGCTGTGGACACACTCCGTGTCTACTTGAACATATGTTCTGGCTGTGCCCCAACCAAGGGGCCTCGGATCTCAACAGTGAGGGGGACTGGAGTCGGCGTATAACAAGTGAAGTCCTCCAAGATCAACTCCTCCGGAGAGATCACGCCATCGCAAAAGCCTTTGGTCTACCGGTGCCGTCGAGGGCGGAGCCACCGACTTAGCCTGGGGGCTTTGCCCTCGGGCCGTAGTTTCTCTGGACAATAATAAAGTTCTTGCCATGCCATGCCATGTCTACTCCCCTGACTGGCATGCAGCGCGAGCTAACATGAATACAAGTCACGCGCAGACGCTCGTTTGAGAGAGAGAAAGAGTGAAACTTTATTCAAGGGAAAGGGGATCTCGGAGCTTCTATGGCTGGGGCCCTACGTCCAGGCCGACGCTCGTTTGACATATGCGCGGAAAACAGCCTTATGGACTTCGTTCTACAGGGTGTTTCAGCTAACTTGCGCCAAGTATATATATATTTTTTTAATTTCGCGCACTCTAAAGAAAAGCTGGAAGAAAATTAAACAGCGCATCTACCATAGCATAGATGAAATAATCCGAAGTTCATGAACAAACGCTACAATTTTTCTATTGAATATTTTTCGTTAGCGCTACTATTTTAAATGTTAATTAAGCAATATTCGTTAATTACCCAGTTTATCGGATCGGCAGTTATCTTAGCATGGATGAAATATTCAGACGTTTCAGAACAAGTGCTACAACGTTTGTATTGAAAGTTTTCCCCAGAGCTACTAAATAAAAAGTCAATTAAGCAATCTTTGTTAATTATGCAGCTTGGCGGATTGGAAAAGAAATATCCTGACGTGCTGCGTACGGCTCAGAACAATACTGGACCGATTCGATAAGCGTAGTGCATGTGTTTTTTTTTTTTGTAACAGTAGGCGCGAGTTAGCTAAAACACCCTGCATATAAGTAGCGTCACGCAGGTGTGTTGCGAAAGCATGCGTCACGCACGCGGATATTTGCCGACGAAATATACACACTGAGGAAGAAAAAATAACCATACAGCAAAGAGGCGCCACTTCAAGGCTATCGCTATTTGTTTATAATATGCCTAATCATTAAAACGGCAGAAACTGGGGCAAACAAGACTGCGAGGTCGAACACATCCAAGGCCGACAAATTAAAACTTCGTGCAAAACTGTAGTGACCGCCACCCTACTACCATCCCGGTATAGTTCTGCGGAGTTTTTATCATGCGCCCAATAGAGAAGCCAACGAAGTCGTCTGAACCGGTTTCAAGAAACAACGGCAGCAGAAAGTGTCTAGGCTCTGTTCACTTAATTAAGCGAGTCGTAAACTGGAACACAGCTTCCTGCTTACTTTTAAGGTTTATTAAAGAGCAACAGCGCCGACTTCGAACTTCGAATTTGAGAACCACGACTGTCGTCCGGAATCCTTCTCAAAAAAAAAAAAAAAAAAAGGAACGAAGAAAAAGAAGAACTGCGATATTTTACTAAATAAGAGTCGCATATGAAGTGTCGTAACAAGGATGTGACAACATTTTCCTGTTTTATTCCTCGCCTCCTGCTGTCAATAAATTCAGTTTGACGTTCGATCACCTGAGCAGCGATGTCACAGCAACGCGACGATCGTTAAACCAACTGGATTTGAACACCGGTGCAGTCGTGAGGAGAGCCGCGGGAGGAGAGGCAGTGGCGGAAAAAGCGAGTAAATAAGAGAAGAAGAGAAAAAAAGGTGGTGATGAGAGGGAAAAGCAAGACGGAAGACAAAAGTGAGAGTCATGTTGCGCACAGTATTTGTCTAAAACGTACACGGGAACTGGAGCGATAGCTGGAGCCGATTTTCTTGCATTCACATATGCACGTCTGTTAAGAGGAGCAGACGAGCACCGAATTAATTCTCCGGAGACGAGCAGGCTGCAGTCGAGTCACTATCCCACGCGTGGTCATACGCGCGGTATAAACGCGTTCAGCGAGCTTTCGAGATGTAAGCCGTGAGAGAGTCCAAAGTACAACTCTGATATGAAGGTAAGTCTCCGTCACACACAGAACCTTAGGTTGGCAATAGCGCAACTTGACCTCCGCACCTATACGGCCGCGCACAAAACGGCGGGCGCATAACGCTGTTTGGTCATTCCTGTCACACGCAGGAGGTATATGGCCCTTAAATATAAGTAAGTGGTCGGTGCTGAAGATTAGTCTGGTAGATATCCTGCTTCTGCTTAGACAACTTGAAGCGATCATTCGAGCACTTAAACTGTTCCAAAAGTGTATTCAATACACGATGGCAGCATAGGAATTTGGGCTATAGATGGTACATATTGCGATGAATCGGAAACTCTACACTAACGGAAACTGAAGAAAGGACAGACTAGGACAATGTGCATTTCCAACTCATCTCAACATGGATCAATGCACGATGTTTGACATCTCTGAGAATGTTGCTTGACTCCCTTACCGCATGTATGGTATTCTGAATGACGTCCTTCCAGTGAGACTTCCAGGTTTCTCCAGCATCGCAGCCTCGTGTATCGAATTAAATTTAAAAAAAAGGAGGCAAGCGGAATGAATCATTGACTTGTTTTGTTATGATAACATTTCATACAGCGCTTTCCATCAGTATCTTACAAAAATGTTTTCTCGAAGGCTGTGGATTCACGCGAGGCTCTCTAAAATAAGGAATGCCTGTAAATACTATGCTTAGATTTGTCACCTCCAGATTATTGTTTCGTGCAAAAATGTATGATGGCCCGCAGTACGCAGAAAATGTAGAATTCTCAAGTAAGACGTCGTATATTGGAACACGGTAACAATATCAGCCCGATGTGCGCTGTGAAAACTGCGATTATCGTGGAACGGTTTTGTTCCGTTGGATAGACGTCTTTTTTGCTTTTTAAATGCGCAGCATTTCTTAGCGAACTTCTGCGGCTTTGAGCGTATCTATCTATCTATCTATCTATCTATCTATCTATCTATCTATCTATCTATCTATCTATCTATCTATCTATCTATCTATCTATCTATCTATCTATCTATCTATCTATCTATCTATCCGCCTACGACTTTGTGCTCTCCTGGCCGTTTCGTTAATAGGATTTACACCAAAATTGGTATGGGGAAACATGACTTCATGGCGAACATAAATGACAGGTCATAACATGAAAATCATGATATCCATGTCATGAACGACATGATTTACATGCCACTGTTTTGGTGCTCTTGCGGCCGTTTTGTTAGTTTGCTATATAATAAAATTGGTATGGCGTGACAAGAGTGTATGACGAACATAAGTGACAGGTCTTAACGTGCAAATCATGAGACGCATGTCATGCAGAGCACGACTTACGTGCCACGCTCATGGTGCACTGGCGGCCGTTTCGCTAGCTTGATATATACCAAAATTGGTATAGCGCGACGTGACTGTGCGACGAACACAAAATAACTGGTGGTAACATGGAAATCATGACACGCATGTCAAGTACATCATGACTTACGTGCCACGCTCATGATGCGCTGGCGGCCGTTTCGCTAGCTTGGTATATACCAAAATTTTTATCTCGCGACGTGACTGTGTGACGAACATAAATAACAGGAGTTAACATGAAAATCATGACACGCATGTCATGTACAGCATGATTTACATTCCATGCTCATGGTGCGCTGGGGGCCATTTCGCTAGCCTTATATATACCAAAAATTGGCATTGCGCGACGTGACTGTTTCGAACACAAATAACAGGAGTTCTTTTCTTCACCATTTCTGTACGACGGACAACGTTCAGTGCACGAAATACCCACGAGAACGCCAAATGCAGCAACACGAGGCTAATAATGATAATATCTGGGGTTTTACGTCTCAAAATCACGATATGATTATGAGAGACGCCGTATAGTGGAGGGCTCCAGAAATTTCGACCATCTGGCGTTCTTTAACGTGCACTGACATCGCACAGTGCACGGGCCTCTAGCATTTCGTCTCCATCGAAATGCGACCGCCGTAGCCGGGACCGAGCCCGCGACCTTCGGGTTAGCAGCCGAGCACCGTACGTAACCACTGTTCCACCGAGGAGGAACACGAGGCTATAGCTCAATGTCATCTGCTTTCGTGAAATAGACAAATCGCGCATGCGAACACGTATTGCAATTTGTGCCTCACCACCATAGTGCAAAATTATGGCATTCAACCCGCTTGAGATTCTCAAAGTGGAGCTGCTATACACGATTAAAAGGCAACCGCGAGCATGCCCATTGTACACACGCAGCTGGGCGAACACGTTGCAAACGCGCCGATAGTGATTCAAGCCATCAGCAAAGCTCAGTGTTCCAGCGCTGAAGTGAATGAGTGTTTACGACAAACTTTAACCGCCACAAAGCCGCATCCCGCCGGCCTCGAACGTTTTAGCACCAGTCAGAGTTTATGGGACTATCTTGTGCTTTTGTAAGGTGCGCTTGTAGTATACAGTGTGTGGAGCGGAGTGCACGCCGGCCTCGTGTATACTATATCGTATACGCGCCAGTTCCTCCGCCTGCAGTAGTTATTCGGTCCCCTTTTGAACTTGTTTCTCGCGGATGCGTACGCCACGCTCGGCACATACACAGCGTAAAGAAAAACCAGTTGAACTGGATCGCGCCGTAAGTACATGCGTCCTAATGCTGCACCCCTGCGCAATCGCTGTGGCTTCTCTGCCTACTGGACAGACTCATCCGGTCGCGCAGACCGAGTGCTGCAGCCTTGGCACCCGGTAGCAATCAAGGCCGGGCGGTCAGCGCTGATCGAATGATTAGATACAAAGCTGGGCCGCCGGCTTGTACCGCTGAGATCTTTAAAACAGACCGAGGGACGTTCGTCAGCCAATTTTATCAAACTCAACAAATAAATACAGAAAAAAAAGTACGTAATCATCCTGCCCCCGAACTGAGCAGCAAGGGTCATTCCAAATGATTTTTTTTTTTTTGCCCACGCATCGCTATTGCCCACCGCTACATCAATTAATCTTAAGCTACATCATATTAAACGGGAGGATTCTGCGTGCCATACAACGAGCTATCAGTCGTATATGGCAACAAAAGCATCCCACGAGTTCACCCCCGCCTGATTTCAACGTTCAGAGCAGCCATCTTTCAGACTCCACTGTAAAGATACGTCGTATCGTAAGTAACGCCGAACCGAGCATCGTCAGCTTCAAACAGGTATACTGAGGCCCGAAGGTTCCAACTCAGTAGAGAATGCAACCCTTCCAAGTCTACACGCGGAGTCAAAGAGAAAGTTCACTTCCGCAGCCGCTGTCAAGAGTTTTATTGTGCCCACTGATAACCAGACGTGGATTCCAGAGGTGGTGGTGAACGGCAGGAGATTCAATGTATGCGTAGGGCGCTCCTTGTTGTGTCTTCAGCCCTTTGCCGCAGCTTGTGCAGTACTGGCGAATCCAGAAAGGGGGACCTGAGAGCCCGGGCCTAAGGACCTTCCCTCACCCCGCCTTTTTCTTACAAATATTTTAGGCCGTCCCGCTTAACGAACGGACGCCGCGCTGGTGCTACCCCTTCCGCAGCCGTACAAACCATTGGCTCTGGGGGTAACGTGGCACAATTTTTTCGCCTCGTATAATGCAGCCGGGCTGGCGGCTACAGCGCCATTGACAAGATCGGCCGGTTCGGCCGGCCGAACGTATTTCACCGAAGCAATGCATCGGTGAAAGAGGAAGCTCCAATAAGAGCTAGGCTCCCGACGACGTTCGGCATCGCGTCACCGCACAGCTGGGCAGCGCAAGAAAACCGGTCGGGAGTCAAGGGCGGGCTTGCGTGCGCCTCCTCGGGCACGTCACGGTGTGGGATATACGCAGCACGCTCGGAGTACGGAGACAGCTGTGAATGCGCTGCGTCGTACATCGTGGCTCCGCAACTCGGTAAACACCGGATGCAAGAGGAAGGCGCACTGTCGTGAAACGTAGTTACATCGCCACCCCGCGTTAAGGGAAATCGATACGAGGTCCTGAAAGCATTGGGGTATAAATAAGAGAGCGGTGAGAAAAAAAATGGTAAAGTGTGCGAAAGGAAAAAGAAAGAGGCACGTATTTACAAAATGTACTGCTTACAGACCGGCAGAAGCAACATTCGGAATAAGAAATGACCCCATTGAAACGCGACAAAATATACTTCAATAATTATCCAACGCGTTATTGAATAAATCTATTAACATTGAAGTAATTTTTTCATTCGAGAACCGCGACACATTTATTTTAAAAGTGGCATGAGTGTCTGACCTTCGTAAGGTCGATATAAATGGTGTGCGTTATTTCAATGTGATTTTTCTTATATATATACGCGCGCGCGCGCGCGCGTGTGTGTGTGTGTGCCGGGGGGGGGGGGGGATTTGAGGGCCGCTCAGCAAGCGGTAACTGGCGGAGAAATAAACTAATAATAATAACTGTGGTGAAGGGGAGAGGGAGAGAGCGCCGGTGTCAACAAACGCTTACTAGTCCCCTGTATTATTTAGTTTTGCTGCCCCACGCAACCAGTACGGAAAGAAGGAAGTCGCCGGGCTGCACGGTCTCGGAGCAAAACAAATTGGTGCAACGAGGAGAGAACCAATAGTAGCCAACGGAGCTTCTCCTGCACTCTCAGTAAGTATAGCGGAGGAGAAAGAGAAACGTCATCCGCAAGAGCCGTCCGAGGCTGCATGCTGGGCTGAGGAAGTCGCCAGCGCGGCATGCCTCGATAGTCGGGCGCTCTCTTTATCACTTCCAGGTAAAACGCGTTGCGGCGCGGTTCTCGAAGCACCAGTCCGTGCATGCGCGCGCAAGACCGGAGCAGCGCGGCTCCTTTCTCTTCCTTCGGCATATTTACAGCGTTTCGATTTCGCCAGTGTTTCTTTGAGCCCGTCCGACTTTCCGTATGCCTCCCTCCGCTCGAGCCGTGGCGCTGCCGAGCGAGACTCGGTTGGGCCTCTCTGTCAGCAGTTAGTATGCGGACGCTTCCGCACGTTTGCTTGTAGTTCACGGTCATTCGCGAGTATACCTTCGTCCTTTCTCGCTCTCTTTCTTGGCCTGAGTCCCTCTGCACAAAAAAAAAAAAAAAAAACCTGTGCAGGCAAGGTGATGGTAATCGCACAAGCTCTCAGGAGACTGGGATTTTTCCCGCAGCGTCCGCTGACGTATATACGTGCGGGGCGATGGCATCACTACACTGAAGCAGCAATAGATTTTGTCCTATTCGCGCAGGGCACGATGAATAACAGTGACAGCGAAGTCAGCGAGAAGAGGAAAGCGGAGGAACGATCAGTGGAAGAATGAGGAGGAAAGCGGAGGAGGGGAGGACGGGGAAAGCGTGAGAAGGAAAGTGGAGCGCCGCACGAGACGGGCTCCGCGGTGGCGCTCCGCTACGAGATGGAGCCATAGTGGCGCGGCCGTCACCCTGTAGCTGATGACGTCACTACTAAGGCGTGTGACGACCCCGCCAACCGATACAATATATATGGAAAGAAAGTGTTGGCGTGGTCTTCGGACCAACTTCGCATGCGCTACTTCGCCTGCGCCGCCGCCGCCGCAGCCGTTAGAGAATGCCACGCGTTCCCGTGTTCACGACTTCTTTCTGAACAATGAGCGACGTAACCGTTGCAAGTGCGTCATCCACCGCTGCCTCTAATCAAGCTCTGCGAGCAGAGGCTCAGCACCGCCGACGCCAGAATCCTGTTCCGCTGAAATTTCGCATTATGGAGTGCCGAAAACGTCGGTGACATATTCATTCCTACAAGTTTTTTTTTTTTTTTTTTTTTTACAAGATGCAAAGAAACATCGCTGTCTTCTGTGGCTGTTACTACCAAATTTTTCCATAGAAGTCGCGTGACCATAGAATTGAGGAGCAAGAACAATTCTTAAATAACCGTGTTCTTGCGAAGACAGCATAGGACTTTTACAGATAAGGCGCTTTAACGAATAGGGCCAGCTTGAAAATAAGAAATCGAATATATTGCCGCGTGTCTTATGTTTCATGAGTTGAAGCTACACCCCCGAAGACTGTCAGCAACGCTCAGCGCAAACCGCGCCACATTGTTCGCGAAGCTTCCCGATCATTGTAGATCGTTTTGTTAAGATTGCGCGCTGCACGCGAATGTTCCAGCTTCGTCGAGAGATAACGCCGCCACCAGCGATATCGCTGGAAAGTTCGATAGCGCCTGTATAAAAGCCGACACGCTTGACCGCTTGTAAGTAGATCGACGGTCGACGCTCTGTTCGACGCTATCAGTGTATTGCTGTAGTTTGACCTTCAGTTTCCCGGCCACAAGTTCGGCCAAATAAACAGTTTCATCTCGGACGTGCTGACTGCTGTCTTCGTCGACGTCACGACCACGTGACAATATACTGACACGCGGGACATTGCACTCTGTCATTAGGTAACAGAGGGAGAGAGAGAGAGGCACTTTGATGCGTTGACATCGCCCAATGAAATTCATTCGCTACGGCTGGGAACCGAACCCACGATTTCGTTTGCCAGCAGCTGAATGCCTTGGACAATGAACCATTGTGCTAATTTGATAAATTGGCTTCGCCAGTGCCTACCTGAGTTTTTACGGAAACGACCTTAACACGCGAATTTTGCAGACTTCGCGTACTACAGCATCAGTTTATCGCTGACTCAGAGCGCGCGAACTGCTATTTCTTCACAGCCTGCAAGGAAAACGGACTTTATTTATCGCTTAATTGTATGCTAGTGTGACTTCATAACCTTGTAACTGTCAGTAGATGCCAGCAGTTGCATCCTATATGAAAGAGGGAACTTGAATGTGAGGCACGCAGGAGGGAAATGCTACGTCGGGAGCGACGGGTCAAGCAACTATAATTCCGGTCGGTTCCAGATAATATGCACCATCAGACACCCCGAGTTCTCCTTATACGAAGTCCCATTCCTCTTCAAGACGTAATAACGCCACCGTCTTGCATCTATAAACTCTCCAGAAAATGATACACCGCTCTGCACGTCGCCGCTCCGTCACGCCACGTGATCCGTCTCGAGCGTTATAAACCTCTCCTGTAGTATTTTTTTTTTCTTTTTCCTTGGACATGACTCGAGACTTATGCAGCGCTCTTATTGCGGCGTTGTTACAGGATTCTGAACCGAATATAATGCAGCCGCCCGCCACGACGCTTTCGTCCGCACGCATAAGCATTCAAAGAAAGAGGGAGAGAATGCGCGCGCAACACCATGCTCGAGGCTGGGAGCGCGCTCTTGAATTTCCCTGATGAGCTCTCCTTTTCGCCACCTTATACATAGTCCACGGGAAGCACGCATTCGGGGCAACCCTCGTTATAATGAGCGGAGAGAAACGACCGTGGCACGTAACGGGACCGCATGCACTGCCGCTTGCGACACGAAGTCTTCGAGAATATAAAGAAGCAATAGAGAAGGAGGAGGGAAAAAATATATATAGATAGACAAATACACATATGTGGCAGGGGTGCCTCCACCCTCTCCCTCTTTCTCTCTCGTAACATTAAAACGAACGCGCAACTGTTGTAAGGGCCGCAGCGAAGGCTTCTTAAAACGCAATGACCGGCTTTCCTTTTTTTTTTTCTTTATCTCCCGGCCCATGTTGCGAGCAACAGGGGCGGCGGTAATAAAGATTTGCCGGAATATAATGGCGGGGTGACCGAAGAGATGAAGAAGAGCCCCGGAGAGTGTGGTCACATGCGCACGCACAAAAGAGAAGAAATAAAAAGGCGGCGAGATACGATGAAGGAATGAAGAAAAGGACAGCTTGAAAAAGAGGACACCGAGTGGCCGAGGAGGCGGCGACGGTCCAGTTTAGGGGTTGCGTATATGGCCGCTGCGAGGGGGGCTCGCCTTCACTGCCGTGCGTATAGAAAGGAGTTGCGCCCGCTCCAAGCATACGTGCACCGTGGCAATTTCGCATACCAATGTGTCCGCGCGCACCAACAAGAGCACTCCAGATAAGGTTTTTCGGTGCCTCAAAGAAAACAAGTGAAGTCAACGTGCTGTTTCAGCCGTTTACGTGCTGAAATTCGAAATAAATCTGTATAATAACAGGCAGCAGCGAAAAGACAGGGTTTTTATTGTACGGAGAAGTAAGGCCGAGAAGCAGCCTGGGTCACTGTGCTATACCCTGCTCCTCTGTTCAGCTGGGAGGAGGAGGACAGGCATGATATTGCAGCACTGGCACGAGCCCACCTCGACGATGTGGAAATATTCCAAAACATTCCTCAGCGATATTTTGGCAAGGAACCACCGACGCGACGCAAGGGAAACAATCTCGGATACCTGGAGGATATGGGATTCGCATGAGTAGGACTGACTATTCAATGACGAGTGCTCTTGAGAAAGGCGTAAAGAAAATGGCGTAACATAGCCGAAAAAGCCGATCCTCGAGGACAACGCTGAGGTTAACTCCCTTGAGGATAACTCTCTCTTCAACCTCTTTAGAAGAGATCATATTTGAAAGAGAAATGCACATTTGTATACACAATTTCCAGGCATACATGAGTCCTGGAGAAGCTGGCAAGGTGGACAAAGTTTCATGAAAGGGAATACTGCCATCCCACGTTTAGTTTACGATCTTGATTTTTTCCCTTTGGTGAATCGTCCTCCACTTCATACGCGGACTTCCGAAGAACATATTTACAAAGTTTAGTGTCTCTGTACTTCGAGCTTACTAATTCACCCTCGCTCTGCTATCCTCCGTGCTTATAGATGGGTGCGCAAATAAGTATTCACATGGTACGTATCTATGAGCGCAAACTCACACTGCTTATCCATCGGTAAAAGCACTGAATAAATAGGAAAAACATGGCACCAAGAGCACGTGCGTGAAAACAAGACTGAGTACACGTGCGTATCACGTGCCTATCACGAGCGTATGGTTAGCTCAGATGGCAGCTTAGCACGTAATATAATATCTGGGGTTTTACGTCCCAAAACCAAGATATGATTATGAGAGACGCCGTAGTGGAGGGCTCCGGAAATTTCGACCATCTGGTGTTCTTTAACGTGCACCTAAATCTAAGTACACGGGCCTCTACCATTTCGCCTCCATCGAAATGCGACCGCCGCGGCCGGGATCGAACCCGCGACCTTCGGGTCAGCAGCCGAGCACCGTAACCGCTATACCACCGCGGCGGACGGCTTAGCACGTAAGGTGTCGCGCTGCGACACGAGGGCGTGGGTTCGATTGCCGGCCTCGGCGGCCGCATTTCCATGGGGGCGAAATGCAAAGAACACCCGTGTGCTTATGCTTGGGTGCACGCTAAAGAACCACAGGTGGTCGAAATTAACGGCGTGCCTCATGCATGACCATATCGTGGTTTTGGAACCCCGGCAATTATTTGTTAGTCAGCCATCGATGTACTTCGCTTCGTGAATGTGCGGGCTGCGCCCTTGCCGTGATAGCACGCATGGCGCACGTATAGGTTAACGAATGCAGAACTAGCACCACTGCAATCGTCGGAAACAGTGACGTCATTCTGGTTGTGTATTACTAGGGTGTGGCAGTTGCGCTTTCGGGCGCTTCAGTTGCGGTTTCGCCAGTAAATTTGGCTGAACTACGCAAAATTTACCAGCGACCGCTTTTTGGAACTATGAAAGCGGCAAAGAGCTCTTCGCAGGAAGTACTTCCAATTCTCCCATTTGACCCGACCTCCTATCTCCTCTAATTAAAAAGTTGATTATTTTAATTTTTACAAATAATACTGTAATTAAACTCTCTAGTAATATTAAGATGTCTGCCCCCGTGGAAAAAGTAATTACAAAGGTAGCGAGGAAATATAGCATTTTATTTATTTTTGAGGATTTTCGGACACACTTCTTCAAATACCCTGTGTACCAGCTTGTATATGGCGCAAAAAAAAATAATAATGAAGTGAACTTACTGCAAGCGTATGCTTGGGAAGAAAATATAGTAGCTGAATTTTTTAACGTGAACTTTTTAAATGTTTCATAATTGGCGATGAGCTGTAGGGAACAGGGAAATTCCGTGTTAGTTACAAGTTGTTCCGTGTAATGAGTTCGGTGAATATTATACATTGGAGATTTTTCGTTCGTACTGTTAGCTTCGATCCCGCCATATACTAAACAAGAGGGATTCAGAACTGTCCACTGCCATCTCAAAATACGCGCCGTTCACTTTTAACGCGATAGCGTTAAAGAGCTCGTTCCGCAGAAATTCCGGTGTCGGCGTCGGTGTCGTTGGTTGTGAGCGAAAAATCATCATCTTGTATTAATAATAACAATATCTGGGGTTTAATGTCCCAAAACCACCACTATATGATTATGAAAGACGCCGTAGTGGAGGGCTCCGGAAATTTCAACCATCTGGTGTTCTTTAACGTGCACCTAAATCTAAGTACACGGGCCTCTACCATTTCGCCTCCATCGAAATGCGACCGCCGCGGCCGGGATCGAACCCGCGACCTTCGGGTCAGCAGCCGAGCACCGTAACCGCTATACCACCGCGGCGGACCATCATCTTGTATTAAATAATACAAGAAATTTTAGGTTCGAGTGACCATCGAACCCAGGCCGTCTGCGTGGCAAGCAGATGTTCTACCACAGAGCCACTCCACTGCTTGGAAACGCATTGAAATTAACTTTAATGCTTCACAAACATACGCGTCCTGTGTACAGGTGCCACAGTACGAGATGTAATATCGCAGTAAAATGGGGTTCAAGCGTATATTGCCATCGGGCGTCACACCATGTGAACTGCATAACAAGTTGGTGGTTTAAAGCCGGCCACCCATTATAAAAGGCACACACATTACTGCGCGTATTCCCTTACGAACACGTAGTGGGTGCATTGCAACTTCGAAAAAGTATCACGCGCGTAATTGCTACTGGTTTAACGCATGCCACCCATTACAAAGGGCATACACATTAGTGCGCGCATTCTCTTACACACACGTAGTGGGTACACTGTTGTCATAAAAGTGGTGTTGAAGAGGCTGGAAACCTTTACCTTTACTACAGGTATGTCGAGTATGTGTGTGTGTGTGTGTGTGTGTGTGTGTGTGTGTGTGTGTGTGTGTGTGTGTGTGTGTGTGTGTGTGTGTGTGTGTGTGCGTGCGTGCGTGCGTGTGTGTGCGTGCGTGTGTGTGTGTGTGTGTGTGTGTGTGTGTGTGTGTGTGTGTGTGTGTGTGTGTGTGTGTGTGTGTGTGTGTGTGTGTGTGTGTGTGTGAGAGAGAGAGAGAGAGACCGGGCGACTGAACATAATGACAAGCGAAACAGAGCACGATCAGGATGGGGCCGCCAGATATCGCTATCGCGTTCAACTCTTAAAGGCGAAGCTTAAGCGTCCCCCAATTCAGAATTGTCCACTGTCATCTCAATATACGCGTCGTTAATTTTTTTTTTTAAGTCCCTCCCACCGAACACGCGACTGTTCGCTCCTGTAAAGCCCTCTATGTTGCAGCGATTGGTGCGCTGCTGCAGTCGATCAGCTACCTTCATTTGTACGAAATAACTGCCAGCAGTGGGCGACGCAGCCGTCGGCGTGTATAACAGCGCTGAACCGATGCTCTCGTTGCTCTCGTTCTCAATTTTCAAAATTGCCTACAGTTTTAGCCCGTACTTAAGAGGGTGCGATGACACGACTGCGGAGCAGGCTGCAGCCCGCGGTCGCTCGAAATAGGTACGGCTGTGTTCATTTTAAATAGAGTTTTTATTCTCTTTTTTTTCCACGCCCATAAACTAAGGTGCTAAAGCCCCTCCTCCCTGATATTTGCGAGTCTGCGTTTCGTGCTTGGAATCCAGGAATCGCGCAATTACAAGTATAATAATAATATCCGGAACGGGCGTTTGCAAAGAGACCACTGGCAAATGACTTTCCCCCACCGCGACGCTCGAAGCACGCGGTGCGAGCGTCCGGCGGCGGAGGGGCATTTTGGCAACTCTACGTCCCGGCTATTCTCGCCTTCCTCTCTCCTCAACGAGCGCCTTATACAGCCGCCGCAAAAGATAAACGGCATTTCCTTCAGCCGGCGCTTCGTTCGCCTGCGCGCACGGTGGCGGAGAATTATTTCATCGCCAGCATCTTGGCCGCTTCACTGCGGGCGCTCCTACGCTTAGGATCCGTATACGCTCGCTTCCCCACTGAATGAAAAGAACACCGCGCGGGCACTTTTTTTCTTTTTCTCGACATGGCGACGGCTATCGGCCCTTTCAGGGGTTCCTGGCAAGCGAGAAACTCCTTTTTCTTTCTTTTTCAAGCGCATATACGATTGCGTGTCGCGGTTCACTTAACGACGGGCAAGGCGGGGAGCAGCGCACGAGTCGCTCGCTTTTCAAAAGTGCCCCGTTTTTCTTCTTCCCTCACCGGCAATGGACAGCCCTTGAGCCAGAAGGGAAAAGCTGCTGCGAGAAGAGCTACATCAAGTAGCCTCGCGTCACGCGACGCGCCGTATAGACAAAAACAAAATAAATAATGGAAAGAAAAAAACCATCGACCGAAGCACGCCGAGCTCGATCCGCGCGCGCTGTCTTCCACACTGAATACACAACACACGTCTGTCCAACATGCACTTGCGCAGCATTTCCCACCGCCACACGCGCTACAGCGCGAGCGGAAACTGGCCGGCAGCATATCGCCGTTGGCTGGCTGCCGGCGTCGTCCGCCGTGAACTTGATTCGCTGCGGCAACGTTCGAAAGTTTAGGCAGTGGTTTTACCAGCCGTTTATTATGTTTTAACAGCAAAGCTGGTTTGACAGTCGTTCCTTGTATGGTGAACCAAAAAAATCGGTCGGGTACGCGCCACAAGTATTGGGAAGCCCCGCTACCGAGTAAAACCGAAATCAATTTTTTTCGCGGAGAAACTCCCTCGGTCGTGTAAAAAAACTGTCATCGACATGAGCGCAATAACACGGCCGGCACGCGCTCTCTTCGCCCGCTTCTGCTTGGCTCTCAGAACGAGTGCGCCAATTCACCCGGCGTGGGATGCAATAACTCGGACGGGCAAGAGAACGCGTACAAAGAGAGAGATCCGATGTCACGTGACATGTTCCCGCCAAGAAATGTAATGTGAAGTCACGGCTATTCCCAGGACATGTTCCATCGATGGATCTGACTCCCTAATTGAGCAGCGATTACAATTGGGAGAGACAGGTGACCGACCATGCGCGCCAACCTGGATTCACGTTACGCGGCTTTAATTACAGTTGCAGTCTTACATCATTCTCGCTTTGCAATTGTGCCAAATAGCAGGGCAGAGTCTACGCTTTGGCGGCCGACCACTCCCTTTTCATGGTCATTAAAAGCTCTATGTTTGCATATTGAATCAGTTCACTAGTTAATAACTTAATAGCTCACGATTGATTGATTGATTGATTGATTGATTGATTGATTGATTGATTGATTGATTGATTGATTGATTGATTGATCCATCGTACGATAAAGAGTACAATACAGAGTTTAACAGGAAAATAGAGACCTGAGGTCATAAACACTAGTCAGTGAAGGGAACCGCCTTTGGAGCCAACTGTTTGGACAAGGAGATGCACTTCTCTTCATTAAGGCCAAATTATTAGTTATTCAAACAGATTCTGCGGAAATCCACAAGGTTCTGTATTTTCCGTTCAATCACACTGATATCCAACTACATGCAATAGGGACCCATTTAAGAATCCTCGATACACAAACATCGCAGTAGATGAAGAAGTATTCCGGTCTTCCTGCTCAAGAAACCGATGCCACATTCGTCGCGATGTTGCCGCTGTACCATCTCAACTGGCCAGAGGCTAGCAAAGGGCCAGCGCGAAACCAAATTGATCGATTGACAACTTGAAGCACCGAGTCGGAGCTTGAACGTAGGAATTATTGAAACAAGTCACTTATTCCGTCAAGCAGGGCCGGTATAACGTAGAACTATTCCGTTTTGTTTCTGTTCTGTATCCGCCCCTTACAGCTTTCCATGATTGGACGATATCTTCTTGGTTATAGCCACAGCGCGAAAAAGCCCATGTACATGACTGCTTATGCACGATTAGGTATATAACATATAAGAATGAAGTATTTCTCATAGTTCCGGTTTTGACGGAAAACCGTCTGTTATACTCTCACCTATACTTTCCTAAATAATGTCCCCTAAAATGTCCCCTTGGCTTCATTGTATGTTGATTTCATTATAGGTCGTGTCTAAAAAAGAAAATAAGCCCTTGATCATTTCCCCTTCTTTCGTGCATTCATACCGACGTTCTCGTTCCAGCAGACTTGATGCCTTCAGGTGGTATGCGAGGGTTTATTGGTCAGGTGCCAGCTCGTAAAAAGATCACGTGCTACGTGACGCACGCTGGCAAAAAAAAAAAAAACGTGTTCCACACTCGCCGTCATGACTACGAGCGGCGCTGGCTAAAACTCCCAGATTTACATGCACAGAAATGCACGATAAAGTGGACGGGAGGGCGACCGCCGCCGCAGCTCAATTGGAAGAGCATCGGACGCGTTATCCAAAGATTGTAGGCTCGGTCCCGACCGGCGGTAAGTTGCGTTTTCGTCCACTTTAATTTGTTTACATTTATATCATAACTACTACACCACAGTTATAGGCTACAAATAATATCCCCTATACTTTCCTTGGCCTTCATTGTTTGTCGATATATATATATATATATATATATATATATATATATATATATATATATATATATTGTCGCGTAAACCTTGATGTAGCTATTTTCTTTCAACTTTTGGCTCGTTCCAATGTCGCGGGTCAGCCCAAGAGCCGGGTTTGCAGTGGTGTCCTTGAGTGGCTTACCGGCTTTGTTGTACGAGCGCGTTACCTTCCTTCCTACGAGGGTCCGGTCCCCATTTAAGGGGCATTCAGACGGGGGAGAAATGCTCGGGGGAGACGGGGGGGTTGCGGATCACGTGACCACGACGTCACGGATTAGCGAGTGGGCGTGACCCCCCCCGCGCCTCCTCGGAGGAGACGGGGACGTTTTCCCCGAAAGGACAAACAATCCCCCGGCGGTGGGGGATGTGGCGGAATTTCTGGCTCTTGTTTGGCCACATTGTTGCACTTGCTCCTGCAGAGAGCGGCAGTGGGTGTCCAGTCTGCAGTTGGGGTCATCTGTAGCTGGGGTCATCGTCGTCAGCAGCTGGTGAAACGGGCGGTACAAGCCACAGGAGTAGTCTGGTAACACTGGTCTCCCCCTCCGTTCGCCCCGTCCGTGTGAGTGGGGGGCATTTGTGGCGACTTCTCCTCGCGAGTTGACGTCACTAGGCTCCGCCTTTACCCCCCGAGCATTTCTCCCCCGTCTGAATACCCCTTTAGGAGACCGCAGACGGCTTTGCATCCGCGGCGCCGGAAGGTATGCGGGGTGAGTTGTACGGTGGAAGCCTAACGGATGTCGCGGTAGTTTCCTGTGTGTTTTTACTTTACTTTAGATCATTATCCTTTAGGATGACGGTGGTCATCGAGTTCAAACTCGGTGGAGACCACCAGCGATTGGGTGTACCTGTTTGAATTCGTGACACCCGATTGGGTGTCGTCAACGGAGACTTCTGAGTGGCCCTTTTTTGTTTGGTCCCTGCGGTGGCCTCGGGACGCTTCCAGGGGAGCCGAGAGAGAGTCGCACCGGAGACGCCAAGAGAGCAGGTTGCAGCGAGCGCTGCTCAGAGTTGTCAATAGTTATGTAGCGTACAAGTGTGTGCAACCTCTAATTAGGAAACTTAAGCCAAATAAATCAGTGTAGGAGAAAGTATATGGATACGCTGTTTGTACGTGTCTTCTCTCCGGCGGCGACCAAGTAGCGACCAGAACACTACGCTACAATATATATATATTATATATATATATATATATATATATATATATATATATATATATATATATATATATATATATATATATATATATATATATATATATATATATATATATATATCACGCGATCTGTGAACACGGTGGACTCAAAGGGCGGAATGATTCGATACGTGCCGCCTGCGACTGCACAGCAGTAAAAAACACGAGTCGGCAGCACTCCGGACGTGAAAGAACTAAGATCGAGCTCTCTCGACGCAACGCACGCGGCGACGCGCGAAGCGAACGATGCGCTCGACTGCCAATCAGTGCGCGCGGACAAGGGCGTCTCACCAGAGCAACTCCGCTAACAAGCAAGCGGCGCACGATTGGGCGCGAATCACAGGTCGAACGAGCCATTCCGGGAAGACAACACGTTTGCAATAAATAGGGAAAAAAGAAAGAAAGGCAGTCGCGCAGGCGGTATTGTGCAACACACGAAAGACACAGAGCGTCAGTATGCGCGAACCGTCCGAGACTTCCTGGCTCCAATAGTCTCCATCCTCGTAAAACAGCGTCGGTCTTTCTACATCGAAAGCTTTCCAAAACTCAGCGACCCGTTTCGCGAAGAGATGGACAGCGGTGGCCATATGGGCACATTTTGATTCACGCCTCCGCATATAGTATACATACACGGTGGAGGCGGCCTTCGTCCTTTCGTATTGAATATGCGCTCTAATCGACGGCCTACTTTAGCCACGTTTTTTTTTTTTTTTTTGTCTTCTTCTCCCGCAAACAACGCCATTCAGTTATAGCTATATAGAAGCGTCTGTGCGCTTTCCTCTCTCACTCCGTGTGAACGTGTGCAAGCGAGCGAGCGCACTTCGCACTATGCTTGGAAGATAACCGATCGCACGCGCAGATACGCGCAGTAGTTGCGGGTCGATCGCTCACGCTTTGTTTCCGAGACGCGGCAGTGCTTGCGGGAACGCGGGCTAACCGCATGAGTAAACACGGACAAGGATGCAGAATAAACTCCCGACTCCTTTGTGATCTATGAGCTGAGAAGAATTAGGGAAATGAAGACGCTCGTTAGGTGAGGGAGCTCGTTACCCGCTGTCGACCTCTTTTCCTTTGTGCGGTGCGCGCACGTATGTGCACTGCCCAAGAACACCGAGAGCGCGCTCGTGATGAGTTAACGAGCCGTACTCAACAGGTGACGGCTGTTCTCACGCACGTTACGATAAGTGAAGGACGCACTTCGGCGCTTTTTTTTTCCCTCGTCACTTATGACCGGTGGTCGCGACTAAAACACGCAGACACACGTATACACCGAGAGAGAGAGAGAGAGAGATACAGAGGAGAGATTGGAGAGCCTGATAGAAAAACATCTGGTTTGCTACCCTACGTTGGGGGAGAGGTAATGGAGGGCAAAAGACGATAATCAACAGAAATGACTATGTGCTGCATATATATGTGAATCGAACTAATTCGAAGGCCCTGCAAGTCCGTGCGCCGGGAAGGAAAACAGCTCTTTTTCTTTAGGTGCCGCTACCCGAATGCACTCCTATCTACAGGAGTGCTGCGGCGCGTAGGAATGACGACCCACGTGGTCAATCTGGATACTTACTCAAGCTATGAATGTGATGAGCGTATACACATCCGGAACTGCCTCCTCGCAGCACTGCTTGGCTTTCTTACGTCGGTGCTCACGCTGGATGCCGCGCAACTCGCACAAAACACCCGATTACTCGATGGACCTGTCCGGTGCATCCGCTCGGTGCATGCTTAATGTGATGAAGCAACACGCGCTACCTGTTCCGCGTTTGCCGCAGCGATCAAACACTGAGCACCCTGCTCGCAGCCGCAATCAAGCGCAGGCTCGCTGCCGCGCAGTGTACGAACCCGTCGTGAGAGAGCGCAACCTTTTCTTCTCTGAACGGCAGAGGCAATCGTGGAGTGCGCGCGTTCATAGATCACTGAGTATGCATGATGTATATACAGTGAGTGCTGTCGCTCGAAGCACGGCCTGTCGATCTGTGCCGCGCCGGTTCAAAAGGACGCCAACGTGACGCGCTGCCGCCAATGCGGTCTCGTTATTTTCGTGCCTCGCGCGGAAGCGAGTCGTCTCGGATAACAGGCACCCCACGAGAGAAGTGGGAGTCCGGATGTACCGCATTCTGCCGCCTGTTGGCGACGCTGCTGCCGATCTATACGCAGCCACCGGTTCTCTTCGGCGACCCGCAGTCAAGAAAACGTATACATTGTATATAGGAAACTTCGGCAAATAAGATCCGTCGACAGTGAAGTCGCAAATAGCTATAGCCGTTCAGTAGATCGCTGCAGCCTAAAAAAAATGTCTATGACGTATAGCATTAAATATACTACATGTTCATATGTCGATTATGCACATTTCGAAACACGACGTTCAATTTGCCTTAGACTCCATATACTTAAGCAACATTATAGGCTATACTGCTTGTCCTTAACATTAATGCTGCGTGTGTGTGTGTGTTTCCCTTCAGTGCGAACTCACTTGTGTTTGAAACGCAGCAACGACGCGTGGGCGTTGAAGTTCCCTGAGAAATACATATTCATAAAAAAATGAGAACAACCTGGACAACGCACTCGTCTCAGCGAATGACGTATGCGGAGCGCACAAGGCATCGCCGTACGCAATGCGCGTGGGGTCATCATCGTAGGTCGCGTCCTTCCTCGTCACCGCGCCTTTCGTGACGGTACTCAATTTGACAACCAAAACGGCAAACGGCGAGACGCGTGATGCAGCCGTGATAGAAGAGGAGGCGTCATGGAGAAGAACGTCGCACCCAGTTGGTTTGGGCGGCGCTAGACGCCGCTCGCCGTGCAGCGCCTCATTCGCATTTTGGCCCACCGTGACGTGCGAACGCTTCCGTCATCGAAACACAGTGCCGCGCGACAACGGCAGAATAAAGTAGATAATGCGCGTGAGACGATAACCTGAAACCAATAAAAGCAAATAGCCCGCGCCAACAGGCGCGGGGTGGTGGTAGTGACGTTTCTATATATGCGGGGTTACCTCAACAGACCTGGCCAGAAATTGCTCCGCCTGAGCGTGTCTTTCCACGTAGTATGCTTCACCATATGTCACTTAAGCCAGCCTCTCGCAGAAAAGTTAAAAGAATGCCAGACACTTCCTGGCGAACCGTCCGCGCCCCTTCCGGAAGCACAATCTGTTCAGTGCATCGTATACATATCGCACACTTTGTAACCACTCACTGGATGACAAGGGAGCAGCTACAGCTGAGCAGGCCTAACAAAGTGGTTTTCAGTGGGCACCGATGTAGAGACGCTTGCACGGTGAGACTTATATTCGGGCAAACGCGGTACAGGCGGTGTACCACGCGGAAACGACGCATCGGGCCAGCCTCTCACAGCGGGGCCCGCCGCGGCGCCCAGCGAAGACTGCAGCGAGCGAGGCGCAGAGGTGAGGAGCGGACGGTTTTTACAAGCGGGCCGCTCGCCAGACACGGTGAGCGGAGGTGTCAGCTCGCCGCAACGAGCGAAACCGCACGCACGCATGCAGCAGCTGCTCCCGCCTGGCGCGTCCTTACAAATTACGCGCTCGACGCCGGGTCGCCACGGGCCACGGTAGCGCGAACAATGGCTGCCTCTGGCTGCCTTCAGCTGTCCGTGTCTGTCTGCTGCGCGGCCGAGCGCCGCGAGGGCGGTCTTCGCCGCCGTTTCCGGCTAGCACTGTATGCCGCACTGGTGCACGTGCACCTGCCCCTTCGGAAGAGCGAGAGCTAAGTTTTTCGGATACATGTAATGGGCGCATGCGCGCTGAATGAACAGCAGGTTCGCTCCGGCTACGCTGTGCTGCGTGACAGCTGCAAGCGGGGCAGTGGCGTCACGATGTCATGAGGGTAATGAGGCAGCCTGGTCATAACCGCACAACGCGGGCTCGTAGTTGTACGCCTCTGCAGCTTCAAGTTGCTGACCACCTCGTTGCAAAGTTTGTCAGCGACGCTTCTTAGTGAAGCCCGTTGTTTCGGTGAGAAGCTCTTTGAGACGTTCAGGGGAAGAGAATGGAGCTGACTGACGCGCGCTCATCACAAGCAAAAAATCGCTTGCACGACAAACAATCTGCGGTCGACGAGTTGTGCAGTCATTTCCACGGAACAGTCCGCATCAAATTGTATGGCCCGGAATTTCGACAACAGATCAATGGACGTAACTATTCGTCGTGTGTAAGAACGAAAGAAGGGGAATGGTTCGAGGGGCTCGCTTTTTTGTTAGACACAACTAAATGAATCCAACAAACATTTAAGCCAAGGCGGTATTCGCCGGAGCTAGTTGGTTCATAGCTAACACTGGTTTGAGCAGCGGAAAAGACGCCGCTGACATAATCTGATTCATTCAGCGACAAGCTCTTATACCAAACGAAGCCAATGAACTCTGGGCTACTATGTCTACTGTAAAAAAAAAAAAAAAACACAGAAGCAATATACCTTGGTACTGTTGCACCGGGTGTTTCAAGAAATGTGTCCGAAAATCCTCAGAAATAAGGGAAGTGCGATAGGTGCTTGTTGCCTTCATAATTACGTTTTCTGTGGCGGGAAACATTTGAAGATGATGAGAGACATGAATTGCAACATTAATTACAGTAAATAAAATAATTATCATATTTATTGAAGACAGGTGCTCGAGTCAAAAGGGAGAGCTGAAGCCCTTCCCGCGAAGAGCCGATATTGCCAAATTGAGACTGCCAAAAGACGGCCTCGGGTAATTCTTGCGGAGAGACGAAATTCGACCAAGTTCACTGGCGAAACCGAAGTGCCCTTGGGCGACGGTCGCGTGTTCGAATCACGTCCGGGTCACCAAATGTTGCACCGTGACGGCGTCCGTCGAGGACCTGCCGTCGTTGTTCCTTTATTGAGAGGCAAAGGCGGAACGCCGAGGAAGGAGGTGAAAGGCCGAAGAGGAGCGTTGGCCGCGGCGTCCAGCCAGTCGAAGTGCCAAGGCATTCCAACGACTGCCTCGCGCCACGAGCCACCGGCGCTCGTCTTCTTTTTCCGCAGCCGGCTGGCCGCCACTGGCGCGGCGCTACAAGCGCAACTGCCTTATCCTTGCAGACGGCTGGAATGGCGTCACTGTTTGCGACAACGATTGCACTCGTGTTGTGCATTCGTCGACCTACGTGCGCCAAGCGTGCTACAATGGCAAGCGCAGCGTGCACACCCACGAAGCGAAGTATATAGATTGATGGTTGATATAACGACGCTTGCTCATGCTGGACGTCTCGGGAGAGTATGGCAGTTGCGCTCTTCGGCGTTTCGGTTTCGGCGGCGAAATTGGTCGGATTTCATCACACCGCACAAAATTACCAGCGGCCACTTTTTCGAAATCTCAAAGCAGCAGTGGGCTGTCCTCCCATTTGACCCGAACGCCTGACTCCTCTTAATAAAACGTTAATTTCTTTAATTACAGTATCTATTTACGTCTCTAGTTATCTTAAGGTATCCGCCACCACAGAAAAGGTTATTACGAAAGCAGCCAGCAAATGTAGCATTTCCCTTATCTTTGAAGATTTTCGGACACATTTCTTGAAACACCCGGCATAAGATCATACCCAAATCCCTTGTGGCAATATTTTAACGTTGAAACTTGCAAGAGTACTTGTTTATTTTATTTTTTTGCCTAACGCTCCGGAAAATTAAACGTTCTACTGCAGCAAATTATCCGCCATGCAAAACGCCATTATTGCGGCGTATAAAGGCACACGCACATGAGGGCGCGTAACAATTTGATTGCAGTGACTTCAATAGGCAGCAAGCCAACCAATAATTTATACATTTCGTCGAACAACGATACCTTGTTGATGTCACGAAGAAACGGCTTTTGTGCTCCTCCTCACTGATCTGTCGCGCGCAGCACTTGGGAGTATTTCGCGCCGAATGTACTGCGTCTTGCCGATCGCGATATTTTATTTTTATTTATTTATACTTCTCTCTGCGTTCCCTTCCTTTACGTATATGACGCACATGTACGCACACGTGCGCGCGTAGGCATGGCGCAAGGCACGCTGTTGCGCATATAGTTCCGAGGAAATTACCCCACACACCGTGGTTGGTGACGCGCACCCGTGCATTCGGGAAGGAATTGTATACAGTCGGCGTATCAACCCGGCAGACAGACAATGCGGGAGAAAGGCGGGCAGCCTCTCGAGCGGATCCGCACACAGGCGCGATGGCGGTCGGGCTCCGCGTGAGAGCCGAAGGAGGTCTCGCTCGGCTCGACCGGAGGAGTGGTCCTTTAGGACGAAAACGCAATAAGCGTGCGCGCGCGTTATTCAGCGCAGATAAGGCACGCTACATTGCAACGCCAGCCATCCAAGCCGGCGAGAGGCAGACCAACGCGCCGGAACGAAGAGCGCGTGCGCACTGCCCGCGGTGAAAGTTGGCGGTTCGAATGGCCTCGGGGGCGGCAATTGGGGGAGAACCCCCCGTTAGCACGCACGCGCGCATGCACTTTCTCCCGACTGAAATATCGGACAAAGAGCAGACGGCCCAAGAAAGACGAGAAAAAAGGAGAAACTGCTGCAGCTGGAACGGCGAGCTGTTTTCTTTTTTTCCTTGGCTGAGGACGCTTGGTAAAAAGTAATAACGGATAAAGAAACGCCTTTATAGGAAGCCAGGGAAAGGACGTTTTCCGAAAGTCAACGGGGAAAAGCCTAGGCCTTCTCTCGCCCTCCTTGTTACTGCTTTACTCACGCCTTTTCAATTCCTTTCCCATAAACGTCCGCCGCCGTGGTACAGTGCGATGCCCACGACGTTCGATTGCGGCCAGATCGGAAATTTACGCGCTAACGCGCACACTCACTCAGGTGGTCAGAGCAGTCCCGTCGGTGCTGTTATGCGTCGTTACCGCAGTTTACGCAACACTGCCGGCTTGTGGCGTGTCGGTGCTGGACAACATTCCTCGAGGATGTGACAGCCGCGTGACCTCTCAACACGCGTTGTATCAAGAGCTATATGCAGGATCCGTATACGTCCCAAGTCGGTTGCTGAAAACAGGTACCACCAGGCCCGTAGCCGCCCCCCCCCCCCCGAAATTTTTATGATACATGGTGTTTTACCAAAAATAAATAATGAAAATAGGCGTTTTTCTCAAATAGTCAAGGTTTTCAGCAAGTGCCCCCCCCCCCAAAAAAAAAATTGCTGGCTACGGGCCTGGGTACCACTATACAGTGGACAAAGAAAGAGCCCGGACAAATAAATGCATGCTTGACCAGCAAGTGCAATCTCTACAGATCAGGGTTCTAATTTAGAAACAAAAAACATTTAGAGGAATGTTTCTCGGAACTGACTGCGTAAATCAGTGGCGGTGGGTTGTGTTGCAGTTTGTCTTATGCGAGATGGTCAGGCAGTCCTCGAGATGCCCAAGTGTGTTTCAGTGACGGGGCGAAGAGGCGTGCAGGAATGCAAGCAGTCTAGGAGCTGGAAGAACAAAAAAAGAAAAAGGTCACACGGTCGCTTACGCGATCGAAATCCACCTTCTTCGTCTTCTCAGTTGATTATATTTTAACGCGATAGCGTTAAAGAGCTCGTATCGCAGAAATTCCGCCGTCGGCGCCGGCACCGTTGGTTGTGAGCGAAAAATCATCATCTTGTCCGTGACCGAAAAATCGAAAAAACTGCGCAAATAAAATAAAAAATGCTGGGTCCGAGAGAGAATCGAACCCAGGCCCTCTGCGTGGCAAGCAGGTGTTCTACCACACAGCCACGCCTCTGCTTGGAGCTGCACTGAAAGTAACTTTGATGCTTCCCAAAAATACGCGTCCTGTATACAGGTGTCACAGTACGAGGTGTAATATGGCAGTAATATTGCGTGGTACAAGCGTACATTGCCATCGGGCGTCACACCACGTCAATATCATAACGACTTGGTGGTTTAAAGACAGCCACCCATTACAAAAGGCACACACATTACTGCGCGTATTCAATTAAGACCCCGTAGTGGGTGCATCGCAGCTTCGAAAAAGGTTCTCGCGCATAATTGCTCCTGGTTTAAAGCATGCTACCCATTACATAAGGCACACACCTTATTGCGCGCATTCTGTTAAACACTCGTAGTGTTCGAAGTGCGCGCTAGGGGCAGGATATTGCTATCGCGTTGAACTCTTAAAGGCGAAGCTTAAGCGTCCCCCAATTTTTGACCCCCTCCCCTCCCGAAAGCTTTCTGCCCACAACGTGGTTTTGCACTGCCTCCAGGACCAAGCGACGATGTCCTGCGATGACGCCATCAAGTGAAGTCAGGTTATGTGATTTCATGATGACCTCACAAATTTTGGCGACCTGTGACTTCGTGCTAACGTCATAGGGTGACGTCATTACAAGATGCTGATTTTTTTGCATCACTCGTGTTGACGCCGCCGACAGTCACATTTCGCATTTGATGTGGCATCTAAAGCTTTCGCCTTAAGAAAAGATATATTACAACGTCTTGGATGGTGGCGCGGTAACGTGTAGGGACGGATTTGCGTCAACACGCACATACTGCATAACCAACTAGCACCTATTGCAGCTCTTGCATAAAATTCGAGTTCATCGGGTTTCCTTGAACCTGACCATCCACCCCTGCACCGCAGGTTTGTATGGTCACCAGTCACCACATAGAATTATGTCGTCACCACTCGCCTCATTCAATTTTCTTCTGTGAGATAAGACGTCGTCGAACAAGGAATTTCGCTGGAGCCAAAGTTTCAACCTGGGCACTTGTCTCTGTCGGGGCAATTGCCCTGAAAAAGACATGTTTTCTTGACGTTGGCTACAGCGAGATTCCTCGTTCGACGACCTTTAATCTCTTCAAGCTTGCATCTTCCTCGGAACTTCCGGCTTGTTTTGATTTCTGTGAGATAAGTAGTAGAGCAGAGCAGAGTAGACCCTAGAAGCTGTCGCTCATATCCACACTGGGGAATCGGCCAAGAACCGGTTAGTTTTTAAAGGCAAATTTGAAATCGAAGTTCGCACTAAGTAATGGATGCCTCTTTGCTTTGCTTTTATTCCCAGCGCGAATAACTCCCACCCACTATGGGGGAATTGGCCTATATTCCGCGGATATTAGATGTAATTTAGTTATAACTAAAAAATAATGTTAAACATCCAGCTTAGGAAAAAAGCTAAAATCAGGTACCGCCAATTTAGTTGAAAAATCACTCAGAAGCCATCGAAAAAAAATTTTTTTTCAACGGCGAAGCAAGCATTCCTGTTGCAACGACCAACTGAGGAGGCTCCGAGGAAATCAGTATCCAAAATTGAAAAATTCACGCCGATTTCTCTGAACCTTATTTGAGAAAAATGTTTCTTGCATAAGAGAACCGGCGACAGAATAAGAAAAAAAGAAACATCTATTGCATCACCGTTATGGCACAGCCGAGAGGGTGCGAGACCATCCCTGTGTCGATAAATGCTTAAAAGGTATACGACATCGTAAACGTCAGACTGTTACAATAATTTTTCGATAGTTAAACAAAAATCTTGCGGTAAGCAAATAGATGGTGTCGCTACTCCGCAATATTCGTTTATTGCTGAGTTCAAAAAGTCAATATTTTATGGCATGCGATTTATGCAATTCCATGCAATATGTGCTTAAACGTAATTTTATTGCCTGAAATCACAAACCAGAGACAAAGATGGTCTACTAACCGGGAAACAGACGGATGGATGTAAAGTGCCAGAGAAATTAATTACCGGAGAAACGTAAGATCAACCCGCCACGGTGGTCTATAGTGGTTACGGTGCTCGACTGCTGACCCCAAAGGTCGCGGGATTGAACCCCGTCCGCGGCGGCCGCATTTCCATGGAGGCGGAATGCTTGAGGCCTGTGTACTTAGATTTAGGGGCACATTAAAGAACACCAGATGGTCAATACTTCTGGAGCCCTTCACTACGGCGCCCCTCATAAGCATATCGTGGATTCGGGACGTAAAAAACCAGCAATATTATATTAAACGTAAGTGCTAAGAAACGATAAATATAATAAATAAGCCCAAAATTAAATATCTCGGCAGAATTAAAATAACACCAGAAAGGTAACGCACGCTAATGAACTTTCGAAATGAACCTCCCAAGGCAGATGAAAAACAGTAAGTGTACATGAGAGATTTCGACGGTGCTTGAAAGAAGACACTTGACAACTCTCGTAATTGGCGGCCGACGAGATTCAACGGGCACAGCACAGACAGACAACGCCGTTTTCCAGGTATGTAGGGAGGGCGAGGTCATTGCGGAATCATGTATGTGCGTGCGCGGAGTTTGCTGGGCGCCAGAGAAGGCGCAGCGAGTGCAGTTCCGGGTGGCGGCCGAGAAGGATCGGCCACCTGAGCCCCCTCCTCACCTGGCCCTTAATTGCATCACGCCCTTTGCGACGTCTCAAAAGCTGGACACAATAGAGCCGCACACGGGTCTCGGCCTGCCCTTTTTTCATTCATCCTCTCGCCCGTTCCGGGAACGCCTCCCGTCCAGATTTGGCCGCCGTTGATCTCGCCGCCGCCACAAGCGGAGCTGTAACATTCAGTACGCACGCGCCGCTCTGTTTTTTATCTGATGGGAGCCAGGCGATCATCTGGTTGAAAGATTTTATTCCCGCCATAAAGCCCGCCTGATGCGCATCGATGGACTGTGGAGGACCTGGCTCGTTTACTGCCCTCGCGCTCTTATTATGGAGAAGGAAGAATGAAATAAAAGCGCAAAACTAAACGTGTGTGTGTGTGTGTGTGTGTGTGTGTGTGTGTGTGTGTGTGTGTGTGTGTGTGTGTGTGTGTGTGTGTGTGTGTGTGTGTGTGTCGCCTTGGCTCGTCCTCTCACATCGAGCTCCTCGAGCCGGGACGATACACGCGCTATACGTCACGCAGGAACCATACATCACGTGAGGACGTGAGGAAACAAAAGCGCCTTGGCCCACTTCCTCACGCGACGGCGTAGATATCGAGCGGGTTGAAAGGAGAAACCTTTGTTACACGTGCTCTAAAATTTGAATAACACCCGCGGGAACGCCAGAGAGGTGTCCCCCCCCCCCCTTTTTTTTCTGCACACCCACCCTGCGTTCCTTTCTTCCGACGCAGCGTGAGCGAGGGTCCAGTTCCCACCGCGCTGCGCACAACCGCGGCGGCAATGCATAAACACTGGGCTGTGCCCTGGGTGTGTCGCCGGCCATTTTCCGCGGGGTCCACTTTGAGAGAAGCAGCGAGCGTTGGGCCGGTTACGTCGCCGCGATCGCGTTTCTCTCACGCCATTGTTCGTTGTGTAGAACATAGGCGTCGAATGTTCATGTCGTGTGTGTGCGTAACCTGCCGTGTTTGACCGGCGGGCCCGGATCGTATATGCGTGTATACATGTCTGCCCTCAGATACGGCACGGCGAATCGCGCTGCTACATAGCACGCGGCCGATCGGCCGATTTCTCGAGGATCAGCCATTGTTGTTGCATACTTGAGGGGCGGCTCAGATTTCTTCGGAATGAAGCTCGGCGCGCGTCGTCGCGCAATCCGGGGGAAAAAACTCGGCGTGGCGTGGCTCGGTTGTTGCCGCCGCCTTACTCCAGTCTTTCTATATGCACGCATTCAGCAGCTTGAGCTGAAGCACATTCGCCGCTGCTGATAGCGAAGAAAGTCGCTTCGAGGCGGAGTTGGCATGCTAATAGAGCGGTCTCGTTACACCGCATGATCTCTGCCACCCCCCAAGAATACAGAGTTCAACAAACAGGCTCTCATTTCGATCATCTGCGCTACAGCTTATCTCCGAATTTCGAGTGCACTAGACAAAAGGCGGTTGTTGCTTGCTGCAGCTCGAGGAGCCCGCTCCACGCATGCACTAGTATAATATGCGCGCACGCCCTGTTTGGAGTATGTATACAAACCGGATCCGTTTGTTTCTGACGTCCTCCCCGTTATCTGTCATCGACGCGTCCTTATATACATGAGCACCACAGTCGGGCGCTCTACTTTGCCCTTGCGCGTCGCCCCGTGTTCCCACGGCGCTAATAGTTTAGGCTTTAAATTGCTCCACTTACAGGAGAGGGAGCCTTGACCTCGTCGTTTTATGCGTTCCCCGTGTGCCCATACACACACGCAAACACACACACACGCCACTCTGCGGTCAACCGTGGGAGAGTGGTGTGCACAAAACAACCCGGAAATGAGAAGCAAAGTGCAGAGCGCGATGGTTTTGTCGGTGCTGTAAGCGCACCTATATACCCGGGGCGATTATACTACACACTCGGTGCTCAAGGAGAAAAATACAAGAGTATAATGCCATCGCACAAGGCGAAGATAACTACTCCCAGTATAGATTTTGTTCTTGGCTCGCAGAGCTTTCCATTTCGGCTTCGTTCCTTATCAGCTGCAAATGAATCAGCTTTTTACTTCTTCTCAGTGACTCGATGCACGCGTTAAACTGTAATCACGTGTATGTGCAAGGGCACAGGGCGAGCGAATATATATATATATATATATATATATATATATATATATATATATATCCCTGTGGGTGTGCGTGTGTATCAAAGGAAAGCAGCCAACGCTCCTATACATTTAGTGACGGTCAACGAAGGGAACTTTCCCAGGGACTCACTCAACCTAGCGAGCAGAATGAGTGATAACGGGCAATCCACCACACTACAACTGCTGCGAAGAAATTATACGTTACTCTGGGTATCGTCATCTCAGCATGCCCTACGAGGAGATAAGAGTAGCTTGTATATATGCATGTCTACATGTATGTACGAAGGTGCTGCAAAACCTCGTGCGGCTTTCCTCAACTGCATTCCGAAGAGGCTGGCGTTGTTGAAGTTATACATATTGACACCGAAATAAATGCGGGGTACCGACGTAAACTCCCGAAAGCGTAGATTTAGTGTGAATAAGTGCTAAGGCAGACGCCAGGTCAGGAATTTTAGATATAGAATACGAGTGCCCCCACACTTATGCGCCCTGCAATCTGAAAGGCGATTATGCAGCCTGAGGCGGGTGGCGCTCATGCACGGCTTCATTGATAAGGCGCCATCATTTTTTCATGTGACTACGCTATCACTTGAACGGGTAGGCCCGCTCTTCTTTGTGTGTGTATGTGCGTTGTGTGTTTGTGTGTGACCTGTCTCGGTGGTTAGCAAGCCCTCCCCTTGTAATGGTCGTCAGTCTGTCAGCACAGGTCGCATGACGACGCACTAGATGAAGTTCTGACTAAGGTAATCGTGGTTCACGTCGCACTATCAGCAGATCAATGCGATCGCATGTCTTGAGCCAGTTTATGGGTTTGGTCTTGAGGCCGAAGAGGAAGCTCATGTATCCACCCCTCCCTTTATTTAATTACTCTGATGAACTTATTTCCCCCAATCAACGATTTATGCTATAGGAGAGCGCTAAATATCTCTCCGCCATCTTTCTTTTTTCCGCTGTTCAGTTACGGCTGCTGTTTTGTTTTCCTTCACTTAATAGGCCTTAAATACGTTAGCCTGAGTTCTCGCAAGTAAAGGAGACAGAAACAAAGGATAATGAAGGAAGTATCGAATGTGCGATACGTGATGTTTAAGCGAATATAAACTGCAAGGAGAAAAGGGACAGAAGAGACAAACGATAGGTCAACACATCGTTGTATATTCGGTCAGCTAGTACATTTTCTCGATACTGGTAAACGTTTTTTCGATAATGCCAGTTTATGATGCCACCCGCATAGGTGACGGAACGTGCATTTTTCTCTTTTTTTTCTTTTTTTACGTTTGTTGAGTAAAGCCAGTGAAAAACGTTTTACCAGTATATCAGTTCTCCTAGCTCTTGTAAACCTTTTCACGATTTCTAAAGTTAAAACTCTGGGGTTTTACACGTCAAGAGATTCACGACTTCTCAATGTCAGGCAAGCAAGTGAGAAGAACTCAAAAGCTGAGACTCGCAAATACGCAGTATAATGGACTCGTGAAGGACCCACAGATGCGTGCGGACATACAGGCGGAAAAGGAAGAGAAACTGATTCTGTCTAACGTGATTCTGTTTGACGAGCTGGTTACAGCGGTAATGGCAGTCTCCCTTCCGGAATGCTATAGGAACAATCCGCTTTCGCAGGCGAAGAAAAAGAAGCCGAAATGGACGAAGAATAAAGAAGTAAAGGCGGCGAACGTGGGCCGCGGCTGGCGTTACGGTCGATCGAACGACAACATCGCGGCGCAGCCAAATCGAGGCCCTCGCTGCCGTGGACGCCCTCAAGGAGGCCCTCTATAGTCGGTAGAAACGGCGAACACTGATCAGGCAAGCGTGCGTGCTCCTAAACGAGCGAACGTAAGCGGTGCTTGGGTTGAGGTGGAAGTTGTTAAGGGGCAGGGCACTTCATTTGCCTGCATTGCCATCAGTTCTTTCGCCCGGCGAAAGCAGTCCAGATGGTGGAAGCGTTATACAGGCAGAAGAAGGTTTTGGAGTCAGTGCAATGCCCAGGCCTCGAGACATTCGGAACGTACGCGGCGATGGCCCAAACAACAATACGTACACGACCGCACCAGGATTCCGTTGCGTTCGTACGGGACGACGTGAAAATGCTATCGATTTTGTGTCGATATTGCAACTAGAAGGTAGAACGACTTTCTATCGAGCCCCCGTGGTGTCTTCATGGCTATGGCGCTGAGCTACTAAGCACGTGGACGTGGGTTTGATCTATTCCGGCCCACGGCGGCCGCATTTCGAAGGGGGTGAAATATGGAGACACCATTGTACTTAGACTTAGGTGCACGTTAAATAATTCTACATGGTCAAAATGAATCTGGCAGTCCCCCACTACGGCGAGCCTCATAATCGTGCCTTGGTTTCGGCAAGTGAAACCCCAGAATTTCCTTTTTAAGTTACTACCGGTTAGAATGATTATCTGCAACTATGTTTGTTGGTGATGCAGGTAGAAAGAGAAAAGAAGCGAAAGACAGTGCACCTCAGCGACTCCTTCGGCTGTGACAATACATGGGGGATTGAAAGAAACGCGAAGAGCGCAGCGCGCTGTTTTCATCGCTCCCTGACCTCGGTGGCAATGAAACGATGCTAGAGTGGTCCTTGATTGTATCATGGATGACTCTGGGGGCTTTTTATTACCATCCAGGCTACAAGCGCTCGAAAAGAAATGCGAAACAGCAGAGAATGTAGATGTCGCACTGTTCGCGTTTCTTTGAATCGCCATAGTACATTAGCACTTGCCTGCTTTGTCCTCAAATAACTGCGTTCAACCACTACGTGGAATTAGACATGACCTCGGCGGTTCAAGGGCGGTGTGATAAGGGCGAGTGATGAAGTCTTATAAAACGTATTACTGTAAACTGAGAACGAAAAAAAGAATGAAAAGAGATACTATACACTTATTCCGACATACGAAAGGTAACTATAATAGTGCGATAGTAGAACGACAGTGTAGACAAACGGTATGAGTGAGTGACCAGATATACATACATATAGTGCACATGCGGAATGACTTGTGTACTGATACGGCCATGGGCTTAGCACTTATCACTGCGAAGATAACGCTTAACACTTCGCCTCGCCATAATAGTTCTCCCTTATGGAACGTCTAGCAGAGCCCGAGCGAAAGTAATGCGCCTTCGGTCGTTATAAGTCAGACCCATGTATACGCTTCCGCTTATTAACTTTGAACTGTGCCCAAGACCACTCAGCACTCACGTTGGTCAAGCCAGTTAACGTGAGGCCGGCAGAAGAGAAACAAAAAAAACTAAGAAAATCACATGCGCGTCCCTGTTATAGGTTGCGCGCGTGTACAATAAGCAAGCACGCATGCACGCAAGGCGTCCGAACAATCGGGCTCCATTGTGCGTTACGAAAAGAACGCACGCCACGTGAAAACAAGGCTGCCATGGCTTGCAATCGAGCTGCAGCATTTGCGGGAAGCGATTAATTAGCATCCGTGATCGGCGCCCGCACGATCGGCAGCTTGCAGGACAGCGTGGCGACCTCGTCCGGGCACGACTCGAGCGGCACGCTGGCGAGGCGCGCCTTCCAGTGCGTTGTTTTGTCTCCTTGAGCTGAATGCGTCGGGCCGGCCGTATGTATACACACATACGCGGGTGCCAAGACAAGAGACGGTTGTGCGCTTGGCGTAGCGCACATTGAGTGAACGCGTGAGTGACGTCTGCAAGCTGTTCAGAAACATGCGCGTACCGCGCAAGCCGTTCATCGCATTGAGCATTGGTGCCTAGGATAAGTAAGCAAGCACTTATATTATTGTGTACCATAATCAAGTACTCCTTATCCTTCTTTTCTACTTCTCTCTGTCTATGTCCTTTCAGACAAATGTGGAGCACCGGGCCAGGGTATGTTCCATAGCTTAATAGTTCCGCAACTATATGGTTTACGTTCTGTCATGATCATTTGGCCCGCTCGACAAAAATGCATCGTCATAAATTTGCTTTGCTCTCCTTTTTTTTCTCTCTCTCTAATGTTTTGCCTGCATACCACTTGTGGTCAAAAAGCCCGTGAACCACACTGCCTCATCTTCCAACTAAAGGCGCGCAAACAAGCTATCATTTATTTGGAAACTCCAACAAGGAGTACGAGAAACAGGCGATTATGAGGGGCAGTTCCTAGTGCCGCCGCAATGACGCCGCTTACGTGGAGAGTTTTGGCCCGCTGCTGATGACCTCCGGCCAGCGTGGACGCGTATCTTCGCTGCGCCGGCATCCCCTCCCTCCCGGCGAGGTCGTTTTCCCTGGCCGGACTCGTGATCGACTCGCGTGTCGCCCCCGGAACACCTGCGGCCGCACGTCCTCGCGCCAGCTGTGCCCCAGTGCACGGCCGCCGAGGCACGATCCGAGCGGCCAGAGTACCTTCTTCATACGCGCTCGTATGCGACGCGAACAACCTTCGCGCCGGCGGTTGGCCAGGGTTGGGCCCGCGCGTGCGTCGGGAAGCACGTCGCTTGTTCGCCGCACCTGCCGCGCCGACCTGCCCGAGGGAGGTGTCGTGCGTTTTCACTGCAGACAACAGGCCTCCAGTGGACCGCAAGGTGGCCGTCTCTCCCTGCACTGATTGTACTCTCTAGCGTACAGTTGAAACGTCAACCACGCCTCAGTGAGCTGGCGTGGAAAGTGACTATGCATCTGCTGCAGCACCCGACCAGCGCAGAGTGGTGCTGTTTCTGCGATATATGGCTGTAATCGATGGAGAGCTGAAGTGACGCCAAGCAAGTAAACAACATGCTGCGCAAGTGCAGCAGGTAGAGGCTTTTATTTGCAGCTCAGAAAAAAAGAGAGCTAAAATTTGCTTCGGAGTGAATTGCCCAGCGGCAGCCAGATTATATGTACAATCATTCTATACTGCAGGTTGTTTTATTGATACAAAGAGCAGAGCTTTCCCACAGGTTACACATTAAAGGGACCTTCTGGTCTCGGAAGAGAGAATTCTTAGTCGTCCCGACCAACGCTAACACGGGCAAATTCAAACTAGCTGCTTCTGCTGCGCGTCCGCGCGCGTTGTGTGTGGCCCAAGACAAGCAAAGCCCGAGAAGCAGTGCGCGTCATTTCAAACCCTTAGACCGAGGTATATACTTCACAGTACAAAAAGACCGCACCGAGTGCCAGCAGCATAGCACGAGCGTGCAGGAAGGTTTCGTCACCCACCGGCAGGCTGCGCCCACCCCCTACAAGTTTAGGCCGCTGTCCGTGAAAGCGGGTATAGGGTCAGAACGCACGATCGCCGGATCGCTGGTTCGCATTACAGATGAGAAAATAATAGCGCGGGGGAGAGTCAGCAGAGATGCGCCTAACCTAACGGAGCGATGCAATTACGAGGGCGGTGCATGAAGCCGCTGCGTCGCAGATCAACGCACCCGAGCCTTAGCGCTACCTTGTTCTCAAAGTAGCCTTAGCGCTACCTTGTTCTCAAAGTATAAATACAGCTGCGTGGCGATCCTTCGCTGTCGCAACCAGCGATTTTCATCCGAAGCACACAACTGGTGTTTACATCATTGCGGAGACGATGTTGCAGCCGTCGCACTAAGCCTGTAAGCAGGATGCCGCGATGGAAACGAGCGGAGTGCACCGCCCGTATTTACGACTGCAAGCGGCGACGCATCCTGGCATCGATTCGACATCCTGCTTTGCAGCGACACGTGTATCGTCGTGGGTTCTGCAGCATCGCGGATTAAGCCTCGGCAGTGAGATATCTGGAGTGCATCAGTAGCAGGAAGAAGAGCAGGAAACACAATAGGAAGGTCCGAGTAATCTTGCTTGTTATATCGTGGGCTTATAGGCTAAAGGAAACTCAAGATGATAGAAACGGAACTTTGGTTTAGAAAGAAGGGATAAAAAAGTTAACGACAATTACGATACTCCCTAATGCGAAATTTGAGCGCAGCTCTTCTTATGTTTTCATTTCGCGATATATTGAGGCAAAGAATTTGAGACACGTTTATGCACGTACAGTTTCAGACAACGCTTTATTTTCCACACATAGTGTTTCCTCAACTCCCTCTCCAACTCCTCAATTGTCATGAAGGAAGCCTTATGCTCAGATATATGGGTGGACGTACGTTCGACGTGCTACAGCAATGCCTGGTTCTCAAAGACGATGTCTATGCATGTGTTTCGCGAGGCCGTCACAGCAGGGGGAGTAGTTACGAGGGAGAGGAACGGGATTTTCTCGGGCATAAGTGGCAGAAGAAAGTTCTTGGTTGTCTCTACATATACACGGAAGTCCCTTATACTACTAACAGCGGTGTCGATCGATGTGCGGCTAATGCGAGGCGCAGGAGGTGGACGAAGTCCTCGGTGAGTGCGGTAGGCGAGAAGTAGACAGCCACTACCAGAAAGCCGGAGTCCAACATCTGCGGCACACAGTTGACCCAATACATCCGACGTACTAAAGACTTCGATAGATATTGAAGATAGCCACTCCCGCTGTTCAGTAGTGGTCTCTGCGAGCGCCACAGCAGTATTTGTAATCCATGATTCCGAGAGGGGCTGTTTGGATCCATCCACGCAGCTGCGGCAGACGAAGCGCTTCCACCGGTTGCGTCACGCATTATTCAGAAACAAGCCGTAAAAATCTGATCTGCGAGTCAAACGCGTCGGATTTTGTACATGACTCCTCAAAGGTTCCAGAGTGATCGCGTGGCTTCCAGGAAGTACAACACAATGCACGTCGCGCATACAATCAGATTAAAAGTTATTTGACGCCATCTCGTAGTCTCCTGCGGCACTCTGCTTTCCTCCTCACCCCTTCATCTTTGCATGTGCCCGTTAGCTCGGTCACGGCGACAGACAATGAGGGACGAGGCACGCCGACCCTCAACGCAGGAACGGGCGCCTAAGATCTGCGCTCTGAAAAGAAGCGCGTGTTTCTGAAATAGTATACATACGCGTTGCGTAAAATTTACGCCACTGCGAGACACTGCAGCTGTTTGACACGTGGTGACAGACCCCTTTAATTCAGGAGGTGTTCAGGTGGAACAGTTGCCGGCTACCTAGGCCAGGCTAACCGCGCCTGCTGCAACATCACCACCAAAATTTACACCGCATTATAATTGGCGGCGTAAAATGTATGGCACAACTTACCGCGCCATATATCATTTGCCATCAGGTACAGCGTGACCTACGCTGCACTGGAGATGAGAAAAGATGGTGGGAATAGCGTGTTTTTGTTTGTTTGTTTGCTTGCTTGCTTGTTTGTTTGTTTGTTTGTTTGTTTGTTTGTTTGTTTGTTTGTTTGTTTGTTTGTTTGTTTGTTTGTTAACCGGATTTTGTGGTCGACGGTGGAGACAACGCATGGGGAGCTTTGCGTACACAATTTCTTCGAATTGACATCGAGCACACCCACCCTCGCCGTTTCCTTCCTCTTTTTTTTTTCATCCATACCTAGGCATCAGCAGTAAAAATTAGGCAGCGAAACATGTAACTGGCACCACTGTATAATGCCTGTCTTCGGGCCATGCCGGCCGCTTCGAAAGCGGCTATAGATACACAGGAAGGAAAGCCGCGCGGGGAAGCCAAGTCCAAGAATAGTGTTCAAAACGCGACCCCTATTCCACGCTCTGCAGCTTAAGTCGCAGGGAAATTGGACGAGAAAAGAAACGTCGTGGAAACGAAGTCGCGCTAACTTACACACCAAAGACAGAAAATGCAGTCAGAAAAGCGAATATGCCAGCAACCGACTGGGGTCTATGTTATATATAGTGAAAAAGAAACAAAAGTTACACCATTTCCCGCTAAAGGGGACCATGAGGCGATGCGAAGCCGGAGCACATGCACGATCGCGTTCCGTTGGCGTTCTTTGGGCATGCTACCGACCTCGCGCCGTGGAACGCGAAGAGGAACGCTTTGTCTTCCCTCTAGCCTGGCCGTTAATTCTCACAGGGCGAGTGGGGAACGCGGTCGGCAGGCGTGCGAGAGGGGGGCAGCGTAGGAGAGGAGAGAGAGGGGGAGGGGACGCGCATGCGCTGGTGCTCATCGCGGCGTTGCGCAGTAGAGAATTTCGGCATGTCTAGCCCGCGCGTTTCGGAGGAAGAGTGGAAAGGGGAAGTGGAGAGGGGGATGGGAGAGGGAATGAGGAGAGAGGGAAATGGTGGAGGGGAAGTGAGAAGGTGGAGGGGAGAGAGGAAGTGGAGAGGGAGAGGGTGGGTGGAGAGGGGGAGGGGATGTGGAGAGGAGAGGGAGAGTGGAGAGGGTATGCGCATGCGCAGTAAGGGTGGTCACGCCGCACACCACCACCACCACCACCACCGGATTGAACTCCGCCATAAGATACTTCGCATCTAAAAGAACAGCGAATCGGGGAATCAGAACGTCCATGGGTGAAAAAGCTTGTCAAAATGGCTCCGAAGGCCTCAATAGCCCGATCCTTTTATCTTTGGTCCGCCCCAATAGCCCGATCCCTTTAGGTTTGGGACGCATGGGAAATCGGACGCATGGGAAATCGGCGCATGGGAAATCGGCTGGAGCTTTCACTAGACTTTAATACACCCCCCACACACACTCCAGTATAATGTATAGTTGTCGAAACAAGCAGCGCGTGATCTATCCTACATTTTCAGGAACGACGGCGGTCTCATATGAGGGGGGCCAACCCAGAACGAGAAAATCGTGTTTTCTGCACGTGTATACATCACGCACGGGTACATCCGCGCAGCCCGCCCCCACCTCCGGCCACGGCACGGATGGGCACCGTCCCCAAGAAAAGCCACACGCGCTCGCTGCGTTCCCGAGTACCACACACTGGCGCGTCTTTATTCATGCACGCCCACCCGCGATATATGAGCGACGCACGTATGCAGATGTGTGCGGCCGCTCGGTGCACGGTTCAGTGCATCAATTAATTGAAACCTGCGTCGCGCTCATGCTTCGCGTGTAGCCAGACGAGCGCCCCTCTCCGCGGTCAATGCATGTGTGTACCCGCATGTTGCGCTTTCATTATTGCGTGCATATGCGAGCAGCGCGTTGCCCTTCCTTGTTGACTCACTTTCGTCCAGCTGATTCCCCATTCCATGTTTCCTTCTCGCACGAAACCGGTGTCTTACTCTCACGGTGACTTTCAGTGTGTGCATGCATGGCGATACGACACTGTCACAGTGCGACGAAATGTGCGCCTGATGGAGCTGCACGGGTAAAAGTCATTATGTACGCACTATCAACAGATACGCGTCGATCCTTGTCTGATTATTTGCCATATGCCATTGCGTAACTTGTGCAAGTAAACTGTGCTGTGCCGCTAGAAGATCAAAACACGAGGCTATATGCTATAGACAAGACGTCGATAAGTATGATGATGTGAACTCTTGCGTCCTCTAAAAAATAAACGTTCAAATCGCTATCCTTATTGTGCGTCAGGGGAGGCAAACTGCGAGAACAAAACTTTGCTCGACCTGACCTAAAAAGACCACTACTTTTTCTTCGTAAGGTCCGTGATGCGTCTTCTATATGTCCGTATAGAGCACTGCACGGGCTCGGGTCTGAAGCTCCGGGCTTAGGGCCGGGCCCGGGTTTGAGGTGGCGGGCTAGGGTCGGGCCGGGCTTGGACTTTGCTCAGTTCTTAAAGGGGCACTAAATGGAAACAATGAATCGGTTTAGACTGATAAAGTATACTCTGAGAACTCGAATGTCGTTAATTTCACCATCGTAAGTTTATTAATAGAGGGAAAAATCAAGGACAAAGGTCTATTTTTTAATGTTGCCCCGACGTCATTGATTTCAAACTTAATTTTTGTCGTATTTTAAGGACAACAGCTCAATGATATTTCCTGACACTTGGCTTGTTAAGTCTATGACTTCCTCAGATGTCAATGTACTGCATTTTTTACCGATTAGGAACTACGTAGGCCCCAGTAGACGCCGTCAGAATCTCTGACGTCACGGTGTTTGCTGCGCGAAATTCCAGCTGGCTTCGCTACTAGCATTTCCCTTTTGGGCGTTTTCACGCTTACGAAGAGTCTTGTCGCGGCGAGCGTGGTTATTTTGGAATTGTAAAAGAGTAATTCACTGATAATAGAAAAAGTGTTTTTCTCTTTAGTGTCCTTTCAAGCTTTTTCCACATACGTAGTGCCTACATACATGTTCCAAATTATGTCCCGAAAAAACGTTTTATATATGTGGTGCAGGGTATTTGGGGAAGTTTATGAAGTACAAGTACTCAACTTCGTTTGCTTCTTGCACATGCGGCTACTTGAATTAGCTGAAACGGGCGAGCTAAAATTAGATAGATCAGGCGCTTATAACATCTCGCTAGTCTGTGCTTCATTTGCATTTGTTCTGATTTTATATCCCAAATGTTATTTTTTAATCGCAGTAATAAAAGTAATATAATAAATTTATGCCTTTAACTTATCATCACAAGCGCGATCACAGAGTTCCAAAGCGGGGAAACGTTCTTGAAAGTTCCAGCCGTCCACTAAAGCGAAAGTACTGCGCGGAATCTCGTTACAATAGAATCCCTATAAAGACACATTCTTTTTCCATCGCTCCGCCACAGCTCCCAGTGGTCATGTGACGCGATATGGACATGCACAGCCTGCTTTGTGTGCCCACATTGGTAATGTCTTAGCTTTCGTCTTGCTCCGCTATATCAGGGGTCTCAAAGTCACTTCCGTTGGGCCGCATTGACGAAAATTTACTCCCACGACGCCAGGACAACGTGCCGAAGGTAGGCGCGCGGGGGCATAGGTTGTAGAAAACTTCAGCTAAGGTTGTCATTTGAGGAAGGACCTTTCCCACAGCTCGTGTATGGGTTATTTCTGAAGGGGATTTGGCGGCAGGATTCCTACAACATATCGATAGCTATCTTCAAAATGACTAAAACCTGGACGCCGATTCTGACATAGAGAGTTGTTTAACGGTTATGTATCAACGCATGGTGACCGCAGGGGGTGCCTCACGAAAAAAAAAAATGTTTTAGATCTGTCATGCCTGTGTAGCTCAAGAAGGTACGTATAAATAAAATTAAAAACAAATAGACGAAGACAGTCATGTGGGGGCCGCGGGCCGCTAGCGAGAGGTGCGCAGGCCGCGTGTTTGAGACCCCTGCAATATATAGTGCGAGAGCTACATGATGCTGCCGCAACAGCTCTGGAATATGCAGGAACAGCATAGGTGACGTGACGAAGTATCTGGCTTGAAGAAAAAAACGATTACGAATTCCTTGCCGGATGATGTCCCCTTAGCTCGAACCATATGAATTCAATGAGTAATCGTCGAGAAGCTTATTCACGCCTTATCAAACTGGAACAAAATCACTTCGTCCACCTCCTGCCAGTCTTACCCGCGTATTCCAATGGCCACCTTCTATCGGTACAGCATCGAGGAAGGCATACACCATTGTAATATAGAAAAAAAAAAAGCGCACGGTGCAAACCATGCATAACATGAGCTGCTGAAAACTGCAAGTAGAAGCCCTCAAAGAGGAGTTTTATACCCCTGTCACACAGGGCAACTTAAGTGCACTTTGAGCGAGTGCACTTCGACGGTAGTGTCATTTGCACACTGTCACACAGGAACGCTTAGTGACACTCGCTGCAAAGTACACTTGCCGGCAAGTGCGTTCGCCAAACTCACTTCGCTGCGACGGAGTGTCTATCCTCGGCAGCAGTGGCTTGCAAATAAATACGCTAATGCAAAACGCGATGATCATGGTATTTTTAAACCATCGTTCTCGTTATTAGGAATACTGCCATGTATTGAAACAAATGATACAACAAAAAACGTCGCTACTCTCGCCCTCGGGCAGTTTGCGGTCACGTCCGCTAGGGGTATGCGGGAGCACATGCCGTGCAATGGCCGCGTACGTCACGTTGTTTACTTCCTTGCACATGTGCAGGTCAGTCATTCTTTAATGATTTGCGATGGCGTGTGCCACGGGTGCCACTTCCGCGAAGACAACGTGGTCCGACGCAGAGACGCGGGCGCTCATACGCCTTTGGGAGGAGCAAATGATTGCTGCCAAAACACGCTCCAAACGCCAGTCACCACTACGCGTCCCTTCTGCACCGGAGTCCGGCATTCTTGTTTTCCATTCGTCTTGGATATGATACTGTCTTGTCTCGGCTCGCGATGACCAATGACGTTATGCGGTTGCAATATTGACTTCATTTACGCGCAAAGTTCATTGTAAGTTATGTTCATGCCTATAATAAGCAATTAAACTGCCATCATTGCCAAAAATAACAAATATATGTTGCGCTACTAAACCACCAATTGCCACTGCCATCATTTCCAAAGCACACTTCTCTTTCTCGTGTAGCAGCGCGCCGCCAAAGTGACACTCTGTGAGCGTAAGTGTACTCGCTTGCCAGTGTGACCGAGGTATTATAGATGCTATTGGAGAGTGGCACGTCGTTCGGGAACGAGAGAAATGAACGGATGAGCTGGACAGCTGTGTTCATTCTGCAGAGGTCCACAATGACATTCTAAACTAGCTCCAGTAGTGGAAGCTAAGAACAACGACTGGCCACGCCTTCAGAATTCGTAAGGCAGATGTGCGCCCCTGCGGCTAGCGAAAGCAGTGCAACAAATCTTAGCGCGCCAGGATATGTGGTGCAACAGCGCATGACATGCTAAAAGGCAGAATCCCCTGATAATTGGATATTTTGCACAAGAACATGTGAAGAAATAAACTATAAACTATGCCACAAAACCTTATAGACTGTATATACTAGCAGTGATGCGATATATCATAACAATGCTATGACAAATTGTTTTTTTCTTCCTAATAATAATAATATCTGGGGTTTAACGTCCCAAAACCACCATATTATTATGAGAGACGCCGTAGTGGAGGGCTCCGGAAATTTCGACCACCTGGGGTTCTTTAACGTGCACCTAAATCTAAGTACACGGGCCTCAAACATTTTCGCCTCCATCGAAAATGCAGCCGCCGCGGTCGGGATTCGATCCCGCGACCTTCGGGTCAGCAGTCGAGCGCCATAACCACTAGACCACCGTGGCGGGGTTGTTTTTTTTTTTTTTTCTTCCTTTCGGCTGCTTATACGTATATGAAGTACGCGTGGCGCACACGGATCGTTATAATTTTTATCTAGGTTAGTGCGCTTGAAACAAAGGTAATACATTTCGCTTTTTTTCATCTATTTCTCTTCCTGTGGCAAGGTGCTACTATGTTGCAGACAGGTGCTACATATCCAGAAGGGTGCACGATTGACTTTGTCGTTAGAGCATGCTTTAAATTTCAATAGAGAGCACAATAACAACAAAGAGAAGAGAGCTTACTGTTCCCTGTCTCCTGTTTTTATTGCGCTCCCTATCGAAACTGAAAGCATGCTGCAAATCACTTTCCTTGCTACAATATCTGCTACAAAACGCTCTTGGTGATCCTCATTGTATGTGCAGAAAAAAATAGCTACATTATACCTCTGCCGAACGAACGTTCACCGTACCCAATATCTCCGCTCAACTGTTTCCACGGTGAGCACCTTTTTACAAGAAATTACCGTAGGTTAAAGTATAATTGTTAGCGAAGCATGCGCCAACAAAGCGTATATATTTCATACTTAAAACGCCTCGCTGTCGATTCCATGTTCGAGTAACACCACCTAGATTATTGGCTCGGGCCCCTGTCGGGCCCGATCTGCGGTCGGGCCGGGCCGGGCCGGATAGGTGAAATTTTTTCTCGGGTTCGGGCCGGGCCCGGGTCTGGCTTTGAGTCACCGGGCCGGGTTCGGGCGGGTAAACTTTAACGAGCTCCGGGCACGGGCCGGGCCCGGGCCGAGAATTCCGGCCCGTGCAGTGCTCTATGTCCGTACACCATCAGAAAACAACGATCTTAAACTGGGGCATTTTTGCCACCCTATATCGAAGATGGTAGGAGGAACGGGACGGTTTTCACGTCTGACTTTATTTTGATAGATTCAGTTGTCCTATCTGACAACTAAACAGGTGCTTCTGCCGCCAATAATATCTGGGGTTTTACTGCTCGACCTTATACGTGGGCAGTTGGACATTGAACAGAAGCAATGGTCCTAGTCAGTATTTTGCTTCACCCTGCCGCTTCTGACTCTGGAGGCTTCGCCATGATGCATTTATTTGCCTGAGACTGCACATACGTCCGGATGGGAAAGAAAGAAGAATGCCCATCCTTCATGACCTTCGCGACTACATCCGTGCCCTTAGTGCTCTTGACCTTGCCCTTTGTACAAGCCCAATTGCACACAAAGGATAATTTCCTTTTTAATTCTTACAGAATGCCCCTTGAAAGTGATTTGCTGGCAGGCTTTGCGGCTCATTGTCACAAAAGGTTAGGTCACTCCTCTCTAGAGACCGGTTCCTTCGATCGGACCCGAAGTTCGATGTGCCGGCCATCTTTTGAGCGTCTCCTCGACACTCTTTTCCATATTTTTTCACGAGCCCCGTGCAGGTCGTTTATCCCGCTGCGCTGGCGTGTCCTATGATTGCGTTGAAAATTTACAGCAAATCGTAGAACGTTGTAAACATGCAAGAATAAATCGAAGATAATAGAGAGTAAATATGCCATTACAATAAACGACAAGTCATTAACCAGCTGTCCCATTCCTCCTGAGGGCACGCGAGAGCGCGAATTGACATATACAATAACTCTGATGGGCGAGACAACAAGTACTTAGAAAGAGAAAGCAAAAGAGAGAGAAATATATGCAAAGAGAGAGAAATCTTCGCGAAGCCAGATTCGAACCCGCGTACCCACGATCCTGAGGTGAGCGTCTTAACCAGTCGGCTATCCATGGCACGCTAGCAGAGCATAGCATAGCCTTGTATAGTATAGTATAGCATAGTGTGGTATAGTATAGTATAGTATAGTATAGTATAGTATAGTATAGTATAGTATAGTATAGTATAGTATAGTATACAGTAAAATCTCGCTGATACGATCACGGCTCGTACGAATTTCGGGGTGATACGAATATTTTTGTGGTCCCGGCCAAGGCCCATTAGCCTGCCGTGTATTGGAGTATGGTTGTTGCGAACCGATTTTCACCCCACGATGTTTGATACGAATGTACGCTCGCGCACAGTATACGGAGAGGTGCTGCCCGCGCTGTCGCGGAAGACGCGGCAGTCGCGGCGGGTGCGGACATGCGCGCTGCGCAACTGTCAACGGTGCGTCGTTGCCTCCGAGATTGTGCACGCGAATCTTGGAGGCCTTTATGCGCCTTGGCGTTTAGATTACGGGTGGCGTTGACGTTGCGTTTCATACTTTCTTTTTTTTTTTTTCCAACGCGTTGACGCGTGGTGTTGCGCTCGAGGCAGCAGCGTCTTTGTACTGTGTAAGCACGTGCCTGCCACGTCGATGCAAGCCATTTCCTCCCAATCAGACGTTCTATGAAACAAGACTAAAACTTGGGCTGCGGGTCCATCATGAAGTTCCATGAAAGGTGGACGAAGACCCCGAGACGAAGCTGACGGTCTCGGCGAAGGAGCTAGGCCTCGCAACGTACGCGCACACATGCCAACTCTCCGATTTGCACGGGAGACTCCCGAATTTTGAGCAAACCTCCCGATTGTGCGGACACGGCCGCAAATCTCCCGAAGAGCACCCCCAACACCACCGCGATAAGAAAGTAGCAGCAACAAAGGACAGCAATTATAAAATTTTCTGGCTTGATCTATCGCGTGCAAAGCACTTTTTAAAGTCACTTTCGCCGCTGTACTCTAATATTATGCAGGAAAGCGTAGTAAGATTCGGAAGCATCTACCAGCGGTCACGGGTCACAACACATCTGGTTCATTAACAACACCCGCGCGCACGCACCGTACATTTACGGGTATAAGTATGATCGTTGGCGTCTAAAAACTTTGCTGGCAATCATTTAGATCTGTTCATAACGTCGGTGCGGTCCTCAGAAACACTAAATCAAAATGTATGCCAACTTTCTTTTGTCGCATACTAACTTTCCATGTTTTCTGGTGATACGAATTTCGGGTGATACGAATATTTTTGGCAACCCCGCGAGATTCGTATCACCGAGGTTTTACTGTAGTATAGTATAGTATAGTATAGTATAGTATAGTATAGTGTGGTATAGTATAGTATAGTGTGGTATAGTGTGGTATCGTATAGTATCGTATAGCAAGGGGGCGGGAAAGGGAAGTGAGGAGGACAGATGTTATGTGGAGGAGGAGGGAAAGGAAGAGGGGAGATAGTAAAGCATAGCATCGAAAGAAAGAGAAATAGCGAGAACGAAGTGCAGAAAGAAAAAGAAGGAGAGAAAGAAATAGAGAGCGAGAGAAAGAGATAGAAAGAAAGAGGAAGCGAGAAGTACAGAGAGAGAGAGAGGGAAGAAAGACATAGATAGATAGATAGATAGATAGATAGATAGATAGATAGATAGATAGATAGATAGATAGATAGATAGATAGATAGATAGATAGATAGATAGATAGATAGATAGATAGATAGATAGATAGATAGATAGATAGATAGATAGATAGAGAAAGAAAGAAAAAGAAAGAAAGAAAGAAAGAAAGAAAGAAAGAAAGAAAGAAAGAAAGAAAGAAAGAAAGAAAGAAAGAAAGAAAGAAAGAAAGAAAAAGAAATAGACAGAAATAAACAGAGACAAAAAGACATGCACAAAATACAGAGAGAAGAGAGAAAAAGAAAGAAATAGAGGAAGAAAGAAAGACAAAATTTCCAAAACTTAGCAAAACAGCAACAGCCAGGACTACTACCTTGTTGGGGCCCATCAGCTCCGCTCTCTCTTTAGCATTGCACCTCCAATGCAAGCTACGCTCACTTTTGTTTTTCTAGATATTTCTTATCCGTACATCCGCCCTGCTACATAGACTTCAGGGTGATAACAATAGGAAAACCACGAGTCACATCCTGCAGCCAAATGAAAAGCGATTTTCTTGTCCGACAGAAATTCTCCACAACGAAGCCGGCCCAGGAAAGAAAGTACGTACGGTGTGGTACCGTCAGTGACGGGTTTCTTTGAATGCTTAGCTCAAATGATCTGCGAAATATATGAAACCTTCCACTGCTCCAACTCTCTTTTAAAAAAAAAAGGGGGGGGGGTGCAAGCCGCTGAAGAAGCTGTGTAGTGGGGGATGCACACAAAGTAAATCAATGTTTCGATCAAAACTTGAAATTTATTCACGCAAGGTTCATTCAAGCAGTATACTATACGTGCCGAATGCATACAGCCAGTAGGTGGGCATGATAAGGTTCTTGCCCGGGAGGGAGGGGGGGGGGGAGCGAATGCACTCTTGAACCCTCGTCTGCCTCTCTGTCACTTCTTGCAGTGGCTTAACCGAAACAAGTGCACAGGCGTCATAATCGACCATGGCGGTTCCGTTCCGTCAAATCCTGACGAATGCCTCGAAAAGTGCGCTATACGTGATTAAACAATCAGCTGTCACAAGCGAAGTGATGCCATTATCAGAGGAGTGTGTTTTCGGTCAATATGCAGCCTTCTTTGTCACGACTGAGCCTATATTACGGCGTCGAGGGCAATTCTGGCATTGCGAGCTGCAGCCCCGAAGGACGCCGAACCGCGCGTCTACACCCATCGCCTTCCCTTTCAGGTCTTGCTCAGCGCACACTGGCTATTAAAGGTGGGACAGCCACAAATTACGCGACTCGATTCCCGTCCACCGTCCTTTGTTTTTTTCCCGACATAAAGCCCTTATTACCTATTTATCGCCACTCAAAAGAGCTGTAACGGCCGCCGACGGGTTCAGAAATGACGGATAATAATGGATCGTTATTGCAGGCCACACTATGTTGTTGCGGAGTATTGTATTAGAGTACGAGTGATGCGATGATCGTACGCGATGCTGATTATTTATTTATTGTGTACGCGATGACGAAAAGAAGGCCTTTAAGGATGCGCTTTCTGGCAACGGAACTCATGCACCTGCTTGATGCATTCTAACGCGGATGGCTCACAACAGTGTACTGCGTTCAAACAATCTCTATCACGCATTCTGCCGCAGGAGAGTTGCTCCACTCCAACGTTTGCTTGATCCGCCTTCGTGGCTTAGCAGCTACGGCGTTGCAGTAATAAATCACTATGTCGCCGAGTGAAATCTCGGCAGCGGTGGCCGCAATTCAATGAGGGCGAAATGAAAAAGCGCCCCGTACCGCGCATTTTGTGTGTTACTTTAGGAAAAGCCGTAAGTGAAAAAAGTTAATCCGGAAGCATTCACTACGTATATATATATATATATATATATATATATATATATATATATATATATATATATATATATATATATATATATATATATATATATATATATATATATATATATATATATAGAGAGAGAGAGAGATGTCTGTGGCATGTCCGCCAGTCATCCGGAAGTGGCCGTGAAAGTGAAAGCAAAGTGCGGCGACCGCAACCCTCTCGAAATACAAAAAAACCTCTATGAGAGAAGCGCAAGAAAACGTGGGGCACCGGAAGCGATTAGTACACGATCACGCCTAAGCGGCCGATTATGTGATTTTTTTTTTAAATCAACCGAGAGAAAAAAATCGGAACTCGCTGATTAACGCGGCCATTGTCCGTGCTCAAGAGGGCGTGCATTCCATTCATTTGCCTATCATTATACATGTAAAGGGTGAGCAGCGGCGGAGAGCTATCGTGCACCGCCGCGTTCACCTCAATCGCTTCCTCTCACTGTTCGCTCTCTCGATCACCCTCAGTGTACGCACACAAAAGCCAGTAGAATTCCGCCTGCATGCGTATAATTAACGAGCGACCCCGTTCGATGCAGCCGAATATTACCGATGTAATCGCGCCACCCGCTCGAGGGCTGATGATGAGGGAACCATTGAGAAGCGAACTTAATCAACAGTCATTTTTAATAAGGGCCCACGCACGCAACTCGCCCCGATAACGACGAGCAGTACACTTCACAGTCGACACAGCCCAAATCTGCATGCGCACAAGGCTGAACGAAATGGAACGCGCCCGAGAAGCGGCTATCATTTCGCCTTGGATTTGCATTTTTAAGCACGAAACGATCATATATAGGCAGGCAGCGTAACCTGCATTTCGGCAGTGTTATTGCAGTGTCGCTCGCCTACACACTGCCAGATGATCAGCGATACCCGCCTACTTCGTACAGTGAAAGTTTTGCTGGTGTCGCAGGGCAACGTTTCCGCACGCATTTGAAAACGAAAGTGTGCCGGCACCTCATATATATATATATATATATATATATATATATATATATATATATATATATATATATATATATATATATATATATATATATATATATATATACCGGGTGTCCCAGCTATCTTCAGCCAAGGGTTAAAAAATACAATATTAGAGGCAGGCGAGTGAAGTCAGTTGCAAATTGCTGACAGCCACCTTGCGCGCTATAGACAATTTTTTGTTTTGTAATTAACTAATTTGTTAATTAGGACGATTTAACTAATTTGCTAAATATTGACTTTAGGCAAGAAATCCTGCTTGCAAAGTTCGAGAGCGTCCTCAAAAACCCCAACTGCCTTATTTGCGATAAAGGAAGTCTCACGTATACCATTTTTTCCAAGCTGCAAGGAAAGCCCGCGAAATACAAAAAGAACCACGTGACTAGCGCGCTCGCGCGCCGCGAGAATGCTGCCCTCAGCCGAGGTTTGAGCGAACGAAATCACCTGCGGCCGGGACTCGCCGGCTCCGTTGCAGCGGTAGGCCTATAAGTGGGCGGTGGTTTCTTGGCCCGTTGCCAGCCAGCTGCGCGCGTGACGGTGCAAGTTGTAGCGAGCGCGGGCCAAGAAACCACCTTTAACTTATCGGCCTACCGCTGCAACGGAGACGCCGAGTCGCGGCCGCAGCTGATTTCGTTCGTTCAAACCACGGCTGAGGGCAGCATCCTCGCGGCGCGCGAGCGCGCTAGTCACATGGTTCTTTTTGTATTTCGCGGGCTTTCTTTGCAGCTTGGAAAAAATGGTATACGTGAGACTTTCTTTATCGCAAATGATGCGATTGGGGCGTCTGAAGACGCTCTCGAACTTTGCAAGCAGCATTTCTTGCCTAAAGTCAATATTTAGCAATTTAGTTAAATCGTCCTAATTAACAAATTAGTTAATTACAACACAAAAAAATGTCTGTAGTGCGCAAGGTGGCTGTCAGCAATTTGCAAGTCATTTCACTCGCCTGCCTCTAATATTGTATTTTTTATCCCTTGGCTAAATATAGCTGGGACACCCTGTATATATATATATATATATATATATATATATATATATATATATATATATATATATATATATATATATATATATATATATATATATATATATATGCGGGATTAAATACGCCTTTGACGTTTACCTAAAAAGTAACTTTCGACACCTTCAGGAACTCGGTGGCCCTACACTACAGCACGCTTCGCAGTTTATCGATACATGTTCCTTTGCGCCTGGAGAACTCCAATACATTATGCCTACCAGTTATCAGAACCGTTCCTGAGTCTTTCATACAAGCACTCAAAAGTTGTAAAAGATGGAATAGTCATGCCTATAGCCTCCCTCACCAAATAGCGCGCGCACAAGGTAAACAAAGCTTTAATACGTAAGCTAGGCATGCATTAGAAGCCATATCTTATCATTGTGTTGTATATATATATATATATATATATATATATATATATATATATATATATATATATATATATATATATATATATATACAGTATAGCCATACCATAGCCATACACTTGCACTGTTTAGGATCACTCAAATAAGTTCATTTCTTCCAATGCGAAGATGTTTGCAGAAAAAAAATGAAAGGAGGAAGAGAGTACGTCCATTCTTTGTTGTCTAGACATAAGAAGGCATCAGTAAGGTTGGTTGCTGAACGAGTTGGTTAATAATATTGAAAGAAGCCGAGCGAAAAAAACACAAAAACGAAGAAGAATTACACAGATGTTTAGATAGCCTGGTGGACGCTGTCTTATTCTTTTGCAGTGTTTCCTGCCTTACTGTGTTTGTACTGCTTTGGCCCGGTTCAGATAAAAGTTATACGCATGCGCTGCTGGTTCGATATGTGGAGGTTGGCCATTTTTCAATGAACTTTCAGTTGTATGTCCAGCGCGTGGTTGACGTTGTGTGTATGCGGCAGGTATACGCGCCACCATATATACAAAGAAAGAAAAAACAGGTGAAAAGAAGCCATCACAAGTATATATAGAATTCCTTTTAGTCGCTACCGCTTTCTATGTGTAGGGCAGACAGGCCGTTGTATTAATAAGAGATTAACTGCAACGTAACAGGTCGTTAATAGGAGGAACATCGTCTGATATTTCGTTTTGTATTCATTGTGACGAATGTAAGTGCGCTCCAAAATTTTATGACAGCAGAGTTTTATTTAGACGTAAGAACGATTAGGCGATTCATGCAGTCGATCCAGGCTCAACGTGCAAAAAAAAAATTGAAAAATAAAAGCTGGTGTGCATGCACTACGGTCGGTCCGCGGAGCATACAATTAAGTGGAATAAGGCACTGCGTTCCTAAAACAGATTAAAGGAAATAACTGCCAAGCTGCGTATGCTTGACGATAAAGACCGGCCCTTTATTTTCCACACGAGCACACTCGTGCGGAAGGCCTTCATATGTAAAGAGAAAAAGTAAAAAGACATGGAGTTTGCCTTGCCAGACCGACGCTAAAACGGACAATTGGTTCTATCCCGCACTGACCTTGAAGAGCACTTAGTTCGCCTAAGCTTTTTGAGAAGAGCAATAAACTGCTCGCGCGCATTCACGGCAATGTCTAGAATCGGCTATACGCTATCGCCGCACCACGCAGACGGCACCGGAGCATTTCCCTGCATTGTTCGAGGCCACGCATAACAATGAGTGCCACGAAACGACAGAGACGTCAGGTCACTCCGTCCGTGTTTTCGTTCGCTGCCTTGAATTTTATTTTATTGCGCAAGCAATAAAGAGGGAGAGAAGCGGGGAGGATGACGAGCAAAGCTTGCGTTCCGTCCTGCTGACCGCTGAGACAAAAGCTAACAACAAACTTGGCATAATTAGCGTGTTGGTCTTATACAGACGCACGCATTCCCGTTCAACTGCGTGGAATGCATAAGATGGGCCCCTTCTGCTCAAATAGCATATATCTAATTCCATGGCGGCCGCTAACTCAAAACAGACATCTCTCATTTGGTTACCGCTGCTTGGTCAAGTATACCACCACTGCACGAGCGCATTTCGTACTCTGTGAGCCGCCTGAATGCTTTGCGGGGTCTTTCTTTGGTTCTTTTTCAAGCATGCAAGCTGATATAGGAATCAGCAGCGAGCCATGCATGCTTCGGTGAAAGTGTGTGTCTTTATATTTCGTATCACGTCTGTCGTTTCTTCGTTGTTGCGAACACCTCAGACACATGTTTTAATTCCGCGAGAAAATTTCCATGCGCTAACATTCTGAGGCGTCGGCGCCAGCGCGTCAAAAGCGACATTTCATCCGCGAGCTCACCGTGCCATCATGTAACGCGATCGCAAGGCATGCAAAGCACAACTGCTTTAAGACATCGATGTCTCTTCACGAAGCCCATAAGCATACATTAATCAGGCCATGTACACAGTTCAATTATGCTGACTTATTGGTGGCCGACCGCTCCATTAGCCACCCCTTCTCCCACTCCTCTCCCGCCCGGCGCTAAAGTAACGCGTACAGTAAGAATCAAGCATGCGCGGTGAACATCCGTACGTCGGCAGAATAAGTGGATTTTTATTTTTATTTTTTTATTTATAAAAGTACCTGCATCGCCACGAAGGAATTATTGCAGGGGGGCAACTCGAGCACAAAATATTTACATAACAAAACATACGTATTCACACATACAAAGATGAAAATATCAGCTAATTACAAAGCGGTGGATACAGTATATGGGAAAGCGGCAACACATACAGACGAAGCAATCAACTTGAATTCAGGCACAATCTCGCCATGAAAATAAAGGAAAGAAAAAACGGCTAAAGCAAAGGGTACAGGCAGTTTATAGCTCACGGGAGATTAGAATGTAAAAACGATTCGAACTGGGATAATGTTTTACATTAGATATACCCTTAGGAAGTCTGTTCCAGTGCATGGAGGTGTGCGGAAAAAAAAGAATATCGAAACGCATTCGTGCGATAGCGCGTTTCAAGTACCTTACACTCATGATCACAACGCGTAGAGATGAAGTGAGGGGGGGGGGGATATACAAGTTTTTATTAATTCCTGTGAGATCAGAGTAAATTCGGTAGAAAAGTTCTAATTTCGTTGTTAACCGGCGTTGAGCGAAGGTTTTCCGGCCAAGGTTGTCTTTAATTAATGAAATGCTGCTTTCATAGCTGTAATTACCAGAGACAAACCTGGTTGCGCGATTCTGGATACGCTCAAGTTTATTCATAAGACAGGAGGGGTCAAGGTCCCATGCTGCGCAAGCGTACTCAAGTATTGGGCGAACATTCCTATTATAACAAGGATACTCACTCACGGATATTTTTTTGCATGTTATATGTCCTCCGTGACTCATATACTCACGCGCATATGCCCATGCTTATCAGCACTCACTCACGTACGCAGTTACATCGATTCACACTTACCGGCACACATACACACACACACACACACACACACACACACATATATATATATATATATATATATATATATATATATATATATATATATATATATATATATATATATATATATATATATATATATATATATATATATACTCTCACGTTCATTTCAACCTATACTAGCGCTTACACGTATTGATAAGTATTAGTCTACTCAAACTCTTATTCGTCGCTGAGTAACGCTGTATTTTCACGCCTGTGAAATTAGTATGCAGCGATGTGTGTATCGGCATGCACCCACGATATAGGTTCATGATAGCCAAGAATCAGTATATGCTGACCTATTTGTGTTCCTGACGCAACATAATCCCACCAAGCGCACAGCGAGGAAGAGGCCGCGTTAAACATTCCCGCTCTGTAAAAGCGCCCGTCTCCGTCTGCGACAGCTCGCACACTTGAACGGTTACATAAGCTGGCCATTGTGATGTCTAACAGTCACGTGGAGTATAGTCTCGCGTGCAGAAACAACGAGAACGACGAAACGCTCGCGGATCGCGCCGATCCATCGATTCAACCCAATTACACGTTGCCCCGTCACAATCCATATAGCGCGTCAAGTCAGCTGTGCTCTGCCACAGGAAAATGCAAGCGATGGCAATGGTTGCAGTATAGACCAATGCAATCAGCGTATAGTGCAATAGGGCGTTCGAGCGCGGCGGAGCCCTGCACGAGCAGTCATGGCTCTATACGCAATATATATCCGCAACGAGCACCGAACGTAAGATATTTCATTTCCGGGAAAAACTCCATAATTCCCGGTATTCTCACTCCCTAAATAAATTAATCAAAATCACAGTTAAGGACGACAGGCCCAATAACAGGATGGACGGAGGAATGCTCCAAGTCATCTCGGTAATGGGTGGGTATAACGTAAGAAACAAATCTCATCTCCTGCGATCGCAGATTCCCTGGTGTACGGCACCTCTCTTTCTTCGTGAAATAAAACACGCAGAGCAAACCCGTTTCTGTTTCAATGCCTTCTTTTAAAGCTATTAATAATACTTGCCAACGGGAATTTTTTACACTGGGTTCGTCACATGATTTCCCAGCATCACAATGTCATCCCGTATGCCTGTAAATGATTTCGCTTGTTTATGTCCGCCTGTATCCGAAAAGAGATAATTTCATGGTTTAATCGTTCGTGTAAGTTATCTGCAAAATCCCGAAAACTTTGGGCTGTCAAACACGAAAAACCGCGAAGGCAAGAGTCGCGTCAGGTCTAGTCCTAGAGCTGCACGCGGGAACAAGTGGTCCCGCGGGGAAGGCGCATTCAAGGAGCGCATGCAGTGCCGGTCTCTCGAGACGCCGATAAAGCAGTCACCCAATTACACCCTTGCAAGCGACCCCGTCTTGCATTTGAGAGCAACAACAACGACCACGACGACAGCTGGTTCTCAACCGACCGAGGGCATAGAGACAGCATGCGCGATCGCGAAACAATGCGAGACATTACAGACGCGGAGGAAACAGAACGGACGGAACGAACGAGCGATGACCGGGGGCCCTCGTAGTAGCCGCATTCCCCGGCCTTCTCTTCTGATCTCATTCGATCGCCGCCTGTACGAACATGACGGCGGGGGCCAAAGGACGGCTCTCGAGACACGCCTTCCGACGCAGCGCACGCCACGGCATCGACCCAGGATCGGACGCTTTGCAAACCCACTGTGAAGAGTATCTGTATTCGACCTTCTTTTCTTCCCTCCCCCCTGCATTTAATGTAACCCCTCCTCACTTGCACAAGTAATCCCTCTCTACTTTTATTATTGTTATTATTATTTCGGTTTATGGTGCTCCGTTCCGCCTTATCCGACGCACATCAAGCTCCCGATTCAAGTCTGCCAATAAACTGTCGTGTCAATGCACTCTAGTTCGACGAGATTTCCCGTGAATGGACAGAGGGAATCAAGATGAGAGATAAAGATAGAGAACGTATATGCGACGGTAAGGAACGCGAGGCAACGTACAGACAGGTGGGAAAAGAACTAAAGAAGAAGGATGGAATTGGGGGAGCTTAAAGGGTGACTGCACCGGACGGTGTACGCACAAACGGTTCCAAACGGATGGAGGCTGGACGGCGCCCCATTGTTTTCTCCGTGGCAGCTACCTTCGCTTGCGCATATGCTCCCATGATGTGGGAATGGTTTTCTCGCGTGACTGAAATTGTTTTGTTGCGTTTGTTTGTGTTTGCTCCGCGCTTTCGTTATTGTTACCATTGGAAACAGCCGATGAAAAGAAGAAGAAAGGCTCCTAAATTAGTTGAGTGAGCGGCGGCAGAGACGACAACGTCAATGCTTCTTTGTCGAGGGCGTTGGTATAATATGCTATTTCGCGATTGCGGTCATTTTTTTCCCTCTGATTTCATCTGCATAATGCCGTCCGGGGTCCCTTTCGGAAGCGTTCTACAGAAGCGGTCGCGAGAGAAAGCTTCTCGGTCACTGTCCTCCAGGATTCGCTGACGGTGACCTCGAGGCGCGCAGCGCGGATTCATCCCCGAGTCCGCTCGCAATCGTGCACTTGTTTGCGTCCTCTCTCTCTCTCTCTCTCTCTCTCTCTCTCTCTCTCGCTCTCGACTACGCGTAATGGTCTGTGGAGGATGCCGCACTCCACGCAACACAAGCCGCGTGGTGTGGGCTGCCGCCCCATTTGCGAGACCGTTCGGCCTTTTCTTGTGTTCCTTTTTGTCGGTGCTCACGTGCCGATCCTTTGAGTGGCACGCCTGCAGTGCGCTTGTAACACTGCGCGCTGCTGTGCGTTATTTTCTCGTTGCAGGTCAACGCAGCAATGTAGTTTCACAGGACGCCTGATGTCCCGTACGCCATCGGGAGTGAGAACTTAGGGAGTCGCCATCTATCGGAAGCACCTCGATTGCGTAATATGAGGGATAACGCGGCGCGCCCCAAACCTAGGGTTTGGCGGTTTGGCTGTCGGCGCTCAATGAAAACACCACACGGGAGCCCTCCTGGAAATTTCTGCAAGTATACTTTCGAAACGAGGGAAGTTTTTACTGATGAAAGAATAATCTTGGGCAAAAAGAAAACACAAAGGCCTTTACGGACGCTATATCTTTACGGAATATGTGCAGTGAACGCCCATCGTGCTGTCGCCGGGAGTCTCCCCAAACCGTCTTCTTGCGTGAAAGGTGGACGATCGGTGCGAGCAAAATATGTAATGTTATTATAGGAGGTTGTCTCTATAACTAAGTGGAGAAAAAGAGGATCAACGTTCATTTTATTAGAAGTTCCTTAGACTTAAGGTAGGTGGGGCTCTTCGTCCAAGGCTCCAGAGGCTACTTTGGCTCGTCGTGCCAGGTCCAAGGCTGCCAGATGACCACCCAGGGCCTGTTCGGAGAGTCGCGTTTCCTACGACCAGTGTGGCCGTGTGTTCGTCTGTATTAATGCGGAGTACGCGTCTCACCGGGACGCGAGCGACACTTCGTCTCGGTACTCCGTGGGGTGTATCATGGATAGTCTGTAAGCTCGGGTATGTGTTTGTCCGCAGTCGGCGCCAGTCCCTAGACTGCCATCTGTCCAGCACCAGGTTAGGTGGTGCCATGGTGCGTCGACGTCTCAGCCTTTGGACTTGGAGGATGTCAGCTCGACTTATTGGTCGCTCGTATAGTTCTCAGCGACTATCCATTTGTCCCGAGGCGCGTCCGTCGCTTGGTATGTAGTATACGCGAGCGAGACTGTTCGTTGCAAGTGAGTTTTCGCATCGTGCCGCGAGCTTTAGGCTGCAGCACATGCGCATTTGACAGCACAGAAGCTACCATTGTGGCGTGTACGCTATCAGAGCTGTTGGAAAATAATTTCATTATAGCTAGGGCCTTCGACGCCTATAGACGGCGACTTGTGATGTGCCCTCGCGAAGATTCAACCTTTCTTTTTGTTTTCTTCTGAACTCTTGGACGTTTCATTATCATTACTTGTCAGGTTGAGTATGTGCAGTGTGGTACACTTATCGGTCTTGTCTGCGAGCCATATCCCACTGCTTCTTTTTCTTAATTTAGTACAATTCCTGTTTGGTGCTAACAGAAAGATGAGCGTTGCCTTTTTTATATATATACGCTTCTTCCCATTCCCTTTCAATCCCAGCGAACTTGCCTGTATATAGCATCAATACTTCCACAGACCAAAACTTCATGACTTGTCCACTGCTGTTGGAAGGAGAACTAGTCTACGAGGCGAATAACGTGGTAGCATGCAACGTGAAGGAGATGAAAGGTGTCACAGTATATGTTTGCTGGACTTGTTTGCAATAAACAAGAACTTACCTCAGGTGAGTTAGAAAGTGCATTGAAAGACAGAGAAGATAGCGCAACAACTTGCAGCTGCAAAGCAGGGTAATGAAATGGAATGCATCTCCACGAAGTGAATGATGACGAGAGGGCGAAGCTAGGTCCTAAGGTCCATAATGTCTACGTTGCAGTCGCCAACTAGTGTAAAGGGTTTGTGCTTGTAGGAGTTTTACATTGTTCTGTCACAATTATGATTGATATTAGTGTACTGTCGAACCCTTTTTTTTTTTGTGTCTCGCATATGTTACCCGAGCGTTGCCCCATATAATGTAAACTGAGTGACATAAAGTGACATAAAGAGTCGACGACAATGCTCGGTCCTAAGGTCCATAATGTGTACGTTGAAGTCGCCGACTAGTATAAAGGGTTTGTGCTTGTAGGTGTTTCATATTGTTTTGTCACAATTATGATTGTTGTTCGTCTATCGTAAACCTTTTTTTTTTATTCACATACACACATATGTTTCGACTATAGCGACCGTTTTCTAACCACCATGACAGCGGACAGTGAGCTTCGACGACAAAGCTAGGTCCCAAGGTCCATAATGTCTACGTTGAAATCACCGACTAGTATAAAGGGTTCGTGCTTCTAGGTGTTTTATATTGTTCTGTCACAATTATGATTGATATTAGTCTATTGTTAAACCTTTTTAGGGGATTTTACACGTTGCTTTGCCGTGAGCACGGACACCACACAATGGACAAGCCTAGACCCTAAGGTGCTTCGCCCCTAAAACAAGGTGTAAAGACAAGAATGGAAATATCCTTAATGCGCGCTATTCTTTGTCGAGTACTCCAACAATTCTGGCAGCAAAATCGTGTCGGCAATGCAAAAACGTGACCGCTTTCCGATAGGAATTCAAAGGGCTCCATAGAAAATACGTAGGACTGGGGTGGCCCAACTTGAATTTGGGAGCGGCTCAACCTAAATTTGGGTGTGCACGAGATCAGCAACATATGGAGGCAAGTCAGCCTGTGGGTGGGAGATAAGTGTCATAGCCGTGCAGAACGCGCGGGCGATCGCCTCAGTGCGCACTTTCTGCTGCTCACCGAACATCGCAGCCCCGACGCCGCAGCATAAACGGTCCTTGCTTGTTGTACGCACGAGTTGTAGCCGATGGCTGCTCGCCGGTTCTAAATTTCACAAACGCAGCTTCTTACTTTGTGCGCACGTCCCTTCAGCGATTTAAGGACACAACTTTTGTTGCGCTTTCAAGTGCTGTCAACCAGACGCGCAAAGCGAGGAAACCTCCCCACTTAATCAGAGCCAGAGCACGGGTGGTATTAAAATTTCATATCAACTCGCTTAAGCGCTTCCGAAGCACCTGACGCGGCCGCTACGTCCACGCGATCCCGCATATGCCACCTTACACCGACGGTGGCGCCAGCTTTTCAAGTGGTGGAGCTCGACCCCAATAACCATGAAGGCAACGACGCAACGAGCAACACGTAATATAGCCGAATGTGAAAGGCGCCCACGCTTTTTCGGGACCAATGGCGAATATGGGTATACTTTTTTTGGTTCACGCCTCTGTGTGTTGTGAACGCCAGTGAGTCGTTACTCACTCATTTATGTGAGCGCACGTCGGCCCACATATAAATTTTCCTTACACTGCGTAACCATTCGAGGAGATAAACTCTAATGTGAAGTAAGAATAAAATTAATGTAACGAAAGATAAGAAATGGCCTGGTGTTTGCGACACCTCGTGTAGGGTGCTCGTATTTTGCAATGCATCTGGGAGTCTATCACGCGTAATTTCAGCATGATGACCTCTGAGCTGTCACCTCAGCAGTCTCCTCTAAGTCAATTAATGCGGAATAATGTTCAAGGTACCCAACCGTTTCAATATGCGTAGTGTAACGCGTGTATGTGAAGAAAGAAAAATACAGAGCCCCACTTGCTTGCAGGTTTGGGTGTCAGTCCGAAGCGCGGCGTTATGTTAATTAGCCGCGAAAACCCCCTGAATGGTGTGCATCCGTGAATCCTCGAAACAGAAGAGAAGGTGATGCGATGAGCCATTGCTGGCAGTATACAGCTACACGGCGCTTTACGCGCGAGGTAGGTATACACCGCATGCGTTAACTGCGGCACACAAAGGAGGACTTCAGCATGGTTCAAGCAGCGTTCATTGAAGTGACCGAAATCCCGGTGCAGAGACACGCAATTGCGCCCCTGCCATAAAAGAAGAGCCTTCTAAGCTGCCCTACAGTTCGAGCTCGCGACCCCGTCGAGCTCATGCATCAGCAGTACACTGCAGCCGCAACAACGCAGCCAAGCCGCCCTCCGCCAACTCTCATTGGCCTTCATTTCGGCCATCTTAGCATGGCACACAGCGAAGATCAGCAAAAGGCGGCAGCTGTGCAAAGTTCATCGCCGACACGCTTAATAACTCGCACGTACAGCGCCATGTGCCACATACCCTGCATCGCACACTGCGCGGTCGCACGAAGCAAGCGAAAGCGAGAGCTGAGGTCTTCTTTTCCCCGGCATCGCGCGGGGGCGCAGTTGCGGGGGAGGTTGATGGCCCCCCCAGGGGCCCCATACGTGCGTGCCGACGCCTCGCACCAACGCCACAACATTCGCGTGATGCTCAGCAGCGGCAGTCTTCCTCGGCCGGCACCTTGCGAAGCGGCGCACGACAACATAAAGGAGAAATGAAGGAGCGGGACTGGACCTCGGCTGACCTCTGCCGGCCGGCTTCGTGCGTAACTTGGCACATGACCTTTGGTCCGCTTGAGAGAAGTGTGGCTGAGGCTCTTACTGGTCAGTAAGGCCACCGTGTCAAGATAAACTGCCAGAAACAAAAAGCGAGTGATCGAGTGAAATCCTGGTGAAAGCGGATTGCAAGACCATGTTGCACGCGCGCTGTTTTGGCTGTCCAATTTAATCGAGGTCAGTCGCATTACCAAATACAGCCGGTGCGAGTTAGCAACATAATTCTCGCCTTCTGATATGAACGGGCCGAGGAGCTTTTCTGTTCAGCCCCCGTGGCACACCGGGCTACACTCACAGATTAAGGTTCTTTCAGGCAATGTTTCTTTTGCGCTGGACGGCCCTGCCTCGTGCCTAAGACATGCCGTGACACGCAGCTGTATATATCACGTAACTCTGGTTACTGAGAGGGCGAAAACCTGTGAGATACACACTCCCATTTGCGCATGCTATGCGCGTAAAAGAAAGCGACACGCGAAACGCAATTACAGCTCGGCTCGGTCGGTCCCGGCGTTCGCCACGATGTGCGATCTCCGTGAACACCTCACGATCCCCGAATAGCGCGAGGCGAACGACACGCGCGCGCAGCCGGATCCTGACACCGAATCCCTGCACTGCCTGAGAAACTTTCGATGATCCCCGATGTGGCGCACATCGATGAGCGCTAATTCCACGCGATACTGCAATGCGCACCGCGCACGCGCGCCCAATAACGCCAATTATCGGCCCTTCACATAAATATACACCTCGGTAGGCACGCAACGCGAGGGCGTGCTGCAGCAGAAGCACTGCAGCTATCCCAGCACCGGGCCTGTGTATGCGTGACGTGAGCTGTTTAGCCCCTAACCCGTAATGGGCCGCTTTCACCCGATAAACCTCAGCCTGTTGCTTCCCGATGTGAAATCGAAAGGTCGTTACATCTCGCAGTGCATTGTGTATGTGGTGAGCCGGTGCTGACCCACTCGTCTCATTCGTATTTTCGGCCAGCGAGGAGAAGGATTTGCCGCCGCACAGCAACATTCCTGCACGTATAAAAGTCCTGGGCCCCCCTGGTTATATAGGACGCCGTGAAAGCGAAACTCGGGAGCAGTGCGACGAATTATAGCTATGGCTGAAACAGGCCTTGATTTGGAAGGGGACAATTGGTTGGGAGTTATATTTGAAGTAATATGCGGCACAAACTAGGCTAGCTCAAATAATCGCAAGCGGGTGTCGCTTCTACTTGTCTCGCGATGACGATAATTAACCGCTTTCATGGCGCGTACACCCACTAAGGTATAGATGGGCCGCCTCAAGAATGGGGCTGCAGAAGGTACCTTACAAGAAGTTGTTAAGCTTAAGAGGATGAACAGTAAATCAAAACAAAATGCAAGATTGAAAAAATTAAAATCTGGTGTTTCACATGCCAAAACCACCTTACGATACTGGCACACCGTAGTGCAGGCTCCGGATCAGTTTTGTACTCCTGGGGTTCTTGAAAGTGCATTTGAATCTAAGTGTACACGGGTGCATTTGCATTTGACCCTCATCTAAGTGCCGCCGAGAATCGAACCCGCGTCCTGCAACTTAGCAGCGCAACAGAAAAGTTGCTGCTACCACGGCGGCTATATGCGAGATCGAAGAAAGAATAATACTAGAAAATTCAGCAGTGAGACTGATTGATGGAAAGAAGTATTAACACAGTAGATAGAACAGATCTTAATAAAGTATATGGGAGATTCAATTTCACTGAAATGAATTTTGGACAAAGAAGAGAAATTAGCACGGTAATTCATTGTCTCATTTACGAAATATAATACAGCAGACGATGAGAAATTCCTGTGACTATAGGTATAGTATTGTGGCCTCAAATGATATAATTACATAAATATTTATTTGAAATCCAATCTTGCCAACTAGAGCTTCGAATAACCTATTTGTGATTTAAACGCAGACAGGATAAAAAGAAGTTGTCGACTAATTCAATTTCATTGCAGATTTGGCATAGATGAGACTTCAGGAGATCAGTTCTGTGTAAGTAAAATTTCAAAAGTGGGACTCGACAGTGCATTATGGTGTAAGAAACTTCTAATTACCGAGATGTACATAACTGTTTATTCCAACAAAATCGAAAGATGGTGAAAGTCTCGAAGTTTGTTCAATCTGAAAAAAAAAAATTAATCACTTTGTAAACGGAATTTCCTCATCTGTTCATCCCGCTTTTCTGTTTTTTTTCCCCCTTCTCGTCAGTGTGCACGGCAAGTTTTACAATGTCTGAAAGTTTACCCATTATCACTAGCGTTATCGCGCAGAATTTAGTATATACACCCACTACCGCAATCGCACAACCCTCGTCAGGTATCTCATATCGTCACGTTCTGAGCTGACCACCCCCGTCTCGGCATCAGTGGTCCTATGTTCTGCACACGTGGCGATGTCCACAGGATCCGAGCCTGCGAAACTCTTTCCAGCATAAACCCGGGGCGCGAACACGTTCCGCACGTGATGTAAGTGTAGTTGAAGCTGTGATGCCACCGACGTATATACGGACTGACGCACGCGCGTCCGGACGAGGAAGGCGCTCCCGCAGCAGCGCAAGCGGGGTAGCGACAGCAGTTGCAGTAGCAGCCGCTGCCAGCGATGGGGCACCCCGTTATTATATAGTATACACCGCAGCGAGAGGCGATGACCACGAGAAGGGACGCCCGCGCCAGTTTTCGATAGAAGCGCCGGCCGCTCACCGCGGTATCACGCCGAATCACCGCCAGCCCTGCCGTACCCGCTGCCTGCGATTATGCTATACGCCGTTCGATGAGTGAAGACGGAGACGTCGTGATCCGCACTTTTTTCTTTTTTTACGGATCGTCGCGACCAGCGGCTACTCTCACCGCCGCCCCCCATCATGCGGCTATCGTTCTAATTCCTTCGCTCTCTTCTATGTATAATATATATACGCGCACGGTAGCGGCTCGTTTAATGTGTGTGCACACACACACCACATGTTCCCGAGCGCGTAGCGCATCAGTCTTTTTCGTCGTCGTGTCCTGCCCTGCCTGCCAGCAGCCGTGCGGGGACGAGTGCACATGCACTCACCTGAGAGGAGAGAAACTGCGAGAAGTCGACGTGGGGTGAAGCGTTCGCGCGTATATTAAGAGCGTATACATATGTATTATACACACACCGTACTCGCAAGTCGCAACACTATACCAACTTGCCGCTGTGTGTACAAGCTTGCATGCGCGAACATGCGCGCGCAGACATAGTGCGCGGCCAGCATGGGGGCGTCCCTTAATGGTTCAAAGTTTCTCCCGAAAGGAGAGAGAGAGAGAGAAAACCGCGTACGTGACGAGAGCTATTCGATGTGCGTGGCAGCGCGGTTTATATTTAGGATTGATCGGCCTATCTGGCGCTTGACTCCGTGGCACGAAGCGAGCAGCGTCCACCTATAAGTGCACACACACTTACGCATTATACCCGACCGCAGGGTGCAAGCGATATTTGCGCACCCATGCGCAGTGGGACCACCTCTGCATGCGGCTGCCGGCCCCGGTGGCGGTGGACAAACGCTGCAGAATCGGCGGCGGCAGCAGCAGGAGCGGGCGGCACTTGAGGAGACCCGATAAATTGGCGCGGCGTGAGTTAGCGCGCCAGTTATAGGCATGCGCGCTTCTCAAAGCCTCGTAAGAGCCTATGAGCCAACCTGCTCGTATCTGCGTTATTTATTCTTGGATCCGTTATTACTTTCTCGCCCTAAACCTCATTTCGTCGCAATTATGCCAGGCTGTGTATTTGGGTACCACAAGCCATGGAGTGGGGTTCGAGATGCCGATCATTTTCTCGATACCGCGCGCACGTCACGCGCAACGCCTACAGCGCGGCAGCGTACCTGTACGGTAAGTCACGGCCTGGGGCCTCCGCAGATGAGAAACAAATTGAAAGTAAAAAGAGAAACTATACAGTAAAACCGTAAAATTTATTTATTTATTTATTTATTTATTTATTTATTTATTTATTTATTTATTTATACAGCACCCATTCCGTAAGTCTACCTGTCCACCAGTTGTATATCTTACACATGAAGTGGTCTACCAAGCTCCATTGTTTTTTCTGCTGATGTCAACTATAATAACGCCTACCCCCAAGGACGGAAAGTGGAGCCGAGGCTGGTGGAATAGTAGGCGGGGTGACGAAATTAAGATATCTGTAGGCAAAAAAAGTGCAATCAGCTTGCTCAAGAAAGGATACATCATTGCGAGAGGACTTGGTCGTCCTCCTGTGGGCACAAACATATACGTTGATGACTAGGACGAAGTAAAGTCCGATAGAGTACATACCTTGATGTCTGTTCACATAAGCGAAGCTTCCTTAGTTTTTGGCCTGCCTCGCTAGTACAGTGATTACGGTGCTCGGCAGCTGACCCGAGTGTCGTGGGTTCGATCTCGGCCGCGACGGTCGCATTTCGATGGAGGCGAAATCCTAGAGGCCCGTGTACTGTGCGATGTCAGCGCACGTTAAATAACACCATATGGTCGAAATTTCCGGAGCTCTCCACTACGGCGTGCCTCATAATTATATCGTGGTTTTGGTACGCAAAACCCCAGATAATATTATTATCCTAAGTTCTTGAGAATTGTACATCGAAACACAACACATCGCCCGCATATGCAATGCGCAGGTATCTTTATTTAGAAATTACGATGTTTTCACGGTTTCTGGTTCTTGCAATATTGCGCATAATATCGGTCAGTGGACGGTAAAGAAGACGCTTACATAACAGCTTTAATGTGGGTAATTAATCCGCATTGAACTGAGGAAGCAAAACCACACAATTCATGACCTTTTGAGCGTCATGCATGCCCGTAGTAACGTGTACGGAGCAGATAGGAGCAAATCCGAAACACAGCGCGGCCATGCGCACACAGCTCAGTGGTAGAGCATATATCCCGCGCGACAGTGAACACGCCGAATTATCAAGGAATAGTAAAAATTGCTAGGGATTTGCGTGACGAAACCACATGATTATGTGGCACGCCGCAATTGGGGACTCCGGATAACTTTCGACCACCTGGGGTTCTGTAGCGTGCACCTAAATGTAAGCGTACGGGTGTTCTTTGCATTTCGGCCCCATCGAAATGCGACCGCCGTGGCCGGGAATCGAACCCACGCCCTCGGCCTTAGCAGCGTGACACCTTACGTGCTAAGCTACCAAGGCGGATATCACGGAAACCATACACTCGCAGTTTGTGCACTCGTTTTAACGTGATAGCGTTAAAGAGCTCATTTCACAGAAATTCTGGTGTCGGCATCGGTGTCGGCGTCGTTGGTTGTGAGCGAAAAATCGTCATCGTGTCCGTGACCGAAAAATTGAGAAAGACGCAAATAAAATAAAATAATAAAGAACTTCGGTTCGAGTGAGAATCGAACGCAGGCCACCTGCGTGGCAAGCAGGTAGTCTACCACAAAGCCACGCTATTTATTGCTTGCAACTACAGCGGAAAAAAAAAACTATATGAATGTCATGTAGTGGAAGGAGTCTCTTTAACGCATGTAATATTGCGTGGCAGAAGCGTAGAATCGCGCCAGGCGTAGAAGGCGCCAGGCGCCAGGGTGTTTTAAATGCCCACCCATTACAAAGCTCTCGCACATGTTCAATCATCATCATCCAAAAGCATGAACAAAGTGAGCCGCTGCGTAGGTTCCGCTGATTCACAAAAGGAAGAATTATGGCGTAGTGGGCACTTAACAACTGTACTTGCAGTAGGCATTCTAGGATAGTTTGAAACGGCCAAGGTTAAGCGCACAGTCGTTCGTTTCCTCACTGCACGGCTGAGGCATGCACCGAGAACCGAAGGCAAGCTAGCAATTGAGAAGGCGATGCGCAGGGGGCCCGATTACGCTGTCGCGTTCTACTCTTGAAGGCGAAGCTCAAGCGTCCTCCAAGTTTTTTGCACGCTGGATCGTCGATTGCGCTTTACGGCAACAACCGAAGTGAATGCAACGACAAGGCTATATTGTCGTTCACGTAGAAAACAGTACGATTAGTGCAAAGATATAAATAAATAAATAAATAAATAAATAAATAAATAAATAAATAAATAAATAAATAAATAAATAAATAAATAAAATAAAAATTCTGGAGTTGAAGCTCTCGCAACGTCTTAGTATCAAATGTGAAGCGAGCATTTACCTGTAATTTAGATTAAAAAGATGGCCTTCTCGTGCAAAACCCAATTAGAGATAAGTGTTTTTGTTCTGCTAACGTAAATGATTGGTTAAATACAAAATAAGAGATCGCTCTACCTGAAGAAAGTAATACGTCCGGGTGGGTATTGATAATGTGATCCCTAACAAAATTTGCCTGGACTTTGAGGCTCCTTAAGGAAACCAATAACACAAAGACACCCGTTGAGCTGTACCTGTACGGAAAAATAACCGATATTAGACTCGTATATATGGCGGAAAACGCAGTTTTTTCTTCGCTGCACGCTAACGTTTTATCGCGCCTGGAGTGAGACGGCGAAGGTCTGGCTATGCTTTCGGGACATAATTTGCACACCAGCATTTCTTTTCAAACTTCCTTGGCTTAGTGATACGTACACGACGAGACGGTCTCTGTGCTATAACTAGAGTTTCGTGTCTTTAGTTTAAACCGAAAAAAAAAAGCTGAAAAACATCCATCGCTCTGCTGCGGGGGATTCCTCTCCCTCAAGCCGCAGCGGCTGCATGTGGTTGCTGCGGGAGTTGTTGGCACCGGCGTCAGTTTACCGAGCTTACCGGACACGGCTTTTGCGGACGCCAGGTGGGTGCACACTGTCGTCAACCTAGCTTTCGCGTTAATAAAAGAATGAACTGTGGAAAGAGCATTTTCTGTGCTGAGAGTATTTAACAGAAAAGAGCGTTTCGCTGTCACTGGCACGAATATTCCTGTATCGATTACAACAAACTGTAATGCGCGCTGCGTACACAATCTTGCTGTAGTGATGATCCACCGTCAGTGTGAACATTTCACCTGAATAAAGTTACCTTCAGCCTTCTGGGTGTGTTTTTGTGTGGTGGGTCTGTCCTGTTTATAGCGTGCCACTTTTTGAAAGCACAAAAATTGAACTCCGAATTTTGGAGAGTTCGAAAGATTATTATTATTATTATTATTATTATTATTATTATTATTATTATTATTATTATTATTATTATTATTATTATTATTATTATTATTGTTGTTGTTGCTGTTGCTGTTGTTGTTGTTGTTGTTGCTGTTGTTGTTGTCGTCGTCGTCGTTACAAACACCACTCATTCAAAAGATATTGACGGCGTATTATACAACAGCCAAATTTCGTCAACAGTAAACACTGAAAACGCGGAACCCTATAGCCATAACGTATAATGCACTCCAGATGAAGGGCTTCGGGCAAACTATAGTGGCAAGATAGCGGGTGCACGGCATCGCTATGTATAGCTACTATCAGGCGCTGAGCTGGCATTGAGGGATATTATTCTTGAAGCCTCAAGGTGCGAAACTCAATCGTCTATGTTTCCAATGAAAAGAAAGAAATTATGCTAGAGTAGTCAGTCACAGATAGCGAATACCCAAGCACCGAACCTCGTTATATATGCAGCTGTAACTATTTTTAAACCGCAGCAAAAACAAACAAAAAAAGTAACTGACGTCGTGTTGTGCGTCGTAATTCCTTGCAGATAAGAGGCATAAAAGACACGCGTATGATCAATGTGTGTTATGGTGCGCGCGAACACGTCGACTCTGCAAGTGCGCTCTCTCTTCTTCCACTGCCCTTCTTTTCTTGTTGACCGAAGAAGTCGCTTTAAGGCGCGCACGCGAGTAGACCTCTGCACTCGATTTTCTAAGTGTTACGTGCCGAATGTTTCTGAGTGGAAGAGAGGGCGTAAAGGAGAGAACGACCTAGTCGGAAGAATTACGCTTCCTTGGCTCGTACTCCACGGAGCTGCAGCTGATATGCAGAAAAAGCGGAACACTTTTCGTTTCATTTGGTGGCGATCTCCCCGCTCGCGCTTTTAATGAGTCCCCGAAAGTGGTCTTTCGAAAGTGGCAGAGATACGGCAGCAAGAACGGTATGAAAATGAGACCAGTTCTCTCCGTTCTCAGGTGGGTCGCAGATAAGACGCGAGGCGGAAGGCGCCGAAGGATAAAAGCAGCCCCCTTCCGCAAAGCTCTTGATCGCGGAAAGGCCCTGATCCGCCGCCGCAGGCCTTCCGACAAAAACATCGTGAAGGAAGGCAGTGACGGGATTAGGAGCCTTGGGAAGGACATACGCAAATGCCGTTTTGTCTCTTGTGTGGCATTTGCTTTGCCAGAGAGAGTCGTGGAGGCCATTGACATCAACTGCCATGGAAAGACACGGGCCGAGATGAAAGTGCCGTACCCCAGTAACGCCCCGCCCCTCCCCCCCTTTCTTCCTTACCTCATGAGGCCACCGAACAGCAGAATCCACCACGCTCCGTGCGTCCGCAGGAAGCGTACCTCACGTGTGCATGAGTGCGAAACGGTCGAATGTGGCCCCCTCTAACCTAACCTTAGTTTCTTCATTTTATTTCTCTTTTACCCTCGGCCAGCGGCACTTATTTTTCGTCTCACCCTAAATACTAACGCTTCTTTTCGCTGACAAGATCAGCACAGCGTATAGCGCGCATGACGTCAGCAGTCGACTCTACAACCGCAGCTTATTATACTATACAGGAAGACCATTGGAGTAGCCAGGGGGTGGGGGGATTCAACCCCCCCCCCCTCCCGAAATTACTGAATTTTCATGTGCATATGTGGCGTTCTTTTCTTTTTTTTTTCTAAAAGAGTCAGGTCCAGAAACAAAAACTGGGCTAAATTTCATGGGAATGTAAAGCACGCCTAAGCATCTTGCACTTTCAAAACATTTGCGATCAAAATGTGGCAATCTCCGGTTGTAACGTGAACTCAAAAAAGCAATTTCGAATAAAAAAACTAGCCAAATCCTGCACCTGTTTGAATCAAACTGAGCCAGATCCATTAAACCACCACTACGTCAACAATCGCGAACAAAACAACCAACATGGTCACATCCACCCTGTTTCTTTGCGTCCTAGCTGCTTTCCTATCGTGTTTTCATTCCACACTTACTTTTTCTTACGTGAGTTGGTACTTACTGAAGGACATGATGCTGTAGGGCAAAACTCGAATATAAAGAGTTCTTTCTGCCTCTTGGTGTTTCTTTTCGAGTTTTGCGCTAGTGTCACGTCCTTCTTTCGCTCCAAGACGATATATTTGAAATGGAAGACAACTGAAATGAAGATATTGGGCGCTGATCTATTCCTTGAAGTGATCCGAAACGGCACGGCATAAAATCAGCTAAGAATAAGAACAGCTGAAGCAATTTTTGAAGGCCTTCAATATATGCCAAGAACAAGAAAACGCTGCCGACAGTCCAAAATGGTGCGCCTGTTGCCTGGGGCATCACTCGCTCTACACTCTAAGAAAAAAGAGAGTCAAAAGAGGGTCATGGAACCGTGACTCTCCTCGGGTGTCCATCTGACCCCTTTTGGAAGGTACAGGCAGAAAAAAAGAGTTCGCATTTGGGAAGGAGTCACTGGACCCTCCTGAAGCGCGTTTCGATTGGCTTCGGTATACGGAAGAGCCGCCATATACGCCATACATATCGCACGCTCGCCCTTTGGCGCCGTTGTGGCGCATTGCTCGGCGACGCAGACGGGGTTGGCGCCGGGGTGGCGCGCCGCTCTCCTCTCTCAGTCGTCTCAGTTCTCAGTCTCCTGGTCTATTGGAATGCGTTGCGTGGATGAGTTGGTTGCGCGTCTTCTGTGGTACTGACGCCGGCTCCGTGCACGAAGTGACGCTTGGAGGGCGGAATATTCATGGAGCTGTGGATACGGACAACGGGCGCCAGTTAACGGTGAGTGTACTGCTTTCGTAGGCACTAATTATACAGCTTTAGCTGGGCGTCTGCAGCAGCTCTGCGGAAGTTATCTGCCAGCCATTTCCAACAGCAGCCTGTGTCCGCCGGGCTGTTGCGGATGGCCAACTATAGCTGTCAGTTAACGAGTTGCCACCGTTATGCGCGTTGCTGTACAAGCTCCCATAAAGTGAGCGATGCAAACAATAATCGAGGGTCATTTCTTGCTGATCGCACGTCGTGTCTGCACTACTGAAGGTGCAAGATGTCGTTTTGAGATGCCCTTTAGTCTACTTCATAATAACATTTCCATCGACCTTGAGTGTGCGGCGTGCTTCCACGCGTGGGAACGTGAAAAAAAAAAGCCTGTGTACAGAACGCTCAGACGCACTATATGTAATGGTTTTTGTTGGCTGAAAGACGGTAGTTTGAGGTGCAGATATAGTACGGTGGCTTCCAGAATGTACGCGGTAGTCATTCAAGTTGGACACGCCTCGCCGGTGAAAGTGAAAGAGCTCTAGACTTTCGACGGCGCGCGTTGTTGCGGCCGCCGGCGTGCACTCTTTTCCCTCGTTTCTGTTTGCTGTTTTCGTGGTTTGCATACAGTGCGATGACGTTGGGCGCTATAACAGAATCGAGTGAGTGTACGTGATTGTGGGAGTTGTGCGCGCTAATTCTAGCATATGACATGTCTGATCTCGACGTAGACGGCGTACGCACGCGCTGGGTGTCGTTCGGGCCCTAGTACTCGCATCTGTTTTTCTGAGTATTTAAGGATGGGTTACGTTTGTAAAACGTGCGGTCAATAACCGCTCACGGCATGCCCCTGGCTGCCGGAGGATGTGCTTTGTTGTTTTGTTGTTAGCCTTTATTATGTCTGTGTGAACCACTTATTGTGTAGGTTGTGCAAACCTTTACTGCAATTTCATTTTCTCATCATAATATCACGTTCTGCTTTTCAGATACCGTTTTTCATGGTGCTCACGCTGGACAGGAGCGACAACCCTAGCAAGCCACAAGTCTGATGCTTCCAGCCGTCACCACTTTTTGATTTACTCTTAATCACAAGGAATAAATATGGAAACATGATGGCAATTTCTGCTGTTCATTTAGCACTATATGACACTGTGCACATCACAGTCACACATTTTAGTTGGCTATACTCATAGAAGCATGTGAATGAGGAATACCCAAACTTCTTAATTGGAAATCACAGACCATCTTTTCGCACTTTCTATATAACTTTGTTGGAAAATATGTGTTGTTTTGACGAGTTTTATTAAAATAATGCTAAAACTGAACTATTCTTTTTTTACAGTAGCTGGGCAGAACGGCAAGTATTATTGGACTTGTTTAAAATGAATACTCCACTATTTTCAACAGTCGCGCAAAAGTAGGGCAAGGATCAAATGAGTAGCTTAAAATACTTGTGGAGTCGCTTGATGCTTCGGTGTGGGTCCCTTGACCCCCCTAGGAGCGGTACCGGCAAGAGTCGTCTGACTCCCTATGAGTGATAACGTGATCCTCCCGATGAGAGTCTTTGCACTCTTCCTAGAGGGTCAGGGGACTCTCCTAGAGCGAGCCGACCCTGACCCACCAAGAGAGTCACCGTGACTATTTAAAGAGAGTCGTATACGTGGCAAGTCAGAACTCTCCGAAAAGAGTCACGCATACTCTTTTTTTTCTTAGAGTGTACAAGTCTAGTCATCGCCATTACGCCCATGCAACAAAGTACGGCACCGGCGAAAGCACGAGGATGGTGTTGCTATAGCGTTTATTGCTATAGCGTTTATTCGCTGTCATTTAGACTTCCTTGCGTAGCCAATTCAGGTCCAAGTGAATTGTTCCAATCTATAAGAGCCAAATCCAAATTTTACTCCTGAACGCCGGGCTAATAATGGGCTATATTGATTTTAGTCGCAATATACCGGGTGTTTCAAGAAATGAGTCCAAAATCCTCAAAAATCAGGAAAATGCGATATTTGCTCGCTGCCTTCACAACTGCTTTTTCTGCAGCGGCAGGCATCTCAATTAAGATGGCTAAAGACATCATTTGGGACAGTAATTAAGAAAGTTAAACTTATTAACTTTTTAATTGACAGAGTTAGGTGGTTATGTCAAACGGGAGAATTGAAGTTCTTCAGGCGAAGAACCCATCGCAGCTTTGAGACATAGAAAAAGCGGCCTCTAGTAATTATTGCGGCGCGTAATGAAATTCAACCAAATTCAACGGCGAAAGCGAAGCACCGATGAGCGCGACAAGCACACGGCCAGAATGACGTCACTGTTCAAAGCAACGACTGCAGAGGTGTGGTTCTTCCGCGTTCGTTAACGTATGTGCGCCGTGCATGCTATAATTGCAAGGGGAGCCCGCACACCCACTCAACGAAGTCGGTTGATGGTTGATGTAACGGCGCTCACTCATTCTGGACGCCTCAGAAGAGTACGGCAGTAGCGCTCTTCGGCGTTTCGGTTTCGCCGCTGAATTACGGTGAATTCCATTACTTCGCAATTATTGCTAGAGGCCGCTTTTTCGAAATCTTAAAGGGGTACTGACACAAAAATTTTGGTCTCGCGTTTTTTTGCTGCAATGTGTTGCTGGAGGCCTGTTAGTCGTAACACGGCACATCGTTTGCTGCAGCGCGCGACAGATAATTAATTACAGGCTCCTCATTACCGACCAGTGTCAGTTTCGGTTTCAAAAACTACAAGCCTCCGGGTGCAACTATCACCACCTAGCGGCTGCAGCGCTCGATCACGTCAGCACACAGAAGTGTGACGCACTTCCGCGCTGTTCGCGTCGTCTCCTCGCATTCGCACGCTTGCCGCACGTGCTGCACGATGTCGTCGCCATCATCGTCCTCCTCATCGTCGTCTGTTGGCGACGATTTCCTTGAGACACCTACAGCGCAGCGGCGAGCGCGTCAAACAAAAATGGCCGCTACGACGTCATCACAACTTGTTGTACCGGCTACAACGGTTACGTAGGGGAAGTAGGGGGGTCACCTCGGGTCACCTCCGAGGGTGTCAATGCAATAGGTGCGGCCTATAATGCTGGATCGCGCACGCGAACTTCAATATTCATATAAAATACCTTCCAAGCTTTATTCGCTGTCGATATTTCGCAGATGGTACACGCACGTACACGGAAATCTATCCAGCAGGCTATCTCGGCCGCGAAATTTTGTGTCAGTACCCCTTTAAAGCTGCAATGGCTTATTCGCATGAAGGACTCCAGTTCTCCCATTTGACCGCCTAACTCCACTAATTAAAAAGCTAATTAATTTAACTTTCTTAATTACTGTCCCAAAAGTTGTCTTTAGTCATCTTAAGATGCTTGCGGCTACAGAAGAAGTAATTGTGAAGGCGTCGAACAAATATCGCATTTCCCTGATTTTTGAGGATTTCGGGACACATTTCTTGAAACACCCTGTATGTTTGAGGTATTATGGTGACAGGCGCACACTGGCAAAAATTGTTGGAGCAGGCCCGACCATAGTGTCAGTATCAAAAAACTGCATTTTTCGCAGTTTCACACGAAGTGGACTTCACTCAATTAGAAAAAAAAAATAATAACGCCCCATATGTATACACGCCCACATACAAACGCACGTACGAACATACGTAAAGGATGGTTGAAGTTCCCCTCACCCCCGAAAAAAATTCTGGCTACGCCCCTGAGGAAGACATATGCGGCGGAAACGTCCCTAGACGGACGGTCCGGGATATAGCACAGTATACCTGTTTGAGTTAAAGGAGAAGACGCTGATTTCTGGTAAGGAAGGGGAGCAACCTCGAAGCAAAAGGAGAAGCTGAAATGGCTCGGCAAGTGCGAGTGAGGAGCGATGAAGCAAAAAAAAATAAAAAGTGGCAAGTGGGAAGGAAATAATGGATGAACGGTGGCAGAAAACAAGAATAACAAAAATCGAAGGGCACGTAACATAAAGGAACGCGAAGCACACACACGACCAAGGGCATGGGAGGAGCGTCCTGCCCTGACGGCTAGCGAGCCGACGAACCGAATTCAACCGGCCTTACCGGTAAGAATAGGTATACACATATAGCGGTAGGAAGTATCGGTTTCTGAACAGAAGAAATGACCAAATAGGCGAGGTGCGGTGAGGGAAAAAAAAAAATGATAGCCCGACGCGAACTCGGAACACGCACTAAACATAAGCGCAAGAAAGATTCGCCCTTCCAGTGGTGGCCACACGAGGTGTTCCAGCGTAGTGGCGGCGAGCATTCCTGGCCGACCGACCGGCTCCTCCCCGAGACCCGCTGACACGATCACGGCTGCATCTCTCGCAGCACGCTATAAATGCGCGCGCGCGCGCGCTTTATATTTCTCCGGCCCGAGCACTCGGTGCACGGAGTTGTACTATATACAAGTCCGCTTCTGTGCGCCGCTCGGCCTTTTTATTATGCACAGCGAGTATTTCTCCGTTCCAAATACACGTGCCATAATATTTCTTTGTCTCCGTTATTTTCGTACTCCTGCGAGACCGCCGTGTTACGGCCGGTGCGGCGGTGCGAGCAGTGCGCAGTATACGCATGCGCATACGTACACTGCGAAAGCATGTGCTCACTCCTTCCGCCCATTTTTAAGAGGGCCGCTCTGTCCGTGCCTCACATTTGCATTTCTTTCCCCCTTCAGCCATCTCAGTTGCATGAGATCGTGAAACCTGTGCGCACGCCGGACAACTTCGTTCGTTCGTATATTCTTCTCTGTGCTTATTTTCCTTATATAAAACTTATAAAAATATCGTTCATAGAATTTCTATTGAAAGTACTTTAACGGTGTTGAGCGGAAGCTTCCAAAGGAGCGCATGTCTGAAAGGAGCAATACTACATTTTATCTGTTATGTCAACATAGAAGAGAATGCGTGCGCGCTCATTCGGAGGTTAACACTCTATTTAACTTGAGTGCAGGAGTAATAATATCTAAGCAGAAAGCAGCCGCGGTCGCCTCTCGACACCATGTGCACTGTGATCAGCAATGCGCCTTTCCAGTGGTTTTGTTATGTATGTATACGTATCAGCAGCGGGTATCAAAGGCACCTTCTCTTATGGGCCTTTCAGTAAGCGGCCGCAATCTCATTGCCTCGCTCGTGGTCTTCCTTCGAACACGAGGCGTAGCCCGTGCGTTCGCTTATACGAAAGCGGCTTCTGGGAAGAGGAACAGTGCGCGCAAGAGCATCCACGCTGACGCTGTGTAGCATAGTGACCCCCAAGAGAGCGGATCTTGCAAGACGACATGCCTGCGTCGGAACCGCGCCGCGCCGCCTGTTCTGTGCAGCGTTATGCAGCAAAAGGGCATGCGGCACAGGTACGCGTGGACACGTAGCCAAAAGCCAACTCAACTTGCGTGCAGTGCTAATTTGACCAAGACATTAATGGCGGGAATGTTTCGCATGACTGCGTAAAGTTTCATTTTATTTCGTAAGAAATAGAAGAGGAAACGTCGCCTTGTAAAGTACAAAAGTATCACGCACTTGCACGGCAGATAAAATTAAAGCATGCTGTGATTCGAATGACTGAATAGAACTGGATTCGCCACCTTTTCGAGTCAATACTTCTATAACGTCAACTTTTCGAGGTCAAATTTATGTCACACATACGAAGGTGTGAGTTTTTCTTTCACTTCTACGTCTGTGGGCGTATCGTAAAAAAAAAGTATACAATTATCGCGGCGGCAAGGACATTGACAAGTGCACTGCCAACGTAATGGTCATTATTCGCTTCCTGTCATTGGAATATAATAGGGACTTTCTTACCATTTCCTATAGTGGCACCGTTTTGCTTTGTGAACGTCCAATTTTCGACGGTGCTCAGCCACGATAACAGCGCGTTTAGGTCGATTTTCATACTTACGAATCGTACCGAGACATCCGAAAGTACTTTAACGGCGATATCTACAGATACTTCAAAGTGAACACAGTCCGCGCAAGGATGGGCTCTTCGGTTCAGCAAAATGATTTTTCTCGTATTAGTAAGCTACCTTTTCACAATACAAAAAACACCACTCTTGCCGCGAGAAGGCGCTTGGTAAGCGAGACGATACCAACTCGCAGTGACTTCATAGGTCTGTTAGGGCCTGCGTAATTATTTAATTATTTGTCGCTAAAAATGAATTACGTACGTGTTTTAAGGAAGCCTCGAACTCTTAGAGCAAACTTCGTGAAATTGTATGAAGCCAGTATCGCCAACATACGAGAAAAAAAAGGGGGCTTTGAAATCCGTGACGTCGAACTGACATTCAGCTACCGAAGCTCCGGCGCGAAATTCGAAAATGTAACTTTGACATACATTCTCATAAGAACATATGATGGCGATATTAACCACAATAGAGTTCTCAAAGACTGATTTACCACTCTTAAATGGATTACTGTTGGCGTTCGCTTAAGGCAATGATATACACGTTTTGAAAGAAACTGCAAGAGAGGAATTTGTGAACATGCACCCGCGACAGAATTTTCACACGCAGAATAATGACAACTATAAAAGCAGCAAGGGTTCCGCATTAATGACTTCACGGGAGTTGACATTACTTAAAAGCTAAACGACTCCCATCCAACTGCAATATATTATGCAAAACAAGCATTGTTTACGTCGTAGCTGTACGCAGGGGCGTAGCCAGGGTGGGCAGGGTTGGGGGTTCAACCTCCCCCCCCCCTGAAAATTTTCAATTTTGCATGTGTACGTATATACGTACGAATATATGTATACAACATGCATATATACGAACATATGTGTATGTATACGCACGCACGTACAAAAAGTATGGGTGAATCGCCCACCCCCGAAAAAAATTTCTGGCTGCGCTGCTGGCTGTACCAGCGCTCCTCACGAACATGTCTGACAAATACGAGAGCTGGAATACTTGAACCAATTTCACAGAGCTATAGCGCATGCTAAGGGTAATTCATGCCTCCAACTACGGGACGCCACGCGTGTTAACGCAAATTTGGCCCGTATGTTAAGCTTTCCACCCATCTCAAGTTTCCTCGCGCGAACATGAATTAATACAAGACAGCGCAACTTGTACGATTTCTGCTTCGAGGCCTCATTCTGCCGAAAGCAGTCCAACGATTCATTTCGTCCCCATTATCTCTGACACACGCGCAGCGCAAATCTTTACAACGTCACCTTTATCGGAATATTTTCGCGACGCTGCGAGCGGTGCCGTTTATATACTTAACGGATCGTACGACACCAAACCAGGCCTGCCCCACATTGATTTTGTATTATTGTTTTTCTTGATCTAGTTTCCTAATCGACACCCCTCGCACTAAACACTCCTACATTTTAGAGAGTGCATTGACGGCACAGCCTCGAGGGCCAATACAGCAAAAAAATGATGACAGACGTTCCTTCGAGAAACTTGGTAGACCCGTCCTTCGGACAGCCGATGCATGGAACTGCGCCGCCGAGGATATCGGCCCCGCCGGCGCCCACGAGCGTCTCGCAAGCGGAATTTCCAGGGCCCCGCTTGGCGGCGCTTTCTGGACGGTGTCAGTGGTGCCCTTCCTTCGGCGAGCACAACGAGAAGCAATCTGCTGGACGCGGGTCGAGGACCCGTTGACGGGCCCCGATGACGGCCACGCACGAGGCCCTCCTCCTCGTATGCCTTGTCACTGGCGAACCCCGGAGATGCGGCCGGGTGGACGGGAGCGCCGCTCTCCACGCTCTCCAACGAGGTGACGGGGTTTTTTTTTTCTTTTTTTTTTTCTGCGCGGCACACTGCCGGGGCCCAGGAACGCTCGCCGGCGCGGCAGGCAACAGGTATGAACGCGTCGTCCGATGTTTGAAGCAATTCGCCGTCGAGAGGAGTGCTGATGGAGCCCGTCGATCCGCATGGCACGCTCCGCCTTCGCGGTGATGTCACACTCGCTCCCTTAATCGTCTGAGACCTCGGGAGCAGGGGCGTAGCCAGGGGGGGGGGGGGGGGGGGGGGGGTTCAACCCCCCCCCCCGGAATTTTTCAGTTTTTCTGGCGTATATATACACGCGCACATACAAACGCACGCACGAACATACATAAAGTCAGGACACCGAACAATAAACTGCCTATTCACTTATATTGCAATTACCCCGCCCGCAACAGGCGACGTGCGCTATATATAACAAGACGTATCGATGAAAGGACGAAAGAAGTGGAATTGTTCGAGGGGCTCGTTTCTGCGTTAGACACAACCTAATGAATTGTATCGATGAAGACGTATCGATGTACGCCAAGTGATGTGACAAGAGACAGAGACGTTGGCAAAGAACCAACAGCCGGAGGCTGACACTTTATGCCCGTTTCTCTGCGCCAGCATGTAAAGGGAATACGAGAGGGCAGGTTATGCTTGGGGATGATGTGCACTTAGCGCGTGAATGAATAGCCTGTCTGATGCACATTTCACAACCCCGAGTTAAGCCTCGTGCTATCCGCCGCGGCTAAGTTGTCGCGCAGGCGGAATGTCGAGTAGGGGGATCGATTTCCGGCCAGGGCGGCCGCATGTAGATGTTGGCGAAGTACAAGAACACCCATGCACTTAGATTTAGATGCGCGTTTAAGAACCCCAGGCGGTAAAAAATTAACCCAGAGTCCCCCTCTACGACATATGCCTCATAATCGTATCGTTGTTTCGGCACGTAAAAGCCCAGAGTTTCTTGAAAGCCTAGTGCATGTGCCTGCAGGGATGCAAGTAATGCGCCAATTTCTCTGCAACTGTAGACTTGTGGTCTGGTATAACTGCCTGCGTGCATTGTGGTTTCAGTGATCGGTCGACTGCCGATTTTGGATAAATAATCAGTCAACGTATTTCGTTCACGCATTTACCATACGGTACACGCATCTACATCCACGTACCCCTTCAATTTGGCTGTGGCGCGTGCAAAAACACAATGCGCCGTGTCCTTTGTGTCTCCCAACGTAGCAAAGCAACCTATATACAGTCCCGATGCTCCATCACGCTGTATCGCCGGTTAAAATACAAATCAGAAATAATAGTAGAAAATTAGATGTGCATAAGTTGTACACACGCGCAACAAACGACAAAACAACAAACAGCGATGTAGTGTGGACAGCGCACTAGAAAAATCCCTCACACATGACATCTCTCATCGATTCTCACGCACAGCTTTTGCACGGCAAAATACGCCCGTTAATCCCGAGTAATCCTCATACGGGCAATATTTGGTTCGCTCAGAGCCGCGGGCCTTCCCCCGCCCTTTTGGTGGTGCGACGATTCGAGAAACAAAGCACACAACCTGACCGTTTATCATCCCATTGTAGTCTTTGCGGATATACTTCCGAACTTGTAGAAGAGTCTATGGTAACCGTATGCTGCCTACAACCGCCGATCTCGTACAAACTGTTCAGCAAGCCCCGGACATGCATAATGAGTCCTCTGCAGCAGCAGCAGCAGCACGTAGCAAGATCATCCACCAACACGAAGCGTGTACCGAGTCCGCCCACCTTTTTCGACTACAAATCGATCTGCCGATGCCGCGCTACGTGTTCGTCGCGACCTACAAGCGAGCAGCCGGCGAGATGCACGCGAGTGTGCGGGATGAGACGTTTCTCTCGTGACGCCGTAGCCCACACAATGCGCCCTGGCAGGCACGAGACGGATGTCCCGGATACGCCGGATGGTGCCTCTGCTGCTTCCCTGCATGTACCGTAGTCGTTCGAATACAAGGGACGATTTTTGGGCTGTCTGAAGTTCCACCAATTATTTACATGAGGAAATCACACGAAAGCATGTCCTTTTTGACGAACACAGTTTTAATCCGCGCAGTGCTGGCTGCTTTCACGAACTCGGCGAATTGGTGTATGCATATACCACGCATATCAGGAGTAATGTCGCGAGTGAGCGTGGATTACCACAGCGGCCACTGCTGCACAAAGTCTGTTGTTTCTGTTAAATAATAGAAGTTGAATTCAGCCCTACAGTCTCGAAAGCGCACCGGGACTGATGTCTTTCACGCTGCGCATGTCAAAACGCGGTGGCTATTGTTAATATTCTGTTTGCTTTTTGCGACACGTGTTTTGCCAGGTATGTGTGTTTTGACGGCAAGTGAAACACAACGAGTACCCCAGCTACCTGTTGCAGAGAGCGTGTTTTCTTTATTGTTTTCCTCGACAACGCGGTGCGCGCTCTCTGCACAAAAGTAAAAAAAAAGAGGGAAAAAAATGCCATTTATAGTGTGTGGTTGCTCGCACTCGCAGACGTCGATTTGCGCCATTCCTGCGCTATCGAGTAGTTCTCGCAGCTGTTGGCCTGTCACGCGTACATTAACAAATGCTTAAACAAAATAGCTAGAACTCATACCGTACAAAAAGGAGTGTCTCGCATCGCCTTAAAATTAGTATGTAGTGCACTCTGCGAAGCTGGACAATCTTGTTTTCCCGCTTCCACTGCCTTTAAGTGCAAGAAAGAAAAAAAACAACACAGAAATATGATAGAAAAAGGGTGTTTCATTACGCGTCACAGGTGCCCACAGATTGCCGAAAGCTCTTTCGCAATCGTGCTTCCGATGTCCTTTCTCAACATTTTTTTTTATATTAAACCTGTAGCACCCCCTCGAGAAGCAAACCAACGAACGTAACGGAAGCGTTAAATATAAGGGGGAAAAAAGAGAATTTATAACGAGAGCGTGTGATGGACATCGAGCTTGGAGCTCCAACGTCCTTTGCCTTAGTGACATATCGCTCATCCGGTAAGATGAGCAACCCTGTGCTTAATTAACGCCTACGACCGGGCTAACCAACGCGTCTCTTCTTTCTACATCACCGACGATGAACAAGGGCAACCATGATGAGGCAGCTGCTTTCGGGAACATGAGTGAGCCGCGAGGTACATAAAAAGCTACGTGAAGCGATCCCATGGACCGGCGGTGCCAGACAGCCGTCAGATCGCGACAATGGGTCGTGCCTTCGTCGTACATACATAAAACAGGGGTCGAGCTTCTTTTCTTACGGCATACATACTCTGAGATGCGTGTGCACCCCCGCTGTTGCATCCGAGTAAACACGGTATCCCGCGTCCACGAGGTTGGCTTCTCTTCCTGCTGCGGCCGCACGCGCGCTCCCCGCAGTTTTGTGCTGGGCGACGAGCGTAAGCGTGCACCGCAGGGACACTTCGTGACGCCGGCGTGCGTCTCCATATATATATATATATATATATATAGATATATATATATATATATATATATATATATATATATATAATATATATATATATATATATATATATGTATATATATGCGAGCACGTACGCACACGCGGCAATTCCTCCTTTCTGCCCACTGTCCGCGGCTGGTTTACTTCGTGGCGCGTTATGAGGTTGTGACCGGTTGTGCGTTCAGCTGGCGGTGATAAGCGATTACCGCGGAAGGAGTTTGTCGCTCTCAGTGTCTTGTTTCGACCGTGCTCTAGCTGCTGCTCGACTTTAGCACCTGCTGCGCCGCGCGGTCGCCAGAAGCCTTCTTCCGGACGGTCGTCGTCAGCCCCCGCTCTGCTTGAGGAGGCATTTCCCCCGTATTAAAAGCAGGACCCACGTCCTTCACGCGTGGCTGCGTGGAATACGTTGTGTTCGTCCTTTCCTCGTGTGCGTCCTCGCCATATAGTTAAAGGCAGACCGCGGGCATTCGAAGGAGCATTTCGCTTAACGTCCAAACATCGGCAGCATCGAAATATTTATTTGCTGACCTATAAATTCAGGTAGCATGGTTTGTTCTGCATGAGCGAAATTAAGTGACCAGATAGTTGATGCACGACACTCTTTTTCTGCCTGCTGGCGTCCCGAAGTACTTGACGCCAGCAAGCAGAAAAAGCGTGTTCCACCACTCGCTGTCATGGCTACTATAGCGGCGCTGACTAACACCTAGGTTTAAAGGGGTGGTGCCACCAAATTTGTTGCTGCAAACGTTTCGCATAGCTCCAGGCAGCGTGATACACGCACCAAGATTCATGTATTCTCGCTAAATAATTTAATATTGCCTTATTTATGTGAACAACTTTCGGTTTCGGTTTCTGGGCGCCGAGATGGACAGTGACGTCTGAGTATAGGAAGCTTGGTCACGTGAGCACACAAGGCTGTGGCGCACGTGATGCTGAGTCGTCTGCTCTCGCACACACGTGCCGCACAAGCAGCAGCAAGTCAGACGCGCCGGCAGTTGCCATGGCTAGCTGCAGCAGCCGCGATTCTGCATCTGCATCCGACCCAAATGAGGACATCGTCTTTTCTCTTTCCTGGAAGCAGCGAGGAGGACGACGTAGGCGGCTCCGTTGAAAACCCAGAAGATCATTTTATTTTCGATCCCCTGGCCAGCGATGCCAGCAGGCCATGCCGGACGCCGTCGATGAGGTTCAGCAGCATGTTCAATTGACGGAGAGCTCATATCGACTAGTAAGTGGCAATGACTGACGTTTTCAGAGGTTAGGTTGTAATTGTGTTATAATTGTCCCATTCAGACAGCGTATTTTTCATGACAGCTATGGTTTCCATGGCTAGATGGATGGATGGATAACCTTTATTTTGGTCCCTCAGAACGCGCTCTCTAGCACGTTGCGGGCCGCTCCCGCGTCGGAACAGAAAGACCAAGTCTTTCTGCTGCGTCGCGGGCCCGTTGGAAGGGCTTCCATGGAAGCAACACATTACATATTTTGCCCTTTGCCTCGTTGCGCTGTAGGCGTCTGGCGCCTGCCTTCCCGAGTGTTACTGCTATGCGCCCTGATCACTCTAATCTGGTGTGACGTCACTAAAACTTTCGTTGCGCTTCCCATAGGGTGACGTCAGTGTTAGGCGTGCTAGCGATGGGTCTCGATCGAGCGAACGAGCATTTAGGCACTCTTTGGAAGGGAATTAAAATATATATTACAAGTTTGCTGTATCCGACTCTTCGTGTTGAGTGTCCTTGCCTACAGAGGAAGCCCACAACAGGATTTTTATAGCCTCGAAATTTGATGGCACCACCCCTTTAAATGGTCATGTATACCCCATAAAGTGGACAGGGGGATGACCGCCGCCGTAGCTCAGTGGTAGAGCATCGGACGCGTTATTCGAAGGTCGCAGGTTCGGTCCCTGCCGGCGGCAAGTTATCTTTTCGTCCACTTCCATTTCTTCTCATTTATATCACAATTACTATAAATAATATCCCCTATACTTTCCTTGGCTTTCTTGGTAATTAATGCTGTGTCTAGCAAAGAAAAACAAGCCCTTAAAATTCCCTTTCCTTCATTCAGACCTATATAGGTAATTAATTCAGCCCTGATCGCTAATTTGGCTGAGCCGTATTTTGACCATCGCCGGTGACGTCCGAGTTCAGGAGCAGTCCGCACCGGCAGACTTCGAACAGGCAACTCTGCTGTAGGTATATACACGAGAGGATCGTGGTGCACCTGTGAACATTAATAGCTATGCCAGCGTCAACAATGACGAGCAAACGTGCAGTGCCGACGCATTAGAAACGTTCTATACTGAGGACGTCCCCGAGATATGCCTCTCTGGGCTGATAATCAGTGAGGATATAGATGACCCAGAAGACACGGCGGCGGTCACACATACAAGATATTTCGCAATAGCGCATAGGTTTGCAGTGTTGCACTGAGCTGCAAACAACTACTGCACTGCTTATAAAAATGCATAAGGAAATGCTTTATGTCACTCATATCCGTAATGAATGCCTCTTCTTACATTTGCCTTTTCTATTCATTACTATTTTGTTTCCGCTCTTATCCCCCACGGTAGCTTAGCACTTAAGGTGTCGCGCTGCCAAGCTCGAGGGCGCGGGTTCGATTCCCCGCCGCGGCGGCCGCACTTCGATTGGGGCAGTGCTGATTGGGGCTAAACTTAAAGAATACACGCGCGCTTAGGTTTAGGTGCACGTCAAAATAACCTGAAATCTATCAGGAGTCCCACACTATGTACAGCTTGTCTCATAATCATAGCGTGGTTTTGGCACTTCTCTCGTTCTTTTTTTTTTCTCTCATTTCGCATTGTTGTTGTTGTTGTTGTTGTTGTTGTTGTTGTTGTTGTTGTTGTTGTTGTTGTTGTTGTTGTTGTTTTTGTTACAGTAGTTGGAAAATATGCTAGGCTGCCATGAAGAAAACGGGCTATGCGAAACTACACAACCGAAAACTAAGAGAGAAAGAGAAGAAAGTAAAAAAAAAAGACCATGGAGGGAACAGCTTGACAAACAACGAAATAAGTCAGTAAGCAAATCACAACAAGCATGAAGATTTCAAGTGCTTTGACGTTATTCTCTCTCGGTGCCTCGCCATTATACACGTTAGCCGCTGGCATGCATACGACGCTCTGGGTGATTACGCTCCAAGCTGCAGAATGTTTACCACGCTGACTCCCGTTCTCCTTAATTACTACTACTATTTATAATAATAACAACATTATTCCAGCACATAAAGTAGTTCAGAGAACATTGCTTTCATTTCTTCTAATTTTAAGCGCATGTACCTGAGCTGACTTCTTAATTACGCAATAGACCGATCTGTTCCTGTAGTTTACATTGCTCCTGTTCTTCGTTCGTCCCGTGCCTCTTTTATTCGCGCGTACAGACCACCGGATTCTTGGCCCAAACCCACTCACATGCCATATGTGAAGGCTCATGATCACCGTCAATGCCACGTGTAAGCAAATACGTTACCTGCACGTGACATGTGACCACCAAAAATGTAGTGCAGTCCGAGTGCGTACGCGTATGATAAATGCTACGTCACACTTCCGTCGACAGAACACCATGTCTGCCACTACCGCCGCCGCCGTCGGCGATGTGCCCTTGTACTTGGCCCTCGAAGGTCGGCTCCTCCGGACGGCAGCCGGCGGGAGGCAGCCAGCAGAACGGGCCTGATTTTGTTTTCTTTCTTTCCTTCGCGCGATTGCTTTTATTTCATACCTGCCCGCGGGCGTCCCCTCCCGCGGTGGCGTTGTCCGAGAGCCGTGCTTTTTCGTTCTGCTCGTGGGATCCATTTGGAAGCGGCGGCGGCAGAACAGGTTGCCGCCGCGTGTTGAAGCTTGTCGTATGGCGGCTGGCCAGCCGGCCGCTGCCGCGGCGGTGGTGAGCCCACTTATTGGCCAGCCGTTTCTGTCCACGTATGGACTGACTGATTGACTGACTGAGTGACGTGGTGACAATGACGACACGCACTCGTTTTGGGACACGCAAGCCCGCCGCCGCGGTGGTCGATGAGCAAAGTGGGCCAGGAAGCACGGGTGGAATCCCACCCCCTCGCCCCCCCATATCATTTTTATTTACAGATAAGTTGTATATGGCTAAAATGTAGGCAAACGTGGTGGTCCGTGAGTTCGCAGAAACTATAATAAGGAAGCAGTGCTAGCAGACGCTGCCTCGACAGGTCTCCGCGCTTGCACTATATAGTATCTCTCCGGGCTTTGACAGCATTAGCTATAGGGGTGATACCCGCAACACCACGAATCGCTGCCCGTAAAATCATTTAGGAGTTCTTCACATACTTTCAGCTAACGTCACCAAAGTTTGAAGCACGCATCTCTTAAACGTGGTGATAGAGAAATCAAAAGCAGAAGACAGTCCGACAGACGCCTGCTCGCGATAAACACCAGCACCGCACGTTTTAGCTTCGCTCGTTCACCATCTGTACGGAGCGCTTGGGCGGTAATATTTTTTAAAGCTATACGTGGAAATAATTGGTAGGCAACCTAATCATTGGAGTGGGAAAGAATGACGACAATGTCGATGTTACAACAACGGACCGCCGACACTGCTGGCATAGTATGAATAAATACGGCAGTTGAATTCGGTCAGTTATTACAGAATGTGCTGAAACAGGCCCAGAAATAAATTGTCTTCAAAAACGCGTCTTTCGGTTTCACGTGTTCAACCATGTACAGCTTGAATTGAACACAGAGAGAACTAAGAGTTGCGCGTGTTGCACGTAATCGCGTAATCGCAATGCAGAATAGCTGGAACAGCCTATCGCATCGAGACAGTCTGTCTCCCTGTGTACAGAGGAAGTAGTGCTAAGCGCACCGGTAAAGCGATCCGTTCAGGCATTAACACTGGCGCCCACTGCGTCCACCACAACCATGAACGCGTATTGATCACGCTATAGTATTGCAGTTCATGTCATTAGAGTCAACCTCGTCAATGGGAGAACCCCACTGACCCTATTCTTCAGATTAGACGACGCGAAGTTGATCCCGCCGCAATGCTTTGTGTCCCACGCGAGGGCCACCGCGACTGAACAACGCCCGTGGATTTGTTCTGCTTATACATATATGCACGCACGTGGTCGCGGATTTGATTTCCGTTCATAGCAGCTGTATTTTGGTAAAAGGAGTACGCGTAATCCCCGCTTGAGGAGACTACAGGTGTCAGTTAAAAATACACGGGATCTGGTCGAAATCAACCAGGATACTCTGATCACGCGGCGCCCGTAATTGTGTGGCTTTGGAATGCAGAACTCCATACCATACTGTACCACGTGTGTTTCGGTTATGCGTGTGTCAAACGCCATCAACGAAAACAGTAGTCAGCGGAAGTTCTCCCATTGCAAATCACTCTGTGACCAAAACCGTATATTCCCGAAGCACTTCGTATACGTTGGAGTGGTTTCTAAGAATGAATAGTAGTCATTCGCTGTAGCTAGTGTTATTAGCGAAAGCCCAGCCGGTCGCTCACGACAGTCTCTTACCAATCTTTTTTTTATTTTGAAAGACTTGTTGTAACTCAACAGACCACGTTCTCTATATAATTTTATTGAAGTTATCGCAACTGTCTGGCTCCTGTTGCTTAAGGAATCGCTTTAGCGAACGAACTACTTCGTTAATACAAGTTTTACCTAGTAAGCGCCATTTACCAACACAAATATTGCATTCGCCTCGAAGTAATAATAATATCAATATTACTAAGAAAGCTTGAATGGGTGAGGAGCGTATTCAACTTAAATTACTTTTAAATAGAAAAGGAGACTAGTGCTAATCACAGGCAAAGCAGAAGACGTTGGTTAACATTACCGCCGAGATGATTAAGCCTAAATAGTTCAAAACCAAATGCGTCATTCGCAATGTAATCTTGAAGAAATTGTTATTTGTCGAAAAGCAATGGCGCCATGGTGCTTCGTGAGCCAGGAGTATACGACAATAAGGTATTAATTGTAAAGTAAAAAAAAAAAGTCAATTTCATGGCGGTGAAAACTGTTTAGCGACATGTCACTACGGAGTATAAGCGTATAGTCCATTTCATGTTACGTCGGTGGTGCATATAACGCGACGAACATGAAATGCATGTTCGGATCCTCGCGAACCGGAGAGCAGTTTAAGGGATATTTTTTCTTGTGCATGAGGTGAGCTGTCGAACATAAATAAATCAATGAAAATTTAAACAAAGACGTACTCTCGTAATTGCTGGGTTAAGATGAGCGACGTCGCTATGGCCGCGGTGATGCCACAAAGGAGAAAAAAAAAATGAGGACCATTTTTGTTCAAGAGGAAATGACACCTCCACAGACAGCTTGTGGCAAACAAATGCACTGACAGAGATGAGCAGCGTATTTACGCAACAGAAGAGAGATGTACATCCGCAATTCGCACTACCAATCATTCGTAGCATATGTATATGTTCTGCCTTTGAGCCACGAGGACACATGTGATTTTTTTATGGCAATGTAAACAACAGCAGTCGTTTTCACTGTAATTTCATTGGCTGATGAAGGGAGTGAGGAAGAAAGAAATAGTTTAACGTGGACTGAAGGCGTCAGTTCTGCTATTTACTACACGCAGAGGTCCCCGATTCAAATATTCTCCACTTCCATGGGGGATATTTCATGAACTTTTCCACGAAGGGCCGAACTGGAAGTACTAAAGTGAGTGTCATACAAACACGCTTTCCGGTCATTCCTCTGCATCTTATGTTTGAGCTTCACGTATGATTGTTCGCAATAAACAAATAGCATTAGCAAATGGCTTCAGTGGATATTCTTAACCCACGTATTTGCCGTATGCGGTATAATAAAGCGCGCGGAAGAAACACAGACAAGTAAGGAAACGACAAACACAGCGCTTTGCGTTTCGTCGTTTCGTTACTTGTCCGTGTTACGTTCGCGCTGTTTCTTCATTCAAGATGTTTGCTCGCCGTCTTCGCGCAGCCGCGGCCCTGTTTTAAGCTAAATGCCCCCCCCCCCTTTTTTTTTTGCATCCCGGCATTGCTACATAAGGTATGCAGTGAACTATAGCATTCTAGATCATTGTGTGCCTAGCTGTGACAGCGCACATGTGAGAAAGTCGCTTAGACTGAGGCCCCAGACTCTTCTTTAAGTATAGTACGTAGGAAAACATTTGGGGCTATAAGAAATCCTGCGAGGCGGCAGAAAGATGTGGGAAAAAAAAAGGCGAAATACAGCAGAGCGGAGAGCAACGATTTCATATATGGAAGGGCGCGCACAAAGAATATCTGTCCATTCAGGCGCATTGCTCTACTATACGCTTTTCCTTACTGAAAGGTATGTAAAATGCATAGAGGAAACTCAACGAGACCGCCCTGGTAAAAGGATAAGTTGATACACAGAAAGAAGCTATTGCTTTAGTAGCACCTGATTAGCGGGTCCTCTTGTGCGCCCGTAAAGGTTGCGTTGTTTTGCGTCGTCCCATCAGCAGATATTGAAGTGCCGGCAAGACCAAACAATGAACGCTGACCTCAGGAGGCACGTATAATGCTCCAATTCAGTATAAATGCACGGCGCTAAAATCACACCGCCACCGAAACGTGGAGGAAGCCTGTGAATGAGGCCTTCGGGAGGACCAAAAGTGTACAATTAAAGGTCAATTACTGCCATCATAATTACGCTCTCAAACGCGCTTACTTGAGGTTAAATGGTTTATATACGTTCGGAGGTAGCGCGTGCTAGAACAGTAGCAGGTGTGCGCCGCCCAATGGCGTTGGCAAATAGTTCACTGGCCATTTATAAGCCTCTATGAGCAGTTATTTTCGTAGTACACACGTGCCTTCGCGCAGCAAGTAAAGGGGAAAAATTCGTACACAAGGTGAACGCAGAGACAGCTTTCGGACAAGCGTATCTTAAGTGGCCTCAGAGACCCTGCCATAATCCTCTCGCAGCCGCAAGACTGGCCTAGTCACCCCGAGAGGAGTAATGGGCACTTCCAATTAACCTTCCACCATTTATAACGTCAAGGTGGCTCCCAGAGGTCACGAGTTCAAGAGCAACGAACGCTGCGGGTATATTTACGACGCGTGCGCGGGTGGGCCTGGTACAGAATGAGCCGAAAGTATATCCAGGAGGTGTATAGGACGCGACACGGTGTCTCTGCGTAGGCCAAAACTCAGCCACGCTGGGAGACGCACAGCACCATTGCTCGAGAAAACAATGTGGAAGCGTAAACGTCAGGCCTGCAAGGCTTTGCCCAGCAAATAGCCACTCGCGGCAATTGAGCTTCGCAGAACTCTGCGGCACCAGAAGACTGCGAGCAAGCGATAAGTGTCCGACTTCGGGTAGCGACAAATGCTGAAGCTGCAGTTGACAGATCAGTATCGACTCTGTTTAGTGTCAGTATGCAAGCAATACGTTCATGGGCCTGGTCAATAAAGACACATACGGGGTTCTACCCTACACTGCCCAGTTACATTGCTTCTACAAGATGACGTAAACTAAGTACGAATCACCACTGCTTGAAAATATGTTACACATTTGCTGTTATGATAGTCGTGAGTGGATGCTGGGTAACGCTTTTAGTGCTATAGGTTTAACATGCGTATAATAACACAAGTACACAAGAAAGTGGACGGGGACGTAACCGTCGCAATATGTATAGTTCAATGGGTAAAGTGTCACACGCGTCATATGGAGCTCCTAGGGCTCCCACCGGTGGCAAGTTGACTATTATTTCATTTATTTATTTTTCTCCGGGGGTATAAACTCCATTAAGGATATGAACAAACGTTAGTTTCCCGTTTATCCCACAGCTTCTGTACAAACTATTGAACCGTTACCGGCTACTCTGACACGAGATTTCGAGTGTTCGACGCTGAAACACAGATAAGTGTATACTCTTTAATGTAATCGCCTATCTATGCTGCACTTGCAATGATTAGACACGGAGATCATCTCACTGGCGTGGCGCTCTCATCTAAATTCTGGGTCACACCTCGTAAAAATGTTTGATGTTTTGGAGAATACGCATCCGCGAATACGGCCGTCTTCGGATATCTTAAGCGAGACAGATGACCAGTTAAAAATGCGGCCGTGAAAAATAACTCGCTGTAGGTACGGGGAACGGCAGAGCAGTTAAACTGCACTATTTTTCGCTTCGTGAGAAGGCAGCAATACCCTGCTGTGAGCAAGAGCGCATCTGGGCCACATCTTGCTGGCGCGCGGCTCTTGGCGTCGATGTGGCGACCGTATATGCGGGCCGCGACGGTCCTAAATACGCGCGTGGACAAGCAACCGCCGCGCCTCTGCAGCGCACCGCCTCGCAGTGGTAAGTGTGCCGCGCGACCGCGTTACGAAGCTTCCGCGACGACGGTGTGTACAGCGAAGCACCACCCATTATTACGTGTGTACACTGAGCACAATTAATTGCTCGAAAAAGCGAGGCTTTGGGGCTTGTTACAAGTGCACCCGCACTTCGAAGACAAGGCAGAAATTAGGGGTCGTGGTGCTTGTTCCCGCCAAACAAGCAAGACAAGAAAGAACACACACACACACACACACACACACACACACAAACTGTAGTATTTACACTTAGCGCAGCTTCTTCTCTCATAAGGTCGAAGAGGCATTGTTATTGGCGTTGAGCAAGGCAAACGTTCAGCACTCTTGGGAACAACGAATTAGGAAGCGTTTCACCATCCCTGCGTGCGTTGCACTCTGCTGACGCTTGTCTTCCACATCAGCTTCCATTCATGGCCCGCACACCAAAGCGGCTTGTCCCGGCTGCGCGCTGGGAGCTCTCGCCGTCAAGAGAGTTGGACCCACCCGACCCACCGCGACCGTACGCGCGCGCGGTTCGCGTTCAGGGTCATTCCAAGTGAAATGTCCCAGCCCAAAATTCGACCACCAGCGATTCTATTGATAAAATTTGAGCTAGAAGGTAACTTTATGAGAGTGATTTTAGTAAAGTATTTTCGATCAGAAAAATTATCTGGTCACGTGACGGCCCTTTGAATATTCCGGCGAGAAGGAAAAGTTGGGTGGGAATATATTATGCGCATTCACCGTTGAAACTGGGTACAATGGCACATTGCATATTAAACCATTCTATTGTCATTGTTCTTTCACGTGACGTCACAAATAAAACCATATATTATTTTCCGGCTGAAATAGGCTTAGCAAAGAAGCAAGAAAACGTGCAAATTCAGACAATTTTCGTAAAACCGGCGGCAATGTTTCAGCCGCAAATGTTTTTGAGCTATTTTACCAGTCGACGTAGTATCTGCTAAAAATATTTTCAACCTTTGTAAGCAAGCGTTTATTGAGAAAAATGCATGCAAAGTTGATAAAAAATGACTTCTTGGGGAGATTCACTCGTAAATTAAGCATTGAGGCCCTCGCGATAAAAATATGTGAGAGGGTTCTTTATATGCTCCAACGTCTTCTCTTATGATGTGGAAATTTTTATTCCTGTAAATTTTGTTTACAGCGAAAAAATAATTTTTGATGTCCACAACCAATGACACTGGCAGGCCCTACCGATGTCTGTCTTTACAGCAGAACGCGTGCTTTCTCTCGGTGATTGTTTGGGCTTGCATGAGGACTCCGTTAGTTTTTTCAAGCAAACTCTGGCAGCGTGGTTTCGCATTAGTGCATATGTATATCGAAACTCGCTTACTTTTGTGCTTCATAGTTTGCTTTTTGGCACTAGGGGAAGTCAGGCAGACGAGCACAGCATGGGCATAAGTGTTTGGCAATGGTATTTATTGGCTGACTCTGTTTCATTTTATGCCTCACGGATGCGTGAATCACATGATTCTTTGCTCTCGGGTGTTCATACTAGCACAAGAACAGCGTTTCATTGTTTACCAACACTTGCAAAAGGAAATTATGGCATCAAAACGTAAATTTCTTGTCGTTCAGGCCTTTTGCTTTCTAATGTGCCATCCTCTGGTCGCATTTTCTACACCTTAATTATTAATGTCAAAGTAGGCTACCTTGTCATTCACATCGGCTTTCTCTCTTGAGGTCATGAGTGTTGGAGAATGATGTAATCCCAACATGAAGTGCTGAAAGAGTAATCACTGTATCTGGGGTTTTACGTGCCAAAACTAAGTCATGATTATGAGGCACGCCATAGTGGTGGGCTCCAGAAATTTCGACCATCTGATGTTCTTTAACATGCACTGACATCACACAGTACACGGCCTCTAGCATTTTGCCTCCATCGAAACGCGACCGCCGCGGCCGGGATTGAGCCCGTGACCTTCGGGTCAGCAGCCGCTACAACCGCTACACCACCGCCGCGGACAGTGTTGAAGGAGTAGACGGTTCGAAATGGTACAGTTATCGGGTTCCTTTGACAGAGATCACCATGGTGAATCTCCGAGTGAGCTGGGTTCCCTTTTCTTGAATTGTGAAATGTGGCACCCAAATCACTGTAACACCCTTTACATTACTTTTCGTCCAGCCAAACAAATCACGTGGTGGCGGAATCTGACCACCATATGGGCTCCGTAGACTTGCTCTTACTGCCACATGTTTCAGTGGGCCGCAAACATCGTCGTATGCGCTTTTGCCATGTGAAGTGGCAAAGAAGTACTACTCTGCTGATAGGTTGTGGTCCTCCTCATGGTAGCAAAGGTTCAAAAACGTTATTTCTGTTTTAAGTGTACAGCCTTTTTTAGGTGCGAGGAAACCAGCGAACCTCAAAAACAAGGACGAAGAAGAAGGCACATTCAAGCACACACCATCGCCGGTGTGTGCTTGAATGTGCCGGCGATGGTGTGTGCTTGAATGTGCCTTCTTCTTCGTCCTTGTTTTTGAGCTTCGCTGGTTTCCTCGCACCTAAACATGAACCAACCGGCCCAGCTTTTCACGGTTCTGAAGTGTACAGCCCTTTAGGGGCGCAGCTTGTCGTCCATCTACTTTCTGATGCCTCATGGTCCCGCAGTGGTCAATACAGACATAGAACAAGGCTGACTATGCTCAAAACCAGTGCACATAAGCTAACAAGGTCTAAAATAATATGAACTGCAGAACTAACCAAGAATCACTGACAATAATTTACCTAAAATCACGGAAAAACGCTTCCGTTCGCCAGCGCCTACCAGTGACATTGGTTGTGGACATCAAAAATTATTTTTTCGCTTAAACAAAATTTACAGGAATAAAAATTTTCCCATCATAAGAGAAGACATTAGAGCATATAAAGAACCCTCTCACATATTTTTATCTCGAGGGCCTCAATGCCTAATTTACGAGTGAATCTCCCGAAAAAGTCATTTTTTATCAACTTTGCATGCATTTTTCTCAATGAACGCTTCTTTACAAAGGTTGAAAATATTTTTAGCAGATACTACGTCGACTGGTAGAATAGCTCAAAACTTTTGCGGCTGAAACATTGCCGCCGGTTTTACTAAAATTGTCTAAATTTGCACGTTTTCTTGCTTCTTTGCTAAGCCTATTTAAGCCGGAAAATTAATATATGGTTTTATTTGTGACGTCACGTGAAAGAACAATGACAATAGAATGGTTTAATATGCAATGTGCCATAGTACCCAGTTTCAACGGTGAATGCGCATAATATATTCCCACCCAACTTTTCCTTCTCGCCGGAATATTCAAAGGGCCGTCACGTGACCAGATAATTTTTCTGATCGAAAATACTTTACTAAAATCACTCTCATAAAGTTACCTTCTAGCTCAAATTTTATCAATAGAATCGCTGGTGGTCGAATTTTGGGCTGGGACGTTTCACTTGGAATGACCCTTCAACGAACCGTGCCGCGCCGCTCGTCTTCTCCAGCAGAGCACGGACCACAAGTGCGCCGTGAGCGGGGCGTTTGTGGCGGAGGGAGTGCTTTTCTTCCATTCCGACTGAAGGGTTTTCGATTACCGGGACAATCTTGAATTCCCATTCTTCTATACATTGTATACACTACAGGCTTGTTGCGGCCCGTGTTAGGATTTGCTGTACGAATACTGATAGCGCGGTGGAGTCGGAAGCAGGGCTGCACTGTTTGTGCATGTGCTTGGAGGGAACGGATGATAACGGAAACATACTTCTAGTCTGCGGAACGATTATAAACTGCAAACACAATTTATCGCGCTCATTCTTTATATAGCGGCCAGAAAGTGGCCGTTGCCCTCTGTCCACCTCTCCCCATTTTTCTTATCAAGTGCATTCAACGTCCACGCGTTGCGAGCAGTAATACATAAGGGTAAGGAACGGAAATAATACGCGGGCACAAAATCAGAACCTTACACTTCGACGCATAGCCTTAACGCTGACAAAGGAGTATACGATAACAAAATAGTGAGCCTATATATTATTGCGATACGTCTACGGGTGAATCCCGCTAACGGAATATAGTGCGCATGCGCACTATATTCCGGCGAGTGCATGGTTTACGGCGGCAGAAGTGATAAATGAAAGAAAAAATAACGCAGTCAATGTACCATCCCCAAAACAGTCTTGAGGCTTGTCTCGGTGTATGAACCATATAGACCGGGATTTCCTTCCGCTGTCGTTCTCTCAGCAGACACTCAACTAACAGATAAAGACAGCTAGTTTAACGATGGTGAACACTGGTCGAGCTAAGCCATGTACTGTTTTGGAGATTGTACCATCGAATGTTCGCCTCAGATGTTCAGAAGATATATTTAATACGGTATCATATCGCTTATTGTATTTCATGAATCTGAAGTTGCATGCCATCCTCTCCGAGATTCAATGACAATGTTCGCGGCAACATCATTAAGTTATCGCAGCAGCATGACTCATCGTAAGTCCCGTACTACGAACAGCAACAATCCAATCAGATTCATCTGGAAGCTCACAAACTCGCGCACGTTAGCTCACGGCCTGAGAACTGCCGCATATACGTCTAAATTCAACCGAAAAAGCGTACAATACGTCTATTCAGCCATTTGCAGCACGCAGTAATGGTATAGTGCGTGGGTCGCACATCGCGCATTTGATCTACCGTAGTACAGGTAAAAGCCAGTTCTTCGAGGTGCGCTTCTACACACCTCTTTCCACGGCGCACTGGAGCAATGAATCAAACCGGTACTCGGAAATCGCCGCGTATGCATACGTTCGACACAGCGTACTCCTGAGCCGAGCGTGTTGGCGAAGTTGACATGCAAGACGTTCAGTTAGGTGTCTGTTCGCGTGGTCCAGATGTGCTAGCTAGCACTAAATTGATAGTCCTGTTAGATAAATATATTTAGAAGGACAAAGTTGAAAACAAAGAGCAGGTCTTGTTTCCGGAAACCTTGTGGCAGGTTTCTGGCAAACCCTGTATGACAGAGTACGTTTTGTAGGCGCAGTCCTGAACTATGTTCCAGAACCAGCTTGTTAAAGGGCGTCATTCGTGCGAAGCCGAGTTAAATGTTCCCGTTCAGAAAGATTAAGATCTCTAAACAGCTTTTCAGTTATTGTGCCAAAAGGGAGAGTTTACTAAATAAAAACGCTCGCGGACGGAGCGAGTTGGATATTGGAGAGGCATTATGCAGCGGTTTACTGCGGCGTCGTTCATCGCGCGACATGATGCTAAATAAGTCACTGAACAGCCTAGAAGAAGGCAGCATTGATCGTTTTTGTCCGTCAACACTGACCGAAATCACCTACCATTCACCGTGACCCGCATTTTGCGATAATTCGTATAAGTCTTTATCTTCCTGACTATTTTGATTTTGCTTGTACTGCCGCGCCGCAATTGAGCTTGCGATCTAATTAAACAAAAAAAAATATTCAAACTGGGTGAAATACTTAGATATTGGTTGTTCTTCTCTGAACAGCCCTTCGGCAGGCTCCCATTAAGTCAGAGAGGTGCATGTCATGCGCATAGACATGTGTTGTACCTGTGGACATCGCATATCTCAACTCACGCAAGCTCAACTCTCGCTACGTAGGTATCTCAACGCTCACTACGTGACAGCGAAAGGTCAAAATCTAAAAGCTATTTGTTTAGTTTTTAAGCGTTTATGTGATACACACAGAAATGGTAGGGTCGAACCAGCACGTTACAAGATACAGCAGTGACAAGGGCTCTGGATGTCAAAACTTCCAGACGAGCTCAAAACTTCAAGCACTCGGCATGAACAGTGCGATCACGCATGCAGTCACTGTACGGCGGGCGAGACACTCGCATGCTCGGGGCAGCTGTGCCGTGCAGACAGAAAGAAGCGAAAAGAAGAGCTTTGCCGCTGTGGCTCGCCGTTTTGGAGGCACACAAAACCGCCAAGTGCTGTGCAGCGACACAAAAAGGAAGACAAAAGCAGCAGCAGAGAGCTTCGATAGCCGTTGGGGCCCTCAGGTTGCAACGGCGATTGAGTCTCTCGTGTGAGATACACTCATGGGGCTCAAGGCAGCAGCGAAAAGACAGGAAATGCCTGCGCAGACCCTGCTGGCGACTCACCGAGTTTCTGTATCTCGTATCCGACCGGCGGACGCAGCACCCGGCGGGACCAGGCGGAGCGCACCACTTCGAGTGTGTACTCGTTACCGGAGACGAAGATGGTCGAAGGGATCAGGTAGCCGCGATATTCCAGGCAGGCGACGCTCTGCACCAGGCACTGGTTCCAGAAGCATTGCGCGTTTTCGTGGACGAAGCCACGGAACAGGGACCAACCGGGCGGGCCCGCCCTGTCCTGGGCCGACGCCTCATCCTGGTCGTCGTCGCTGCCCACCCGGCGACACACCACCACCAGGCAGTTGCCCAGCAGCAGGCAGCGGCGCCTGTCCTCCGGTCGCGGGGCCATCGCAGCACCGATCACATGGCACGTCAACACACCAACGAGCACCGCCGCTTGCTTCGCGCGCGCACCAACAATATCTTCACGCAGCACGCTCTCGATGCTCCCGCCGCTGCCACACGTCGACCGGCTCGACGCGCTTCTGCTGCCGCCTTCTGCCTTGCACTCCGCTGAGGACAGGTTGGGCTAGCCCCGGTGGGAGAGGCAGACGCTCGGGCGAGGAGGGGAGGCCCTCGCGTCGCGGCCGACGGCGAGAGTCAGCTGGCGACGCGCCGCGGCCGCTGGAGAAAACGTGCAGGTCTTCGCCTTGAGCGAGCCGGCACATAATGCGTTGCCGCCGCCACCAATATCAACGCGTCGGGTCAGCGTGCTGCCTTTCAACGGGCGTAGCCGCGTGCGGATACAACTGCACTAGCCCGCTTACTTTCCTCGTACCAGCTATATATGTCCAATAACCGAACGTGTCGACATTATTTGCCCATGAAACTATGGTAGTGAAGATAGGTAAGAAATATGAAGTTCATTTTTGCAGCGTGCATTACAATGATCGGTTTAGAATTACGCAATGGTTGAAAATGTTCCTAGAATATTAGTCGATTTTTATTTAAGCTTTCTTTCTTTCTTTCTTTCTTTCTTTCTTTCTTTCTTTCTTTCTTTCTTTCTTTCTTTCTTTCTTTCTTTCTTTCTTTCTTTCTTTATTTATTTATTTTTTTTGTTACTTGTTTTTTGAAGAAATGCGGCAAGGTTCAGCCGGTCCTAGCGGTGCTGCAAGATTAGTGACGCTGGGGCAGGGAGACCTTTGGGAGCTATATGCAGCTGCTCAAATTTTTGCACCAGTGACATAATTAAGAGAATTCTGTTCCGTGTAACGCTATTGTGACCGCTGTTGAAATTTGGGAGACATAGCGTTATCGTAGTTAGTTAGTTAGTTAGTTAGTTAGTTAGTTAGTTAGTTAGTTAGTTAGTTAGTTAGTTAGTTAGTTAGTTAGTTAGTTAGTTAGTTAGTTAGTTAGTTAGTTAGTTAGTTAGTTAGTTAGTTAGTTAGTTAGTTAGTTGAAAAATACTGCTAGCCTGGGTGCCAGGTTTTAGGCAGGAATCAAGTGTGGGCGATACAAAACACTGACAAAAGTACAAATCACATACAAAATTGATTACAAGCATCATCTAAGGATGAAATAGAGAACAATTGTAGCATCAGTGCAAATCAAGAGAAAAGCAAACAACCAAAAGGACATTAAACAACACGCCAAATAGCACATATTTATTTATTTGCACATCATTTAGCAGCATCATCTACTATGCGTATAAGTGAAGGTAAGTTACTAGCAAAATACAGGCAACAAATATGTAAAAATAGAAAAGTAACGTATCTAACAGAGTCATGGCTCCAGTAACTAAACAGTACTCAAAGGCAATACCAAAAATCCAAAAAGACGCAATAGATAAAATAAATATGTGTGCAAGCAAAAAAAAAGCTAAAGATAGTTTTTATACATATATTCGAAGATATGTCAGCACTTTCAAGTACTGCCAAGGTGTTCCACTTTCTTGTTGTTTTGGGGAAAAAAAGAACGAGCGGTGTAAACACAACAGAATTGGCCTGAAACGTGGTAAACATTGATAAGATGAAAAGGTCATGTAAGCGTATGCCTGAGAAGACTAATGTGCTTTGCTCTGTCTATTCCCAATCTACCACGACACAAGTGGATTAATTCTAGTCTCGCACGATATCATCTAGGCTATAATCACGGTGTAAGATATATACTATTTAGGTGAGGACACTCGCGAGACGCGATTGACCAGATAAAGTAACAACGCCGAGAGCCCGTCGGACCGCTGACGGCAGCGGATACCTACCGGCGGGAAGATGCAACTTCAACACAAAAACGCGTTCCCGTAGCAACTGGCGCTTCGCGGGAAATCTGAATTTCCTAGTCAGCGAACGCGGCTACGGCACGCCAGCAACTCAAGTTAGAAACGCATACCGCGTTTTTCACGAGCGAAAAACAAGACATGCAGCGGACGCCGGCGTTGCCGCCGACTGCGTCGGTTGCTATAGCAACGGTGCAGAAAGCATTTTCTCTCTTTAAGTTGCGTCTTCCCGCCGCTAGATACCCGCTGCGGTCACCGGACCAACAGACGCGCGCCGTTGTTACTTTATCTGGTCGAACGCGCTCTGCATGCAAGCCGAGGAGTGTCCACACCTAAAGAGTATATATCTTACACCGTCTCTCAAGATTCGCTCTCTGCACTGCTGGTGAAATGCCGCGATTATGCAGGGCGTTTTCTTTTAGACAACGGAGATTTTCCATAGAAATGCTATGACAGTCTCTATGAAGACAGTCTCTAGTCTCATATGACTCTACGTCGAGACGGAAATACGTTGCCGCTGCTAAAGCTACATTAGTAGGACTAATTAACAAAAGCTTTTTCATTTACTTGCTAATTACCAACCTGAGAGCAGATGTTTATATGGAAAAGTTGTAGGTCGTCACATAAAATTTCACACCCATTCTTTTTTTTCGGAAATGCAAGAAATTGCACGCCATTTGAGATATTCGTAATCGAATTTCGAGGCCCTGATCCAGATGATATCGAAGCTGAGCGCCCCAGGCGCAATGGAAAGGCAGCCGCTCTGTTACCGGAACATCCTGTGACGAATATGTGACGAACTTTGAATGAAGGCGCGTCGAGGCAGTATCTTGTCGCGGCAAGTAATCACACTTGCACCAACGGATCGCCTTGCATTTGCGTGTGATGTTTTGTGCTTATGTCTTTGTTTTGCCCTGTGCGCAAAAAAAACCTAAATTTTCACATTTTCTTACACTGTATAGCGTAAACTCAAGGGCAGCCACATATACGACGCTTCTTACAGGCGGTGCGACAAGCGAAGAGTGCTTTGCGCCTATTTATAGTTTAATTAAGAAGGAAACAGAAAAGCACCACACATCACACGCAAAGAATAAGCGGTCCGCTAGTGTATTTCAGAGTATACTTGCTGTATTTTTTTCCTTGTTTTTTATCAAATTCTGCTGTCACGAGCCTTAATTCAATGTCGTCACTTCGTGTCGGGAAGCTTTGGTCCGACGTAACAGAGCGGCCGCCTTTCCCATGCTCCCAAGGTGCACGCTTTCGATATCTCCTGGATAAGGGCCTTGAAATTCGATTAATATCTCAAATTGTATGCGACTGTTTGTTTTTTTCTTCGAGAACATGGCGATGCTATCAATTGTGACACCCTACAGATTTCACATACTCTAAATACTGCTCTCAAGTTGAGATTAAAAAAAAAATTAAGGAGTTTTGTTAGTCAGCCTTCTCAAAGTAACATTAGCGCGGCAAGCCATTTCTGTCTATAGATGTAGATTTTGTGAGCGAAGACGGCAGGTGCCATCTGTTATAGCGTTTTTATTTCAAAATCAGTATTGTATACAAAAGCACCCTTATTCATTACATACACATCTTTCACCTTTTCTTCGTACAGTTTCATTTTTGTCAATATTACTTTGTCTTAAAGGGCCCAAGAAAGCTTAAGTATATTCTATAGTGAGGGTTTCACAACGCTCCTTTCACTCTTTTCTGTCTTTCTTTTTCAGGTTTTTTTTTTTTTTTTGCTAAGTCGACTTTGCGCTGCCCACGCCGCCATCATGTACTACAAGGAACTCGCCCAGCGGCTTCCACGGTTAACAGATGTTTTATATGGCAAGAGTATGGCATCGTGCTAATTTATTTATTTATTCATAGTTTGCTGCAGCACCGACATGCTAATATTGCAGGAGGCGGGCATGGTACATATCAGGATTGACCAACAACAAAACAAGCATAAATCAGAGTAAGCATATGAACAAAATAAACGCAGGAAAAATTATCGCACAGCTAAGTTTTATTTAGCAACGTTGCTTGTTGGGCGAGTTGGAACGAGTCAGTCATAACGTAGTTCAGCGCTGTTTTTTTGCGCTGAACTACGTTATGACTAAGTTTTATTCTGAAAGCAGTGAACTTCGCACGCCAGGGGCGTAGCCAGAAATTTTTGGGGGAAGGGGGGAGGGGTTCGATCGTACGTTTGTATGTGTGCGACACTGAAAAATTTCGGGGGGGGGGGGGGGGCTGAATCCGTCTCCCCCCCTCCCTGGCTACGCCACTGCAGCAGGCAGGTTGTTTCATGCGGAAATAGCACGCGGAAAAACCGAACATTGAAACACTTTGGTACAGCATTGTATTTCACAGACCTTCTTGGCGTGGTTGCCTCGACTTGACACATAACGTGGAGGCAGAAGGTAGAGCTGTTTTTCGCACAATATATTTTGTAGAAAACGAGCAGCATTTCCCTGAGTCACCGTTCGCTCAGAGGGGTCCAGCGTAATGAGGCTTTTATTGATGAGACAATGCGGGACAGTCATTTGAAACAACCCTGGCAGCTTTATTTTGAAAATTAGTTAATTAAAAAAAACGCCAGGCCTGCGCGGAAAGCGCAGCACAGTCACAGCGAAAGCCGGAAGAGCGGCATTTCTAGAGCCCGTTATAAACTCTCTTTTGGCTACTAATACAAGTACATTAGCAACGTACCCACTACGCCACAAATCATAATTTTTGGGAAGTTGGGAAGCACCCACCACGACATTATTCGTTATTCTGCGGAGAAACGAGGTACCATCCGTGAGGCATTATGTGCACTTTGTTATTGCGGTGGTTGATGACGATGAAGAACTATGGCTGAGCCCTTTGTAATGGGTTGGAAGCTTTAAATGACCCACTATAGTTACGCAATTCATATTGTGTGACGCCCGGTCGTTATTTAACTGTCCCACCACGCTTTATAACATACGTTAACCGGAGAAACGGAGAGCGAGAGAGAGAAGGAATTAACTTTATTGAAAGCCTGAGGAAATGGATCATGGGAGCCTTATGGGCTTCCTTGGCAACCAATAGAAGTGCACTTGCCAGGAACCCACTACGCTATAAATCACCATAATTTTTGTGAAGTAGGGAAGCAACCACTATGCAATTTTTCGTCATCCTGCGGAGAACCGTGGTACTCGCTAAACACCTGTAAGGCATTATGTGCACTTTGTTGATGTTGTGGCTGATGACGATGAAGAATTATCGCAGAGGCCTTTGTAATGGGTTGGAAGCACTCAACAACCCACTCGTTGCGCAATTTGCATTGTGTGTCACCCGGTTACAGAATTCGCGTTTGTGTGACGCCTGATTGTTATTTTACTCTTCTACCACACTACATTACATATGTTAATGTGGTTCCTTCCCGACGTGAAGCCTGTATAGGGTCTTTTTGCAACGTAGTTTCAAGCGCCGGCATGGCCCTGAGGTAGAACCCTAGGCTCCCACGCAGAAGGCCCAGGTTCGAACCTCGTTCCATCCTGGAAATTTTTTCTTGTTTCCTTTATTTTCGTATTTCGTGCGATAGTGGTTACGGACACCGGCGGCGGCGGCGGCGGACAACTACGGCGCCAAAAACGGCTGTTGAAATGATCTCATAAAAGCTTTCGCTGTAATACGCTGATTAAATTAGCATATTGAGGACCCCAGACTACACATGCGTACTGTAGTATAGGTCTAATTTTAGCATGATAACCGACAATTTCTAGCCCAAATAACACGGACACAAAAGAAGACATAAGACGATATACTATGGAGCGTTCGTACGTCGTCTTGCATTCTTTCATGTCCGTGTTTCCGTGTTTTTTGTGCCAGAAATTGTCGATGATGCAGAACCAACAAGTTCAGATGGCCACAAGTCGTTAGTACAGCAAAACACCTCTTCCACACTTTGCGGTGCTTTGCAAACGCTGCGTTTAATACAGTTGAACATCCTACTTGCCCTCGCAGGGACACATTCAATTTGCTTGTTCCAGGTAAAAAAATTACACACCCAGAAGTTTAAAAATTGAAAACTTCGTATGTGGCATTTGATCTATAAAGTGTATGTAACCAAATTGGAGAATACTTGCGTGTAAATGCTACATATTGGCATTTACAAATTGACCCAAGGTTTATCTTAAGTATCCTCATTTATTTAGTGCCGTCTTTTCAACGCGTGTAATATACTTGCGCCATTTTGAAGCTGACGTAATGACGACTGACGACACCTAAATGTATGTACTCGACAACGTTGGACTGTAAGTGGTTCGCTAATCGGTATGCGAAGTCTTCCGGATATTTCCTGCTGCTTACTATCATCACTACAATCTTCACTGCGCTAATATTCTTCTTTCATGTTGTGTATCACCATTTATATTTTTTAAAATTCGGCAGATCCCACGCGTTGTGGGAATCGGCTTCATGCGAAGCAGTCAGCGAGTACTTCTGTATTTTATGGCTTTGAGCCAAGTGTTACGAGGTGGATCGACGTGTTTTTGTAAGTGTAGTAGCTGTGTGCACATCGTGGGCTTACCAGGCACGTCGACAAAACTGGCGTTTAAAGGTAACTTATGGTGCGACGTAACGTCAGCCCTCACGTCAGAGTACATACGTCAGTATTATCGAAACTAAGTGCAGGTGCAATAATGTGAATATCATACGTAACTTTCGTTAATGTATTCCTTCGGGGTCGAGCAATGCTTCAATATAGCATGCTGAATCATAGTAATGCAAATGTAATGTTTATTAGACTGCTATAAAAGCGGAGCCAACAGTGGAACCACAGACGTTAATCTGATATGACGCCCGTATCGTAGGAGTACTTATGTAGTGTTTGTTGCTTTCTTGTAAAATTAGATAGCCAGCACCAGAACCACAATTGACGTTGCACCGACATTACGCCTGCATAGGCTGCTTTTACACACGCGTTTATAGACCTGACGTGGCTATGTGGTAGAATACATGATTGCCCCGCAGAATGCTTGGGTTCGATTCCTGCTGGGATCCTCATTTTTATTCTCTTCATTCGTCGGGCCAACGCTGCTGATGTCGGTTTTTCCTAATGCCCTCGCATTTAAATTAACAATCTCTGTTGTCGCCGTTCTTGGGTAGGTGCGAACTGTCAATCACCTGTGGCGCATACCCTTACACCGCGGCCCGTGGTAAACGGGTATACGTTCCACACGTGTCTGAAGGAAAGGGTTTGACGACGTACGCGAAAGGATTTTCACGTTATTCATGTCAAGACCTCACAGTTATATTCGTCAAATCCTCTGACCCTCCCATGCCAATCTAGGCCTACACCAAGTTAAGGAGGCGATCGCGAGAGCACTCAGACGTAGGCGGCTAGATAGATAGATACGTAGATAGAAACGCTCAAAGTACCAAAGGTTCGCTAAGAAATGCTTCGCATTTAATAATGAGGCGCTAATTAGAACACAGTCAGTGATGCAGTGATTTGCGGAAAGTCCGATCTTCACTGGTATGTCGGTATGTCACACATGGTCCCGTCGACAAAAAGAATCAAGAACGGTGGGCTACGTATACTGCTGTGCATTGTGAACTGACGCAGTTGACTGTTACACGTATCTATAAATAAGCCTCAATCCAGTCTAGCAAAGTGTCGTTCTTTAGGGCGTACTTTAGCTTTACGAGCAACTTGTTGTACGAGACTCGGTCGAACGCCTTTTCGAGATCCAAAAATAAACTCAGTTTGCATTCTCTGATCTATATAGCCCTGAGCTTGGTTGTTGTGGGTAAGCGAAGACGAAAGCCGTAACGGCGGCAGTCAATAATTTTATTAGTTTCAAAAGTGATATGCGTTTTTACATGACGTGTTCGAGTACTTCTGCGGTGGCACACAATAGTAATATCTAGACGCAAATAACAATATTGGATTGCTAGTCTAAGGCAGCGGTGTCACATTGGCGTACTTCCAACCGTGGGGCAACTCTGCACAGGCAAGTGACTTGCGAAATAAGATACACAAGTAGTTTAAAATCCACTCTGCATAACTCAGGAGGAAACTGGGAGGTATTTCATCGATTCCACTGGAATTTCTTGCACCCAAATTAAGCAAAAGTCAGAACACACCTTCCTCATCGACGAACGCGCATCTTCAATACTGATAGCATAATTAAAAAAAAAACGATTGGAATCGCGCCGTCCTCCGTTGTGAATACAGATTTTTTCAGCCACATAAGTCAAGAATGCCCACGTATATTTTTTCGCGGTCCACCTGCTCGCAACTCAATTAACATGCTGCGATGCCTGGTGCGATTCTGCTCTTCTGCCACGCTATATCACATCTGTTAACGCATTTCATCGCCATATACATGAAGCTTGTATTGGGTACTTTTCCGAAAAAGATTCAAGCACTGGCTTGGCTCCGTGGACGAGCACTTGTTTACCGCGCAGAAGGCTTGGGCTCGAATCCGCCTCGAACCCTCGGTTTGTTTCTCTTCTTTTTTTTACAGTGAAAGCCATTATGAGATCATAACAACAGCCGATTTGTTGGTGTAGTTATCCGCCGCCGCCGCCGGTGTCCGTAACCGCTATCGCGCACAATGAGAAAGAAAAACGTGGTTGATCCCTCCGTCACAGGAATCGGTATAACACAAAAGTGAAACGTGTCCTCGCAGACGTAGTTGAATCTTTATTATACATTGATATACAAGAGCTTGCACAACGCCTATTGGTGTTTGGCAGCTATAGCACCGCTTGATGCGGAAGCGCCCACGTTGACGCCTGGTGGCACACCTCTATCCCAACGACTAACGCCCATGAACATGATTAAAGGGACCGTCAACTGATTTTTCTCGACCCAGTTTTTTACGGCGCGACACGAAGCTTACCCTTCGTAGCGTTTGTAGGTGCAGTGGTTTATCCTAAAAGCACGTAGTTATTTTATAAGCAGTATTTTTCGATCTCGAAGGCTCCAAACACGCATGAAGGCTTGCTCCAGCAACGCTGAGAATTGATAGCGATGCCGCTAGCCCTTGTGAAAGCTGTCGTTGTTCTGCTTTCGCAGGAGTTACTGTAGCTATGCTTAACCACCTTTATTTTGAGCTTTCCAACCATTTTTGAAAATAGCAAGCTGTTACAGTGAGATGATGTGGCTTTATACACCTTCTCGGTATTTGTACAGGGTTGTGTGCGCCTGCGCCCAAGGTTGCCTGCGCCTGTGTCATGGATGGCTTGTCCCGGCATGGGATCATTACGTCAAGCGAAGGCAGCGCCACTTTGTTGCATACAACTAACGCAGGCCTATATGTACATTTTTATGGAGTAATGTCTTTTAATATAAAGAAATGAACAATATTTCAGTACTAACAGAAAAGTAATCGAACGCATAACCAATCATTGGTCACGTGGCCGGCTTCATCGGACCGTTTATGATTTTGCCGCCAGAGGCGCCAAAGGTAATTTTTCGCGACTTTCAATGAAGAAATAAAAATATAAGTCCACCTCTCACGAGATAAACAGGGTTGGTTTGAGTCAAAGCGACGGACAATCTTTCCATCAGTGCAGTCATCTCATTTCATGTTCTGGGCAGTTGTCGGTCCCTTTAAACCGTTGTGGAAGCTGTAGTAGTAACATACCCCTGGACACAGCAGATGGTGAATCCCGTGCAAAGATGGCTTCAACATGCACATAATAAACACTAACTCGACTTGCACTTTTTCAAAGTGTCGCCATTTGAGGAGAGAAACGACAGGTGTGCACTCCCCAGTAGTCGGTGCCAGTGCACTCGAAGCTGTAGGCGGCGAAGAAACACCGTTAGTCCATTTGGAAGCGGCCCTGCGCTCGCGAGGAGTGGTCACACGCTGACGCGAAAGGGGAATCGCGTAACTGCGTCATCACCGAATCGAACCACCGTAGACGCCGCATTTCACCGACCATAGAGTTTTCTACAATATTGTAGCGAAAGCCTCCACCTCTCTGAGACTACCGAAATACCCGCAGTCGGTGCTCGTTAGTGTCATGATGCATTACTCGTAGCCTCCGAGATTGGCTCCGGCAACGCGCCGTTGCTAGTGTTGCTCAGGCCGTTCCATTCGCACGGAGACAACGTAATCAGAGAAAGCGGTGTGACAGCCAGAAGAGCGTCGGTTATTGGACGTTGAGCCTCTTTACTGAGCTTGGGCTAAGGTCACCATCCCGCGGAATGTTGAAGAGTTAACAGAAAGATCACACCACGGCCGGGCTAGAAACGCGACGGGAAACGCGACGCGCACCGCGTCTCCCCTCTAGTCTGCCTGTGATTTATCATGGTTCGAGCGGGGAACGCGGTGTGACAGCTGCTGGCGCAGAGCTATCTTTTTATATGGATGGATGCTGTGAGCGAGGCTTGGGCTAAAGCCGCCACCTCACGGTGTAAGGCGTTGACAAAATTACACTTCTTTTGGAAACGCGCCGAATCAGACGGTCGTAGCAATGGTGCAACGGCGCATTGCCGGAGCTAATCGCGGAGGCCACGCATTACTTCACTCTACCGCTCCCAGACGGCGATCGACACCACCCTGCAAACCAAGATCACTGTGAGAGGAAAGTGTGAAAGATATAAAAGGCGCATTCGTTAACCCTCCAGCGTCCGTGACCGTGTCGCAGTGGTTAGATCGGCCGTTACCTATCGTCGCGGACAGAGAGGTCGTGGGTTCGACTCCCGTATGCGGAAATTTTTCTTCTGATTTTTTTCCTTTGCCATCTGATCGTGTGTATTTTGCAGAAGTATTTTCGTGACGGAAATACGTCATGAAAGTCTCGGTGGACCCGGCATAAAACACTTTCTTGTTAAAAAATTACACCATCTCCCGCTAAAGGGGATTGTGAGGCGATGCGTAGCAGCGTTTCGGCATGTCGAGGCCGTGTTTCAGAGGGGGAGTGGAGAGGAGGAGACAGAGTGGAGAGGCGGAGAGGAGGTGTGTGGAGAGGGTCTGCGCATGCGCAGTGAGGGTGGTCACGCCGCACACCACCACCACCGGATTGAACTCCGCCATCCAAAAATATCCAGGACCGTGCGAGATTCGAACCCAGGCTCTCTGTGTGGCAGTTGAGTATTCCACCACAGATCCACGCCGGCGCTTGAATCTCCTTCGTAAAAAGATCCTATACAGGGGCCATGTCGGGCAGACAATCGCGTTAACAGATGCAATATGACTTTGTAGAAGAGTAAAATTACCACCAGGCGCCACACAATGCGAATTGCGTAACGAGTGGGTGGTTTAAAGGGGCCCTCCAACACCTTTTCTCACGCGCCTACATCGCTGCCGACCGCATCAACGCGTAGTGGCGCTAGCCAAAACTATTGCGGGCGGAAATGACTGAGTATAGAGCGCATAATAATAATAATAATAATAATAATAATAATAATAATAATAATAATAATAATAATAATAATAATAATAATATCTGGGGTTTAACGTCCCAAAACCACCATATGATTATGAGAGACGCCGTAGTGGCAGGCTCCGGAAATTTCGACCACCTGAGGTTCTTTAACGTGCACCTAAATCTAAGTACACGGGCCTCAAAGATTTTCGCCTCCATCGAAAATGCAGCCGCCGAGTATAGACGATTTTCCGCAGCTGGTTTATTAAATCAAACAAGATGGCGCCACTGGCGCCACCGCACCGTGGCCGTCCCCCTACCGTGGCCGTCTCCATGGCCATCCCCCTGCCGTTGCCTTTGGCAGCGCTAAAATATTCTAGAACACTATAGCAGCGCTGCTCAATATGTCTCCATCCGCGTCGCGTCGTCTGCTCGGCGTTCCCATAGCGTCTGCGCACACACGAGTAAAAGCGAGCAGACGGCGCAGACGGCAGACGGCAGCGCCGGAAAAGTAAACATGGCGGCACCTGTGGATGTAGTTTCCTTCCGCCTCGAATTTATCACGTCGTCGTCCTGCGCTGTGTGGCCCGTAAGTTCAAAACCTACGCATTTATTTGCTTTATAATCGCATCCTGAAGCTTCGAGAGCGATTTACTCGTCGGTATTTTGCAGTATTTCCAAGATTCATTCTCATATTGTCCGAGACAAGGCTTAACAGGCATGGCTAAATAAACACAGCTGATCGCAATAATAAAGACAAAGCATACCTGACGTTTCTTCTCCAGCGTGAGCTGACACAAAGCGATGGCCGATTTTGCCATTTATTTATTGCTGTGAGGACAGTGGGCGAGTAGCAAGCGCGAGTTCGGATCGAAGCGGGGTGTCGCGTCTGCATGGGTGCTGCCATGTTGGCTTGTAACCCCAGCTACTGGCGGTTGCTACTACAACAATTAAAGACATACACCATAAATACGACGCAGATTAAACATATACCTTATCGTTGTGGCGTGGTACGTACCAAACATACGCAAGTGTCTCAACGTTTTCAACTCTGAGCCGATTACATGTAGAACTATGTTTTGCTGCGCAAGCACCTGACTTGCTTACACCCTGCTGCAACCAGCTTGTGTAGTACGGCCACGGCCGCTTCGTTGGCCCAATGCGTTGGCTGGGGCAAATGGCTGGGGGAAGGCCAGTTACGATCACGTGATCAAACATGGCAGCGCCCGTGCGCCGCTGCGGAAAATCGTCTATAAAGCGCAGGGCTTTGATTGGATAAATGTAACGTGAGAAGTGATGGCGGCGTTGCATCAAAAAAAGATTATTATTGGATTTCGGTTTTCTTTAGCATACTTTTTCACTGAACGCCAAATAGACTAATGCACTTTTAGATTTTTTCAGCTTGAAAACTGCAGCGCCGGGCAAAGAATGCGAATGTCACGGCGCTGGAGAAAACGCGCGGGGGACGCTCCAGGTGCCGTTGTTTGAAGAAACTGAAGGGGGGGGGGGAATGCAAGGGCGTTGATATATATTATAGGCGCCGTCGCAACAAGAAAGATGACTAAAACTACAAAGCAGGTTTGAAAGGGCTGACGCTTGGGCAAGTTGGTGTGGATTCATTTCGAAATGTTAACAGCGCATAGAAGGTTTGCCTCTGTCTCGTCCCTTTCCAAACCTTCTATGCGCTGTTGACGTTTCGAGATACAAAACAGGATAGAGGCGTTCGCGAGCTGCCTCGTTTCGCTGGTGCGGTTTACTCTTCAAGCACCACATTGCTTGTTACTATCGCAACGGCGTCATCAATACGTTGGAAAGAACGGGCAAAATGACATGCAAGCTACCCGCACGTAGGAGCTTTCAGCTCATTTCATTGGGGCGCTCTCAAACGTCACGGTGCGAGTAAATGTGGTCAGGTAACCACGCGAAGATGGAGTTGAGGGTATACGCGTCCTTTTTGTTGTATTTTGAATTTTCTAGGCTGAATAACTTCGTTCTTGCTGGACTAATTTCTTCAGCCTTCAGTCTACGCAACCCGCAAGTAAAAAATGCAAAACATTGAGGTTTTGAAAAGTGTTGTAGGGCCTTTAAAGCCTCCCACCCTTTATAAAATTTGTTATCGTCATCAGCCACAGCTTCAGCAAAGTGCCCATGCATAATGCCTTACAGATGCGTAGCAAGTACCTCGCTTCTCCGCAAAATGATGAATAATGGCATAATGCGTTCTTCCCTGCTTCTCAAAATTATGATTATTTATGGCGTGGTTGGTACCTTTCAACTGTACTTGTAGCAGTCGCCTTAAGAGAGTTTACAACGGGCTCATTGAAAGGCCGCTCATCCAGCTTTCGCTGTGACTGTGCTGCATGTTCTGCGCAGGCCTATTGGGCGCGAGGCCCAGCACTGGAGACGCGGGCGCTGCGATCGTTGTGACGTGCAGGGTTGGATCACCTGGTTAACGTTGCTTCGTTGAAGAGGAAGCGGACGGTTGAACGCGTTGCTTTTAACCGCGATTTCTGGTGTCTTCCCCTATGACTGCAGCGTTGTTTTGCTCTCACTTCGTGTGTGCGGGCACCTATAGAGATTACACAATCTGAGAAAGTGTAGTCAAAGTTATCGGCGGCATGGTACTTTATACTACTCCGTGCCACAGTACGAGCAGTGTGGGCTTTCACTTTGACCGTTACCCTACTTTGCAAGAGCGTGATACCGCTGTCACCTGACTTTCTTGCTTTTAGAGGATGTCTGTTCCTTGCTTATAGAGGATGTTTGTAGAATAAGCCCATCCAGTGGGACTTCTTTATGTTTGCGCTACATGCGACAACGTGGCCAGCTTCAAACACTGATTCACCTTCTATAATTGTAGGGGGTTTCACGCCCCAAAACCACCATACGATTATGAAGGACACCGTAGTGGAGGGCTCCGGAAATTTCGACCGCCTCCATGGTGTTCTTTAACGTCCATCTAAATCTAAGTACATGGGCCTCAAGCGTTGATTCACCTTCTAACAGCAGCCGCGAAGCGTCATACTGCTTATCAATGTCATGGTTGTAAAAGCTGGACACTATAGTATTACCACTGGAACATAAAACTGCCAACACAGCTATCTGACCTTGCTGGAATCGGTTCATGCTTATGAAGCGCAAAAAAATAACAGAAAAAAAAAACACGGGGACGAACCAGAGATACAGACAGGGCAAGCGCTTGTCCTCCGTGTATCTCTGCTTCGACCCCGTGCTTTTCGCGCTTCATAAGCATAAGATTGCCTCCTAGACCACAGTAAGCCACCCCTTGCAGCATGCTAGTGCATTAAAATGCGCAAAGTAATACGACCGGCTGGCACACGGTGCATTTACTATCGTAATCGAGCCCCATCGGGACCGTACATTTCGATCGAGATTGGCCCCTTTGTGCAAACTGCGGCACGCAGTAAATGGTCGAAAATTTTCATCCCGATGTGGCTCGATGGCGATCGAAAACGCAACATGTGACAACCGTGGAAAATTCGCGCAGTAAGGAGCAACAGATCAATATTAATATCGTGCCGCAGACAAACTTGTGCTCATGTAAAATGTTATCTAGCTACAACTCTGAATGAGGCGCGCGTCCATATAACTATTGTGCGTTTACCTCCAATAATTTGAGAAAGGTTGCGGCTGCATCCAGATCTAAGCATGTTGGGTCACTTCCCATAAAGCGGAGAAACCGCTTGCATCGTGCTTAATAAGGCTATGCGTACTAAAGAGGAGTGTGAAATTGATCATGTCATTTCTTTCTCGTGTCAACCACGACCCGTCTTTAGACGCGAACCTACAATGAATGGAGTTACGCGGTGGTCACGTTGCACGCATCTCATGCAGCAAAAATATGTATTTTTTTTTCCTCAAGCACACGCTAAAGCCCATTGGATGCAGAGTTTCAATTCGAAACAAAATGGTTCTTTACCTTCTACAAGAGCAGCGCGCTTGTCCCCCGTGGCTTCCATATAGGTGGCCGTAGCAGACGACGCCGGTAGTCAAGGTTGTGTCTAAGTCATTGTGAGGAACGTATTATTTTTGTCGGAGCAGTTATTTCGCATTTCGTGCAGTCAATGACGAAACCACAGCAGCATTTTACTGATTTCGTTAAAGGTGAAGCCCAAGAATAATAATAATAAAAAAAGAAGAAGCGAAAGCGGCTGCGGGTGCACCAACCTTGCACGTCACACGGGCGCCACCGCATAGCGGCGCCCGTGCGAGTTTGCGCGACAGCTGCGACGGACACCGGCGGCGGCGGCACCGGCGGACAACTAAGCCACCAAAATCGGCTATTGTTGTGAACTCATAAAAACTTACGCTCTAAAAAGAAACAGGAGATCGGAAGTCATTCGACATTCGACAGACAATATCAAGGGCGCGAAGAGTGTACGAAGATTATACATGGTACAACCTGACAGCATAGTTCTGAAGGCACCTGAAGTTAGCTTATTGTCTCTGCACCAGTTTGATCGAGCGCCATTGGATATCAAGATAATCGGAGGTCAATGAAATGAACGTCAATGCGATCGCGAACAATATCGACAGTCTTTAGCTTTAGCGGCTGTTTTCATCTGCATATAGAATAAAAGTGTAATGTCGCAATTTCTGATGAAATGCTCTTTTCACAAAACAGCTGGAACAGAAGAAGGCCAAAAACGGATCCTTGAGGAAGTCTGCTTGTCTCCTTGTACCTAACAGAGCTCTGTCTAATAATAATAATAATAATAATAATAATAATAATAATAATAATAATAATAATAATAATAATAATAATAATAATAATAATAATAATAATAATAATAATTTATGTGTGCAGGATCAACCAATGGCTTAAATACTATACGCAAGGTCAAAAATAATGCAAACAATGTAAATTAACTACGACCAAACGGCACAGGATAAGACTGACAGGATAAACAAGCACACACAGAGTGAAAGCTTGGCAGATTAACACATTTATTTATTTATTTTCAAATACTGCAGCCCAATGCAGGGCTATTGCAGGAGTGGGGTACATACAATAGGAAAGAATAACAGTAACAGCACAACAAGTTCTTCTTCAGAACAAATATCGTCACCTCTTGAGCACAACCGGGTACATAAATGAAAAGAAGAAGAAGAAAAAAAAGGACAACAATGTCATTCAAGTGCCTCCAAAAAATCTGACATATTCATTTCACGAACAGAATCGGGTAGATCGTTCCAGTAGACAATAATTTTCGGAAAAAAAACTGTATTTGAACATATTAGTACGTGCGAAGAATGGCCTTATGTTAAGATTGTGACCACGTCTAGTTGTAAGAGCATTAGCATACACGATGTAATTATCATTAGATAGCCGGCATGATGAATGAACATAAGAGTGCAATAGTTTCAAAGAGTCAATATCACGCCTAGCGCACAATGGAGATAACTTCAAAGATTTCATTGCAGATGAGGGCGAAAAATCATGGTCACAGCGATGAAAAATGAAGCGAACAGATTTCCTTTGGACAGATTCAATTTTATTCACGTCACACACTTTGTATGGATTCCACACACACGAAGCGTACTCTAATATAGGGCGGATCAGTGTTTTGTACATTAGTAATTTGGTGGATTTTGGCGATGCAGTGGATTTTGGCATACTTGATGACTGCCAGTCAAGCGTGTTGGTATGCGCTCGTGCTGTTTAAGCATGCACTACAAAGAACGGAGACTGTGCCCTGTGTTCTTCTAAAGCCTCCCTTCTTTGTAGCGCTTCACCGTCATGAACATAATTGATTAACAGAGTGCAGACACACAAAATAGGTGGCATAATGAATAACCGTACTTGAACACCTATCAATGGCTGTAAGTGATTCGATGAGGTGACGATAGGACAACCTATGAGAGGACAGGAAAGAAGTTTTTAACTGAAAAAAGAGCCCAAAGCTCAGAACGGACAGAGCGAAGCACGTTCTGAAAGATATCATCATTGAAAAAATGGCTGTTTTACGTTGTGTCGTCTTGATTGAACCCTGAAAAAAGCTTACATTTGTTCTCTTTCATGATTACTGTGTATTGTGTTCATCCTGCCATCGCATTTTGCCAAAGCGCCGAATCACCAAGGTCCTGTACTGTTCGTGAGCGCTTACATAGATAAAGAAATAATAATTTAATTGTTGGGGTTTAACGTCCCAAAACCATGATATGATCATGAGGGACGCCGTAGTGGAGGGCTCCGGAAATTTCGGCCACCTAGGCTTCTTTAACGTGCACCTAAATCTAAGTACGCGGGCCTCAAGCATTTTCTCCTCCCTCGAAAATGCGGCCGCCGCGGCCGGGATTGGATAAAGAAATGAACTGAAAGATGAAATATACTTTGCATTCTGTCTGAACCCGCCACGGTGGTCTAGTGCATGGTTGTGGTGCTTGACTGCTGACCCGAAGGTCGCGGGATTGAATCCCGGCCGCGGCGGCCGTATTTTCGATGGAGGCGAAAATGCTTGAGGCCCGCGTACTTAGATTTAGGTTAGGATAGCGTTACAGCGCACGTCCGAAGAAAAGCCGTCTGTGTAAATATTGGAAAAAAATCACTGCACCTCTTCTCATTTGTTTCCGGAAAAGCTTCGTTAAACATGGTTGAACCCGATTTAACGCCTTTTCGTGTGATGCCAGATTAGAGATGAAGTGTTTTCGTTACGCTATTGTAAACTATGTTCATTATAAAATAAGAGATCGCCGTTCCCGACGAAAGTTATGTATCTGTACGATTATTTGTAATGTGATTTCTAGCAGAACACAGACACGTTGAGCATATCTGTCCGGAACAATTAGCCGTCTAAAACTGATAGGGCGCGTGAGGGAATCGCTACTTTTTCTACGCCAACGTTTTGGCGTGCCCATGGTAAGATGGCGGAGGTATGGCTTCACTTTCTGAACATAATTTCCGCTCAAGCGTAAATTTATTTTTAGGAACTGGCTCGCCAGGTTCTTAAGCTGGGGCAAAGTCCCGCGCCGTACGCGTAACCTTAGTTCCAGAGGCGACCGCTACAGGCGCAGCTTGCGCGAAAGGGAAGTCTTCTTCCTCTTGATCTTCGAGCGCCTTGATGATGATATTAACGCCGGCAAAAACCACATACAGCATAGACGACTGCAGCATGCGGCGCTCGCTCCACTCCGGCAGTGCGCTTCGATACTAATAACATGAACGAAGAAGACTACTCCATCTCACATGCTGGTTGCAGCACTGTGGAAGCTACAGGGCTGCTTAGACAATAGGAAGAGCGAGCACTCCTCGCGATGTATTCATCCGCGCCGCGTCGTCTCCTCCGCGTCCCCATAGCGCCTGCGCTCACGCGCTGGGCGAGTAGAGCAAGCCCACGGCAGCAACAAACGCTCTTAGCGTTGGGCAGCAACAACGGAACCGCAAAAGAACAACGCGCGTTGGGCAAGTGAAGCGAGCATACTGTAGCAACCAACGCTCTTAGCGTTGGGCAGCAACGGTAGCGCTGAAAAAAAAACATGGCAGCACACATCGACGCTGGTTCCTCGCGCCTCGAAATTATGAAGTCGCCGTTGTGAGTTGTGTAGTCCGTAAGTTCTAAACCGACGCTTGTGTTTGTGTTATATTTGCGTCGTGACGCTACGACACCAATGTATTCGTGTCTATTTTGTGCTGTTTCGAAGACTCATTCTCAAATTCTCGGGGACAAGGCTTAGCAGGCATGCCTGAACAAACAGCTAATCTCATTAACAAGGACGAGTAGCAAGCGACAGTTAGGATCGAAGCGGCGAGTGAGTCTGAATAGGCGCTGCCATGTTGGTTCGTCATCACAATCATCGGTAGTTACCGGTACAATAATTAAATGCTTATAGCGATTAGTCTATCACGTATTGCTGTGACGTAGCACATGCCAAACAAACGTAGTTTACGTAACCTTCTCCAATAATAATGCAATTACAATCAGAACTATGTTTTGCTGCGCAAACATGTGGTCTGTTTACACCTCGTAGCTTCCACCCTGCTGCAACCAGCTTGTGAGATGGAGTTAGCCACCCTAATGGAGTATAGGCGGCGGAGCGGAGGGCTCGCAAGGCAGCTCGCGGGCTCGCCGCCAAGATTCTGCGGTGACAGCTCTCGAGGCCGCAGAGAGACATCAGCGTCGTGCGGACCCCGAGATACAAGCCCGGGAAGCCGAGGCAGCGTGGAAGCGGCGGCAAGAGAATCTCGAAGAGGTACGGGCGCGGGATGCAGCGGCCAAGCGCCGAAAGCGGTCGCTACCTGAAGTTGGTGGCAACGACGCGCGCTTCAAGCGCGATTTCGTCGACCACTCGTGCGGCCACAGCTGCAAGGTCTGCGACCATTTGTGGTTAGACAACAACGTGACCACAATCGCTACTATAACAACGTGTCGCTTCTTTATATGACTGTAGAGGACTTGTACGGAGCATTCACGGTTTACCCGATTATCTCCGAGACAGCTCCTCAGTCATCATTCACATTGTGGATATGGCGTGGATTTTTTTAAACCTCTTCTGGCAGGCCGAATCAAGTGCATTTGCATTCAGTGGCCGGGCTTCAGGGACAAAAACTCAAGGACTTCCATGGGTGCAAACTTTTTCAGGGGTGCAGAGCAAAATTTTATGTACAGGTCAATGTTTCCAAAGCACCACAGACAGCACTACCCATGAAACTTATGTTGGAAATATCCGGTCTTTTTGAAACTTTCTTGTATAGGATCACATGTTCATGACAGAAGTGCTCATAACATAGGGTGCTTACTTGGGCAGGTTGGTATATGTTCAAAGAAAAAAGAGTAACTTTAAGACAGCTGTTTGTCCGTTGTTTGTATAGACTTAGCGCAGATACCTTGTGATGTATTCCCACTTTCAATTGTTCTTCTCTCGCTCATACCTTTTCAAGTTTCCGTATATATATATATATATATTGTCACGTGGTCGTGACGTCGACGAAGACAGCAGTCAGCACGTCCGAGATGAAACTGTTTATTTGGCCGAACTTGTGGCCGGGAAAATGAAAGTCAAACTACAGCAATACACTGATAGCGTCGAACAGAGCGTCGACCGTCGATCAACTCACAAGCGGTCACGCGCGTCGGCTTTTATACAGGCGCTATCGAACTTTCCAGCAATATCGCTGGTGGCGGCGTAATCTCTAGACAAAGCTAGAACATTCGCGTGCGGGGCGCAATCTTAACAAACCGATCTACTACAATCGCGACGCTTCTAGAACACTACTTCGCGGACACCGTCGAGCGTTGATAACCGTCCCTGCCGGTCAAACCCGAATACATCAAAACAAGACAAGAAGTGGGCGTGGCATTGCCCCCCTCTGAAAAAGCATCGTCCCGATGCTTGTGAAAGAATATAGAAGAGAAAAAAAAACAAGTGCATACACAAATAAATTAGTACAATAACAAAGGAAAAAAAATAGAGTCCCCAGGATCGCTAACGAGCAAAAAACGGCTTAAGGCGCACGACATGGACGATTTCAGGTTGCGCACGGCGCCGCTGAGAGTTCGTAATGCCGTCAGGGACAACATCATAGTCGAGTGCGCCGAGGCGTCGAAGTACCCTGTACGGTCCGAAGTATCGTCGAAGAAGCTTCTCACTAAGTCCTCGTCTGCGTATTGGCGTCCATACCCATACACGGTCACCGGGTTGGTATTCCATGTGGCGTCGTCGAAGGTTGTAGCGGCGGCTGTCAGTTGTCTGCTGGTTCTTGATCCGTAGGCGGGCGAGCTGTCGTGCTTCTTCGGCGCGCTGTAGGTAGGTGGTCACGTCGATGTTTTCCTCGTCGGTCACGTTTGGTAGCATGGCGTCGAGCGTCGTTGCCGGGCTCCGTCCGTAGACCAACTTGTATGGCGTCATCTGCGTCGTTTCCTGTACGGCCGTGTTGTACGCGAAGGTCACGTACGGAAGGATGGCGTCCCACGTCTTGTGTTCGACGTCGACGTACATGGCCAGCATGTCGGCGATGGTCTTATTTAGACGCTCGGTGAGGCCGTTGGTCTGTGGGTGGTACGCGGTGGTGCGGCGGTGGCTTGTGTGGCTGTATTCCAAGATCGCCTTAGTCAGGTCAGCCGTGAACGCCGTACCTCTGTCGGTGATGAGAACCTCTGGGGCGCCGTGTCGAAGGACGATGTTCTCAACGAAGAACTTGGCTACCTCAGCGGCACTGCCTTTGGGCAGGGCTTTTGTTTCGGCGTAGCGGGTGAGGTAGTCGGTTGCTACGACGATACACTTGTTGCCGGAAGTCGACGTCGGGAACGGCCCCAGTAGGTCCATCCCGATTTGCTGGAATGGCCGGTGAGGTGGTTCGATTGGCTGCAGAAGTCCCGCGGGCCTCGTCGGTGGTGTCTTCCGTCGCTGGCAATCTCGGCAAGTCTTAACGTAGTGGGCGACGTCGGCAGCAAGGCGTGGCCAGTAGTATTTTTCCTGTATTCTGGCGAGCGTGCGGGAAACACCGAGGTGCCCGGCCGTCGGGTCGTCGTGTAGGGCCTGGAGGACCCTGGTCGCAATGATGAGGGCACGACAAGAAGGTAGTCGGTTCGAAGTGCCGAAAAGTTCTTCTTCATGAGAACGCCGTTCCGTAAGGAAAACGACGGCAGTGCTCGCTTGAATACCTTCGGAACAACGGCGGTCTTGCACTCGAGGTACTCCATAAGGCCCCCCAGTTCCGCGTCGGCTCGTTGCCTTTCGGCGAAGTCGTCGGCACTTATAGTTCCGAGGAAGCAGTCGTCGTCGTCCTCTTGCGGCGGCGCGTCGACGGGGGCTCGGGACAGGCAGTCGGCGTCAGAGTGTTTTCGTCCGGACTTGTACACGACGGTAATGTCAAATTCTTGAAGTCTGAGACTCCATCGTGCGAGACGACCAGAAGGGTCCTTCAAGTTAGCTAGCCAACATAAGGCGTGATGGTCACTGACAACTTTGAAGGGCCTGCCATAGAGGTAGGGGCGAAACTTTGACGTAGCCCAGATGATGGCAAGGCATTCCTTTTCTGTTGTGGAATAGTTGGCTTCTGCATTGGATAGTGACCGGCTAGCATAACTGATAACCCTTTCAAGCCCGTCAGTCTTTTGCACAAGGACGGCACCGAGTCCTACGCTGCTTGCGTCGGTGTGTATTTCCGTATCGGCGCAATCGTTGAAATGCGCAAGTATGGGTGGCGTCTGCAGGCGTCGTTTAAGTTCTTGAAATGCTTGCACTTGCGCCGTTTCCCACCTGAATTCCACGTTAGCCTTCGTGAGAAGCGTCAGTGGTTCGGCGATTCGTGAAAAGTTTTTGACGAAGCGTCTGTAATAGGCGCATAAGCCGAGAAATCGGCGCACTGCCTTCTTGTCGGTGGGTGGCGCGAAGTCGGCGATGGCAGCTGTTTTCCGCGGGTCTGGGCGCACTCCAGACTTGCTGATCACATGACCCAGAAACAGGAGCTCGTCGTATGCGAATCGGCACTTTTCTGGCTTCAGGGTCAGTCCAGAGGTCTTGATTGCTTGAAGTACTGCCTCAAGCCGCCGGAGATGCTCGTCGAAGGACGAGGAAAACACGACGACGTCGTCCAAATACACAAGGCACGTCTGCCACTTCAATCCGGCCAGTACGGTGTCCATGACGCGCTGGAACGTCGCAGGTGCCGAGCAAAGACCGAAAGGCATGACCTTGAACTCAAAGAGGCCGTCGGGCGTTATAAAAGCGGTCTTTTCTCGATCTCTTTCGTCTACTTCGATCTGCCAATAGCCGGTCTTGAGGTCCATCGACGAAAAGTACGTCGCGTTGTGAAGTCGATCCAGGGTGTCGTCTATCCGTGGGAGGGGGTACACGTCCTTCTTCGTGATTTTATTCAGGCGCCGATAATCAACGCAGAAGCGCAGTGTCCCATCCTTCTTCTTCACTAACACCACAGGTGATGCCCACGGACTCTTTGAAGGCTGGATGATGTCGTCGCGAAGCATTTCGTCCACTTGTTTCTTTATGGCCTCACGTTCTCGCGCCGAAACTCTGTAGGGGCTCTGTCGGAGTGGTCGAGAATTTTCTTCTGTTATAATACGGTGCTTAGCAAGGGGCGTTTGTCGGACCCGCGATGACGACGAGAAACAGCCCTTGTATTGCAGGAGCAGGGTTTTGAGCTGGTCTTGCTTGACCTTCGGAAGGCTCGGGTTGACGTCAAAATCCGGTTCGGGACCTCTATTCGTCGAAGCAGGTTCGGCAGCATCGAAGAGGGCGAAAGCATCGCTGGCGGCTACACATTCGTCGATGTAGGCAACCGTCGCACCCATGTTGAGGTGCCTATATTCGTGGCTGAAGTTTGTCAGCAGTACCTTTGCTTTACCGTCATGCAGCTCGGCGATACCTCTTGCGACGCAAATTTGACGGTTCAGGAGTAGTTGCTGATCGCCGTCGATTACGCCTTCAAGGTTCGCAGGTTTTTCGGTGCCGACGGAAATAATGACGCTGGAGCGCGGCGGAACGGTCACCTGCTCTTCTATCACCTTCAGTGCATGGTTCCCTGGCGTCGCGTGGGGTGGGAGCGCTTTGTCTGAGCTTAGTGTTATCGACTCAGACCTCAGGTCGATAACGGCGCCGTGGTCACTTAGGAAGTCCATTCCGAGTATCACATCCCTGGAGCAGTTTCGTAGGATTACGAAGCTCGCAGGATAAGTCCGGTTATTGATGGTGACTCTCGCCGTGCAGATACCAATCGGCGTTATCAGGTGGCCTCCAGCTGTCCGGATTTCGGGTCCACTCCAAGCGGTCTTTACTTTCTTCAGCTTGGTGGCGAATGGCCCACTGACGACGGAATAGTCGGCTCCGGTGTCGACGAGAGCTGTGAAGCTGTGGCCGTCGATAAGAACATTGAGGTCGCTAGTCCGTCGTCTTGCGTTGCGGTTAGGTCGTGGCGTCGGATCACGGCTTCGTCGATTGGTCCCGCTGTTTCGACGTTGCGTCGTCAGGTTTTCTTCGGGCCGCGAAATTTCGTCGTGAGGGCTCCGTCCGGTTTGCGTCGTGTTCTGAAGGTCTCGTCGCGTTGTCGTCGTCGGCGGCCGCGGAGGATCTTCGGCATTTCGTCGTACAGCAACCGCACTTCCATCGGTTGCTGCCCTTAGTTTCCCGGATACGGGCTAGGCGACCGGCCCCGGTTTGGGCCAGTGTACTGCCGGCGGTGCGGTGACATGTAGCGGCCGGGCGACGGCGATCGGGAAGGTCGTCGTTCTTGCCACTGTGTTCCGGTGAGGTAGTCAATGTCGCGAGGCCGTTCGCCTGGCCGCGGGCGCGGCGCGTTGATGGCGAATCCGCGTCGCCCCATCTGTCGGTATTGGCAGCGGCGGTACGTGTGGCCGGCCTCTCCGCAGTGGTAGCAGAGCGGGCGGTTGTCAGGGGCACGCCAAACGTCGGTCTTTCGGGGGGCGCATCCTTGTCCTGTCGGCGGGCGGTATGGCGTCGTTGGGGGTGGCGGCGGTGCCTGGCGGCGGAACTGCTGCGGCGGCGCGGCGTCTTGACGCGGGCGAGGAGGGGGGGCGTTGCGTCGGGCTGCAGCAGCATAGTTCATTGCTTGCAGCTGCGGCTGCGCTGCATAGGGGGTGCCCAGCGACTGCTGGATTTCCTCGCGGACCATGTCGGCGATCGAATCGACTTGAGGCTGCGCTGAAGGCAACAGCTTGCGCAGCTCCTCCCGCACTATCGCTCTGATGGTTTCCCGTAGGTCGTCGGTGCCTAGCGAGTGCGCTTCGGTGTAGCCTGTCGACAGGGTTGAGCGGTTGTACTGCTTCGTCCTAATCTCGAGGGATTTTTCGATTGTTGTAGCCTCCTTAAGGAATCGGTGACAGTTTTCGGTGGGTTCCGCACCAATCCTGCAAAGAGGTCTTGTTTCACTCCCCGCATAAGGAAGCGGACCTTTTTTTCCTCAGGCATGGCAGCATCGGCCAGGCGGAAAAGTCGCGTCATTTCTTCCCTGTAGATAGTGACCGTCTCATTCGGTAGCTGTGCTCTTGTCTCCAGCAGAGCAGCGGCCTTTTCCTTGCGGACGATGCTCGCGAAGGTATTGAGGAACGTAGTCCGAAAGAGGTCCCAGGATTGAAGGCTCGATTCATGGTTTTCGAACCACGTCTTCGCGGCGTCTTCTAAGTAGAAGTAGACGTGGCGCAGCTTCTCTTCAATGTCCCAGTGGTTGAAGGCGGCGACTCGCTCGTACGTCTCCAGCCAGCTCTCCGGGTCTTCAAACGACGATCCACGGAAAGTTGGTGGCTCCCTTGGCTGTTGCATCACTACCGTTGTAGGTGGCAGGGGGTCTGTCATCGTCCAGGCGGTCGATGTGACGGTCTTCGGCTGCCTGGCGTTTTCGGGAAGGAGCCCGTACTCTGGTTGTAGTCCCTTCTGCCGGCGGCTGGTTCGAGGATCCGGGTTGTTCTTAGAGTCGTCTTCTTCGCGGCTTGGGCTTGGGTCAGCGCTCCGCGGTGGCGTCCGGATCATGAAGCAGCACCTCCACCAGATGTCACGTGGTCGTGACGTCGACGAAGACAGCAGTCAGCACGTCCGAGATGAAACTGTTTATTTGGCCGAACTTGTGGCCGGGAAAATGAAAGTCAAACTACAGCAATACACTGATAGCGTCGAACAGAGCGTCGACCGTCGATCAACTCACAAGCGGTCACGCGCGTCGGCTTTTATACAGGCGCTATCGAACTTTCCAGCAATATCGCTAGTGGCGGCGTAATCTCTAGACAAAGCTAGAACATTCGCGTGCGGGGCGCAATCTTAACAAACCGATCTACTACAATCGCGACGCTTCTAGAACACTACTTCGCGGACAGCGTAGAGCGTTGATAACCGTCCCTGCCGGTCAAACCCGAATACATCAAAACAAGACAAGAAGTGGGCGTGGCAATATTATATATATATATATATAAAGCGAGAAGAGACGAGCGCGGCGAGCGCGACCGACACGTCCGAATTCCGCGTGCTCGACTGACGTCACACAACGACACAACGGCCGCGCGGATGGATACACCGGATACAGCACCAGCGCTACGAATCCCGTCACGAACTTAGGCGGTAATCGTTGTTATTAAGTTACGTAAAGCTTGCTGGTTAACGACCTTTGCACTCTGCATGCTCACTGACGCAATGCAACACAACACATTTATTATTCTTTTGGCATTATTTTCTTCGTCGCAATAAGACATGGCGCGTAAGCTCGAGTTCAAGCGTTCAAGTTTCAACGTTTTTTGCATGGAGCAAACGGCGCGGTGGCGTACGTTTGCCAACAGCAGGAGTAGTAATAAAATAAAATGAAAAGGAAAGATAGTCGCGGTGTTAAGCTGTTTATTGGACGGCACTCAGAGACAATGCGCAATGGCGACCGTCAAGGCAAAAGCACGGACTCTAAGCGCGAGCGGCGTTAGAGGAGGACGACCCTCTAGAAGCCTCTGGAGAGCGAAACCGTTAAACAATACCAAGGCTTCGTCACAATTACCCCGGGTACGAAAAGGGAGCCGTCCGGCGACCTAACAGCTCGTCACTAGGAGTGGGTCATAGTAGGCCTTGAGGCGCTCCACGTTGACTATGTCGCGCCCTCGACGGCGCATGTCCGAAGATGGCTCGATGGGTTCGATCAGGTAGTTGACCGGGGATGTGCGCTCGACAACCCGGTAGGGGTCTTCGTATTTCGGCAGTAGTTTTGAAGAGAGGCCAGTTGCAGTGGTAGGGATCGAGAGCCATACGAGCGCTCCAGGGAGGAACATGGACTCAGAAGTGGTGGTGCCACCGCGAATGCTCTTCTTCCGCTCTTGTTCGTGCGTTGTAAAGGTCTTGGCAAGCTCGCGACACTCTTCAGCAAGCCTGGCTGTGTCAGAAATAGGCGCACATTCAGATGGATCCGGCTTGTATGGAAGTATCGTGTCGATCGTGTGCGACGAGTGCCTTCCGTACAATAGGAAGAAGGGTGAAAAACCAGTAGTGCTCTGAGGGGTGGTATTATAGGCGTAGGTGAAGAAAGGCAGAATGGCATCCCAATTTTTGTGATCGGTGGCGACGTACATTGAGAGCATGTCGCCGAGCGTGCGGTTAAACCGTTCGGTTAGGCCATTCGTCTGCGGGTGGTAAGCAGTAGTTTTGCGGTGAACAGCATGGCACTCTTTGAGAATGGCTTCGATGACTTCCGACAAGAGGACACGGCCTCGATCGCTGAGAAGCTCCTGGGGTGGACCATGACGCATCATGAATCGGTGTAGTAGGAAGGAGGCAACATCGCGCGCTGTAGCCGCTGGGAGGGCGGCGGTTTCGGCGTATCGCGTGCGATGGTCAACAGCGACGATGGCACGGCGGCTACCAGCCGACGTTAGGGGAAGTGGTCCATAGAAATCGATGCTCACGCGCCCAAACGGGCGGTTAGGGCAAGGTAAAGGTTGTAGACGGACTGGTGACACGTGCGTTGAAGTTTTTTGGCGTTGGCAATCGAGGCAGGAGCGGACGAACTTCTGCACGTATAGCGGTACATCCCTCGCCAGAAGTATCATTGTCGAATGCGGGGGTAAGTTTTGGATACCCCAGAGTGCACGCATTGGGGATCAGAGTGGATGGACTCGCATATTTCAGAACGCAGACTGCGGAGTATCACAAGTAACCACTGGCGGCCGTCGGCGTTGTAATTGCGTCGGTGCAGTATAGGTCGTCACGAATGGCGAAATGGTGGGCTTGACGACGCAACGCACGAGTGGTTGGTGTTGCTGACGGATCAGTGAGCAAGTCTATCAGCGAGACGATCCATTTATCCTTGCGCTGCTCGGTAGCGATGGTGTGGCCGTCGATGAAGAAACGGCAAGGTGAGACACTGAGCAATGGGCATTGTCGTCGGGCAAGAGGGAGCGCGAGAGGGCGTCGGCGTCAGCATGCTGGCGTCCGTTGCGGTACAGCACGCGGATGTCGTAGTCTTGCAGGCGAAGTGCCCAGCGGGCGAGACGGCCTGCGGGATCGTTCAATGAGTTGACACAAAAAACGAGTCAGCCGGTCCAGGTGGTCCAGGACGCCGATGGTGCCCCACACGCGGAGCCGGTGGATATTGTAATGGAGACGGCGCAACCGCAGGGAGACACGAGCATCGCGCATGAGGGAAGGCAAAGTAATCCACAGGCACCGGCGTTGCCTACGATAAGCGGTGGTGGATCGAGCGTGAGAGACGCGAAACCAAAGCTCGGGAACGAAGCAGGTCCGACCGAGACCTTTACAACAGGAAGTGGAGCCGAACCAGCCCCTAAAATTCATGCCACAGACTGCTTGGTGGGTGGTCAAGACGGAAACGTGCACCGTAAGCTGGCAGGCTACCACACTGAAATAATTGTATGCGGCGACGGGAATGCGCCGCGCATCGCTAAGGCACTACGAAGCAAGGGCAATGGCGAGGTGAATGTAAAGACGCTGTTCATGAAAGGGGCAACACTCTTGACGGCGATGCGGCTCTTGCGTTAACGCTGTGGGAAGATGGGCCAAAAGAGAAGATTGGTCATTCTTCATGCTGGAGTGAGTGATGCTATTAGGAATGTACAGACAGAGACAGCCCTGATGGGCATCCACGAAGAGATGGAACACCACAGGCCGGGCTTCATCATGTGTTCCGTGCCCGAGATTTCCATCAAAGGAAAAGAGGTTCAGGCGCGAGCAGTACTGCTGAACACCCAACTCAAGAAGCTCTGTGTTGACTTAGGGGTAATGTTTATTAATCTCAAAAACCCTGGAAGAGGAGGGGGGCCTGGCACGGGATGGCATACACTTCCGTGCAGAAACAGGTAGGCGAGTGGCAGATAAGCTGGCAGAGCATACGAGGCCTTTTTTTAGGGCCAGGGAGGAGGCCACGAGGGCGAGAAAGCAGGCGCAACGGCCGGCAGAAACGCGAGCCGGCGAAAGAGGAGGCTGTCTACAACCCGCAACCTGCCGGGTTGACAAGGGAAGTGCCTCCCCCACCTGCAACCCCTCCAGCTCGGGAGCCCCCTTGGAGCAATCAGGGGGTGTTAAACTACTTGGAGAGCAACGCAGTGAATCCGCCTCAGACCCTCGAGATGTCCGATGGCCAGATGCACAGAATAGCCTGCGGCAACGAGCCACCACAACCAGTTTTTCAGCCCCCTCAGCCATATCAACCGAGTTATTGGCCATTTCCGCACTCCAGCCCGAATGCTGGCGCCGACCTTTTCCACGTTGTGGGGAACCTGGTTCGCCAGCATCTATTTCTGCAAACTTCCCCCCGGCTCCAGTGAAGCGCTCCAGGGAGGTCTGCCCACGACCCCGACGAAAGAAGCAAAATATCTTCAGAGTGGTGTACTTGAACCGTAATGGGGCTAGCCGAATGGACAAATGGGAGGAAGTATATCGTATGCTGAGGGCTGAGGGGATTTCACTGTATGCAGTTACGGAAACCCACTTGAGAGACCTCGAAGAACCACCTATACATAAGGATTGGTGCTAGTTGGGAAATAACCGATCCGGACCTAACCGCAAGGGAGGGGGAGTCGGTTTTATGTGGCGGCGGGACACACAGTGGCAAGGTGTGGTAAGAGACTGCAGCGACCATATATGGCTAACAGGGGGCATCATGGGGACTTCTGTCGCGGTGTGCGTTATATATATGGCAGTCAGCGGTACTCGGCTTGAGGCCAACGAGGCGCTGATAGAGTGTGTGTGCCAGGACTCTGAGTGCGCGACCAGCGACCGGGAAATTTGGTCCTTGGAGACTTCAACGGACATATATCTGAGCTGGATGGGTACACGGACGCAAATGGAAGCCTCTTGATGCAGCTGGCGGAACGCCTACAGCTGGACATCGCTAATCTTGATCCCAGACGTGAGGGAAAGTACACATGGTGTGCTCGAGGCAGTGCAATATCTATAGACTATGTCCTCGTTTCGCATAACCTTACTTGCCTTCTCAACTCCCTGGATATTGATGAGGAAGGAAACTATAGCGTAGGAAGCGATCATAATCGTATGCGGATCGGCTTTTCCCGAACGCAATACCTCAAACCGAGGCGCCGCGTTAGATCCGAAGGTCAAATGCACCTTCCGGTAAAAGCTATCGAAGTAGCGGCTGCTGAGTTTGAGGGCAGTCAACAGCGGCGAGAGGCGGGTACGTACGAAGAATACGTCGTCACATTACGCAGCATCATACGCTGGCACATGACCCGAAGCAAGAACCCTGCGCGCCACTCACGCAAACAGTGGTGGGACAACGAAGTAGCTCAGGCGTGGCAGGCACGCCGAGAGGCAAACCGTGCCCACCGCCGCGCGGTCAAGGCAGAAGACCCCGAGGTCTGTAGCAACAAGTGGAAACACTACTTGAAGCTAAAGCACAAAATGCGGGCCCTGGTTCAAATGAAGCTCGCCAATGCCAATATGCAGATGCTACATGACCTGCGAGACGAGGGAAAGTCAACGGCTGAAAAATTCTGGTGCTATGTCCGGTCTCTCGATAGAAAAGACCAGCCTGAGCCTCAAATCATGGACAGTGAAACAGGACAGCCGGTCGTTGACCTGAGGGAATATGTGACATCATATTTAAAGTCCTTGTATGGTCCTGCAAACACTAATGACAGTACTATACAAATCAAGACGAAGTGTGCCGACCGTACCGTACCTCTCGTACACAAACTGGGCTTTCTCTCACCTTAGTGTCGAGCGTGCGCTCTCCCGCCTTCGGACGCACGCAGCCACAGGGCCGGATGTGATACCAGCTCGCCTAATTAAATGCCTAGGCCCAGACTGGAAGGAGCAGCTGGCTGGTCTCTTCACCACCATATTAGAAGGCGCGCAGATACCGAAGGAGTGGCGACTCGGCAAAGTAGCGCTGATCGGGGCAATACGGGTCGGCTGAGACACTACAGGCCGCCGACAGTCACATGCACGCTCTACAGAGCCTTCACAGAAGTGCTAAAAGATTGGGTATATGGTTGGGCGGAGTCCAGAGGTCTCCTCACAGAGCTACAAAATGGCTTCCGAAAGGGCAGGCGGTTGGAAGACAACCTCTTCGTACTAACGCAATGCGCCGAGATTGCCAGAAAGGAGAATTATGGACTGCTTTACTGCTTTCTGGATGTGAAGAAAGCATAAGATAATGTTCCGCATGTCAGTCTTTTCAAGTGCCTAAGTGACCTGGGTCTCCCGGAAGCACTGCTGTCAACAAATAAGCAGTTGTACAGCGGTAACACGGTCACGGCGTCTTTTGCCGGAGTCACAACGGAGTCTGTGGAGGTTTCCAATGGACTACAGGAACTACGCCAGGGCTGCCCACTATCACCAATACTGTACCTATTGTATGTGTCCAAACTGGAGCGAGCTATAGTGAAGTCTTCTCTTGGCTTCAGCCTGAAATTCAGCACCACCGGGATAGACGAAAATCGCAACCCAGTAAACCACGAATGTCCATGGTACGTAGCGGTATAATCCAAACATCTAGGACGAAAGAAGATGTCTTATTTGCGTCTGAAAGATGTCCCATTTTCGCTTTGCGCAGTGTGGACGTCTAAAAGATATACAAAGGCTTATTGTAACGGACGTACAATGCACATGTATGCTGTGTGAACGATGGACGCATTTTGGACGTCAGTAACAGACGGTGCACATTTGTGCTTATTTTTCACAAAACGCCGACCTTCAAGGGATTAGAAGTAATCAACGAATGTTTCAACGACACTAGATCGGCGCATCAACTGAAGTCTGGCATTGATTCCTCGCGTTAGCTCGCAGAAACGGATGCAACAAAAGAGAAAGAAAAAGAACGGAATAAATTGGGCGTTTGCTGATGAAAACACCGCTGTCGTCTGCTCCTCAACGCTGCCAAAGGCGCGTGCTGCGTGTTCCCCCACCTCTAAGCGGCTCGCGGTTTGTTTTTTCCCCGTCCCTTTTTGGTTTTCCTTTCTGGGTGGCCTCCGACATTAACCGGCGGTGCACGCGCCTGCCAATCTCGGAGGCCATGCTTCCTGCACCGTGGTTGCGGCTCTGCGCTGCAAGGCGCCGTGTCTGTCGGTACGGTATGAGTTGTGCACACTGTACCATCGGTGCATTTTATTTGTGTTATTTTTGTGATGTTATCTGGCCTTCCACGGACGCCCGTTCTAACGGGAAAGTGATATTTGTTGATCCCGGCCCACATCTTGAAGCCTACATTTCAAGTCTCAAAGGCTATGCTTACTTCCGTTTGCAACGCAAAATACGTCATGGCCGCCATGATGTGTACAAAAAATCATTACTTTTATACAAACTTAGTACAATTACTTTTAAATTAAAATTAGCGGCAATATAAAGCATGAATTTGTACATAATTTTTCCCTAAATTGTGACCATGGTTGTGACACGCGTCGACGTCGTCCCCATCACCGCCATCGCCATCACGTTTTCTTTCGCACATGCACGCATGTGTACTTACATGGCGCACATGTTTGGACCAGTTGTGGTTTGGTCTTGAGGTTTGGTCCTGCCGGGGCCAACGCTGCCAACAGCGACGTTTGTCCGCCGCTTTTTATCTGACGTATGTGTACTTACGATGACCGCTGTTGGGTGCTGTGTGGTGGATGTTCTCTTGCTGTGTCGCGTGCAACAAGAACGGTAGAAGAGTTTCTGAACTCCGGTCGCCTCGGCAGTGGGCCATTGGCCAGCAAAGGTACGTGCATACGTTCTCTTATGCTTTCCTTTAGTGAATAAGACCGTTGTGTAATGCGTGAATGAAGGTTTTTGTTTCTTTTCGCAGTCGCGTTTTCCTAAACCCATAGTTCATACCGTGTCGCCTGGCGTGGACGTAGACCACTGTTGGGTGCTGTGTCGCGTACAAGAACCGTGGAAGAATTTCTGAACCCTGTCCGCCCCGGCAGTGGGCCATTGGCCAGCAAAGGTACGTTCTCTTATGGTTTCCTGGCGCAGTGATTTATCCACGTCAAGAATAATGGAAGTAGTCATGACGAAATTTCGTTGCCACGTTAGCTCCCTCAACTTTTACTTACATAGAGCAGGTCTAGCGATTTCCCCACTGTGCCTCTTCTGCAATCAGGAGGAAACAATCGATCATTTATTTTTATCCTGTCGACGGTTCACGACATTGAGGAAAAAATCATAGAACCACCTCTTCGAAAGCTGGGCCTGGAAGTATCGGAGTCGGTTATACTTTCTTTTGGGGCCACCACTCTGGGATACAGCCACAGGGATGTTTTCTTCGCCATTGAGGAATTCATTCGACAGTCTAAAAGAATATCTATCTAAATTCTGCCTGAGTAAATATTTCATTACCAATAATTGAAACATCAATTCAGTATATTAGTTAATAATAGCTTCTACGAACGACACCCTGAAGATAATTTTAGCAAAATTCACCCTCTACTCGGCCAATCCCCTGCATTGGGTATTAGCCATGTACAGAGGACAACAACAACAACAACAACAACAAGGCCGTTGTGTAATGCGTGAATAAACGTTTTTGTTTATTTTCGCAGTCGTGTTTTCCTAAACGCACAGTTCTGTATCGCCGTGCATGCCTCGGTGATATCGACATCATTACTTCTGCTTCGTTTCCTTGATGTAATGGTTTATAGCTGCCAGAGTAGCCATGATAAGCTTAGTTTAGCGTGCCCTTTTGTAGTACTGTGCATTTGTTAGCGTTGTTTTTCGTGGTATGTCGCAGCTGTCGTTCCATTTTTATTTGTTTAGCTGTGTGCGCTTGCTTGTTGTCTCTTTCTCTAGCATGCCAAAGCTTAGTTGGAATAAGCGCCATGCTCAAATCAGCCAATGGCGGAACTGTGCACAAACACGCTATGATTTGTGGACTAACACATCATTTGTCGAGAGAAGAGGGAGCAATGTTTAGGTGACTTTGAGAATTTATTGTACAATCCAGGGCTCGTGCTGCGCTATATTTGGCTTGTGTTTTTTCGGGAGCCTCGACTACCTATTGGCAGCGCTTTCTGACCATGCTCAAAAAGTGTTGCGGGGCCCCTGTAAGGTAGTGATACCGGCTAGTTGAACTGATTAGCTCCTACATTGAGAATTAGAAAAGGGGAAAAGTACAGTTTGCCTTCATAGAATGGGGAAATTCTCTTGCAGTTCATTGCAGTCAGTGATCCAGTTCCTTAATTCGCTCCTGAATACTGCCTGATCGCATATATATATATATTGTCTTGCAGAGAAAACGAGCCCTAAAAGTAATCGTCTGTCCTATATATATATAATACAGCGTTTGTAGCCATATTTAGTGCATAACATACCTTTCCTTTCATGTTAGCAATTTTAATAAAAGCAGCGCTTCATTGTTTGCACCTGACTGGGAACTAATGCATCACACACAAGGCTTAGTCGTGTCCAGTATGAATGTTCTCAAGCTTGCAAGAAATGTTCTCCGTAACCATTTAATGATGATGACACCACACTTGACACCCTTGATGGAAGGCTGTTTGTAGCAGGTTTCAGCTTTGTACTTGACTCTTCACTGCAGTTAATGCCCTGACTCATTTTATCCTGGAGAAAAGACATATTACATTGGATAATAATTAACTTTCACCTCCACCAGTTAGTTACTTAGCTGTCATGTTTTTTTAAATAATTTAATCTACTTTTCTTGAAGCAGTGCGCCTTCATGTCACATTTTTTGGGGGAAAGACCGACAGTCTCTGCGTATCTTAATACTTTTTCAATTTAGGATAGTTTTGGGTGCCCTCTCAAAGTCATAGAATTGGGGCTCCATTGATGTGTTTTGCAAGAGAGCCACTTTAATGCAGAAAATAGAAAGAGCAATGCGACAAGTTTCTCTGGTTCAAGCAGTTTCATGAACTCTCGAGTCCTTTACTGTACCGGCTCTATTTTTTTTAACCTTCCTTTCTACTTGAATCCAGGCACACAGCGATCGGACTGAGCATATCAAGTAGCCCCTCCTGTGACCCACAAGACCACACTAATTCGGCCGAGGAGCCTGTCTGGACTTATGTTGGGACTGCTGGCAGACAGTTTGTTTTTTCTGGACTTATGTTGGGACTGCTGGTGGACAGTTTCTGTTTTTTATGGACTTATGCTGGGACTGCTGGCAGACAGTTTCGGTTTTAGTCTTCAGCTGGTTCACAGTTCACTTTTATCATACCGCCTCATTTCTTTTTAGTGTATCTGCGTTCTCTAGACATTTAGCCTGTGTTCTTACACGTTGAGAGTACTCTTATGGTTTACAGCATTGCTTTGCTCATATAAACTTTTGTGATACTGCCTTGTTACTTTCGACTCGCTTGATTCTCTTGTCATTTCGCCAGTATTGAAACACTCTTATGATTGCATGTGCAGTAATCTTTCGGGGCAATGCATTGTACTCATTGTGTGTAACAAAACATTGCAATAGCCTGAGAAGAGTATTGCACATTTGATGTGTTATCAGATGTGTTATGTGCTAATACCTAAAAGGAACAATGGGAGGTATGCAGCGTGCTCTCCATAGAAGGCAGTACAATACAACTGCTCTTTTATGCCGAGACACCTACACCTACTTCCAAAATCATAAATACTAAATTTACAAAATAGTGATTTGCAACAGTTACTTTCAGGTGACAACATTACATATAGCGAGCACTCAAGCGAGCGAAAAGTATTGTGGCCTACAGTCTGTCGAGCGTTCGTTTTTGAGAGCCATAATTAGTGTACCTCACAAGCCGCTAGACGTCATGTGGATGCGAGTTTAAGGAATGAACATCTTTTAATATGTACTGATGGGCTAGTTGGTGAGCCATATACATATGATTTTCGAATAGGCAGCGCACAAAAGGGCAACAAATACGCACACATAAGACTCAAACACAAGCGCTGTCAGCGCTTGTGTTTGCGTCTTTTATGTGTGCGTATTTGTTGCCCTTTTGTGTGCTGCCTATTCGAAAAACATCTTTTAAATGTACAGAACATCCAGCCTTAATATCCATACAACGTACTGAGAGCGTTATCCGGGTGCATTTTAGATGATCTATAGTACATCCGTGAAATGTCATATGGAGAAATGTAGATATCCAGAAGATGTACTGAATATCCCGAGACTAGCATTCTATGGATATCTAATGGACATTCATGGTTTACTGGGAAGATACTGGGCCTTGCTTTTGCGGATGACATCGTCCTAATGGCAGAAAATCCTCGAGACATGCAGGCGCTGCTCAACATCTGTGCAGCGGAAATCGAAATGCTGGGGCTTCGCTATAACGCCAAGAAGACGACTGTAGTACAGCTAGTGGGTGTGGCACCAGGTAATGAAGCCCTAACACTGTCTGTAAATGCGCTGGAGGTTGCCTCATCGTGCAAGTACCTATAAAGGAGTGACGCTGCGTTCAGGAAGCGACATCTATGGGCAGCACGAGTAAATCATCAGACGGATGGCCCTGCGGGCACAGTGTGTTCTCCGACGCAGGAGCCTGTGGGGATTCAACGGATATCTGATGGTTCGAGACGTGAGGAAGCTTGTGCACATGTCTGCATTGACTTTCTGCAACGACACCGTCTGCTTGTCTCATGTGACTAGGGAATGGCTGGAACGGCGACAGCGGGAGGTCGGACGCACTGGTTTGGGATCGCATGGGGCAGTAGCCAACGAGGCTGTTCAAGGAGACCTCGGGTGGTCCACCTTCGAGGCACGTGAGGCTGCAAGCAAGCTGACCTACCGTCACCGTGGCCGCCTTCAGTTTATGCGGAAGGAGCGATTGGCCCGGCAGGTGTTCGAATACTTGGCAGCGACGTGTATGCGCACCGACTGGACAAACCGCATATACCTCCTCCAGAAGAAATATGGTTTCTTCACGGCACTAATACAGGCGGAATGCGGCAGTACGTCAAGGCGGTGAGTGACCATGTCCAGGAGAAGGAGGAGGAGCTGTGGCTGCAGATGAGTGGCAAGACCTCAATGACCTTGTATGGACAACACAAGCGGCCTATTGGCGCGGTGTCCATCTACGACAACAGCCTTGGGAGCCGCCTACTCTTCGAGGTGCGTGCTGGGGCACTGCGCACACTGGAACGCCAGCGGGCTATTGACAGTGAGCACGGGAGTGTGGTGTGTCGTGTCTGTGACGGTGCCGACGAAACTATGCAGCACATTGTGATGCAGTGCAGGGAAATCGAACCCCACGGTAGAGGAGACACTCCCCTGCATGTGGCACTGGGATTCGAGACTGGTGGTGGGGAGATAAAGAGGGGAGCAGTAGAACGCACTAAGCGGCGCTTAGAAAGATGGAGAACCGTATCTCTACAGAAGTGTGCGAAGGAACACACCCCTCCCTCCAAGGTGTGCATGGTGCCTTAACTCTTCACTCTTGTTTGTTGTTTACTCTTGTTTATGATTTCTTTCTTTTTTGTTATCTATTTTACTGCCAAGCCGCTATACACGCGGCGACTCGTTACAAAGGGAACGGCACCACATCATCATCATCAACAACATCAAGAAATCAGCGGTTGTCCGTCTAGCTGGAGGGACCACCGATGCAGCGGCGTTGACCTTGGGAGGAAAACCACTGGCCGCACGCAACGAGTACAGGTATTTTGGAGTCACCCTGTGTGTGGATGCAGCAAAGTACAGTCTACACGAGACCATGATTCGGCAGGCTGCGCTGCAGGCTCAACGAATCCTCTGTGCTCCGTCGTCAATGCCTCTGGGGTTGCAACCGCTTCCAAATGATCCGCGACCTATGGAAAATGGTTCACGTACCGGGCCTGACGTTTGGAAACGCGGTTGTGTGCATATCGTCAACGACACGGGAGTGGTTGGAGCGTCGACAAAGAGAGGTCGGCCGTGCGGCGCTCGGTTGCCATGGTCGAGTTGCCAATGAGGCGGTACAGGGGGATGTCGGATGGTCCAGCTTCGAAGCTCTGGAAGCCACCAGCAAGATTGCCTACCGGGGTCGTCTCATGCTAATGCGACGCACTCGGTGGGCGCGCCGCGTGTTCGAGTATCTTTCGGCAACATGCATGAGGACTGACTGGACACGGCGAATCTAAAGCTGGAGAAAAAGTATGGCTTCTGTGATGGAAATGCTCTTAGGTTTGCAGAAGACATCCCTGCTGAAACTGCGGCTTATCCGCCTCGTGCGGTGCTGCTTTGAGTTGTACTGGTGGCGCCACCAACGACGAACGGTGGCGAAAGGTGGGTACGCGCGGCTCATAGAAGCCGTGGGCAAAGCGCCCGTTACTCGCCGTTTTTCTATTCATTTTTCATTCTGGTTCGATATTTGTACTGCCGACGCTGCTCCACTAGACAACCATGCCGTTTGTTACGTCGATTGTTTTATATTATTTGTTTTAAAATGACAGGCCCGTTTTTTTTATGCGTGCGCGATGCACTGCGTACGTTTCTTACGTGCATGTGTCCAAGTTGTTTGCGTGATCTGTTAACACAGATGAAATAAAAACTGTTGCAGTACAAAACAGCATTCTTGTTTTATTAAACACCGCAAACAGTACAACAACAATGACTATTACGGCTGTATGCCTGCTTAAGAAACGCACAAAAGACACGCGTTTTCATCTTCGCCCAACACTCGCACTCAACTAGGCCAAGAAAACCAAAATCTAACTTGCTAAACGTTTTAACAGCCGTCACACACCTGCATAATAATGCGTGAAAGTACTTTAGCAAATGACCAACAAACGTTCACACAGCGTTTTTTTTTTTTCTTCACAGACCGCGTTAACATATGAGAAAGTTCTAACTGCATTGCGATCACATATTTCGGAATATCTAATCACTTTCACCATTGAAGCTACAATCCTCTAACACATGCGCTTTAATTTGAGCATGGCATTACTCAGACTTATATAGGAAATGCGCACGCGTGGCATTACTCAGATGTATACAGGAAATGCGCACGCGTGTAATGTATCTCGTATGCTAGATTCTCCTTTGGTACGTGCAGCTCAACATAAAATGCGATTCTAGAAGTAATGTTCGTGGAGTAGCGAGCATATAGAAGGGCAACTACTTACAGCTTCACTTACCTTTGCAAAAACGGTATTCCAATTGCAATTCAATATTAACCAACGCAACACCGATAACAACACACTTGTTGCACACAGGCGTACCAGGTTGACACGCGAGGCCAAGCGCGGTATTTTAAGTGTAGCACAATCGTGCGCGTACAGTACGCTAGAATATTCTGACACAATGTCGTCAAGCTTGCAGTCACTTCAGCGGTTCCCACGATGTAGCACCAGTTGACGTCCTCGCGTCATCAAACTGCTACGACGCCGAGAACTACACACACAGCTGACTTGGAAAAACGCGGTCTTGCAGGAGGCCATCTTGTCCAGCAACCAACGGACAAAAGTACACAGCTGAGGCGTCTGAAACATTGCCGTTGATGAGATGGCAGCTGAACGAAATCAGGGTTCATCGTCCGACGTGTGGCCACCGCCTTACGCAATATTAACGTTGCAACGTTCAAGGAAGACGCGACGAAAGCGACGAGCCCAGCCGGCCTTGTCGGGTGCGCTGTCGACATAGAGTCACTAGAAAAATTTCAGAGTATCGCATCTGTTTTCCGCGCGCCGCCGCCGACGCGATTGGCTTACTCGCATCACGTGACCTCTCGCCGCCATATCCCTTCCAAGCGCTTTGGGTGCAGGCGCGTTGAATGCAGAGCGCGGCCGGATATTTAGCAGTACCACGGTCCCTAGAAGTACTTCGTCGCTTTTTTAAACGCGTCATGCAGATGCCAGAGAGTAGCTCACCAGTAACCGAACGTTGCTGGTGAGCGACTCCGGGAATTTCGTATATTTTTGCATTTCGTGTGGGAAATATTAACGTCAAAGAGCGTCGTTGTACGTGGCTGCATAGTTGGCCGCGGAATGAATTCGCCCCCCTCGAAGAACACTCCTTTCTGCAGTGAACTACACAAACTTTGCTGGAAAAGCTCTCATGCAATAGGATACTTCACCTTTTCGGTTCGCTATGTTCAGCGATATTGAAAACTACATTATACATACCTTTCTATTTGCTCGGCTGTTTATATCTCGATCTGTTGAACAGATTGTGCATGCATTTCGAGTTATAAGCGTGTCACGCACGAGAGCGAAATCGAAGATTGTCGCATGATCATTTGCCACAGCGCAAAACTGAAGCGTGGAACTCTGTTGATAATTTGGTATAAGGCAATGTTATTAAGCGTATTTTATTTTTTTCAAAAAAGAATGTTCCTAATGCTGCATTGCGCCGAGCGTACTCTTACAATACTGTTTAGTAGGTGAGAAATGGTCACAGCAAAAAAAAAAAAAAAAAGGCTTATCCTCTCACGCATTGAGGGAATCGATTTCATGCGAGCCCTAGATCTATATACATACTGTGTTGCAGTAGCATGCGCGTTAAAGATTTTCGGGATGTGCTATTTCTGATCAAAATAACATAAAGCACTGCGCCGAGGAAGTTTTAACAAGAGTGCATTACGAAAACAAAAGTTGAAATTAAAAGCAGTGCAGAAACCGAACCCCAGCCGTTTACGCGCTGGCAACGCCAAAAAAAAAAAAAAAAAACTTTGTCGGAACGCAGCAAAATATTTGCAAATGCACTGCAACGTTGGGAATATTAAGGAGACAAAAAATAGGAAATGAGACAACTGAGTAGTGACGTCAATCATTTTTGATGGCCTATTTTCTACGTATCTGTTAGGAAATGACAACGTATTCGCAAAATAAGATGCGCCTTACCTACCGCACGCTGATTCACCCATGCATTCGGCTGCTGGCGTTCCGAACCGAGAGAAATACTTCACGCAAAACTTCCACTTACCGTACACACACCACTGTTATTACAGATAACACCCAGCTGAACAGCAAGCATGGTGCGCAAGTAAGGTATGCGTCAGCGATCAGTCGAAGGACGCAATGCTGAATGTTCTCGTTCGATAATGTTCTCGAATGCGCTATGAAGTGAACCTGAACACCGGCTGCAAAGCTAGCGCAAACAGTCAACATTCACCAAGCGTCGAAGTAAATGGCATGTCGCACGGTCATTACGCTAATGCAACCATGTGTACAGCTCCGGACCTTGAGAACACACCCGGCCGTGAAACGAAAAGAGACCGATGAAGCCACGAAGAGAGTTCGCGAGCACATGACAACATTCGTTTGCATAGCTGTCTGCGAATTTCTTCGAGACACAAGAAGAGTTAATTCCTTATTAAGTTATTTCCTATTGCAATTTGGTATTTTATAATTCTTTTCTCTAATTGATTATTTTCGATATTAAGGTTCTTTCCTCATTCTATTGGCACATAACCCAAAGATTCTTATTTTATTTTCAATTCTCGCTTGTAGTCCGATTAATTCAATTACTTTTGTCTAAATTCTAAATTTCCATGTAATGTTTACCGCCGGTTTCATGGCCAATCCCCCTTTGTGGGTAAGAGCCAGTAGAAGAGGATCAAGCAAGCAAGCAAGCAAACATTCGCCGCACGTTTCATTAGCTACACCGCTTACCGCGCAGTCGATTCATGACTGTCGATGACTCGAAATCACTTCTGATATCCTTTCGAAGAGACAAACACACACATAATGCAGTTACGCCGAGCGTAACACGGCATCGAGGCGAAAAGATCGGTCACTTCTCAACACACGCTACCAACGCGCCGGACGGTCCGGAAGGGAAATGGCCGCCGCCGCTCAATGTTGCCCGCGTGCAGCCTACCTTTGCGGTACTCTGAAATTTTCCAGTGACTCTATGTCGACAGTGCACAGCGCGCGCTCTCACGGCCACCGAAAGAAATAAAAGAAAGTGGAGAGAGGAGTTAGCTTGGAGCATGGAGAGCATGGCCAGCCGGTGGAAGAAAGAGGAGGTGTTGGATTGTCGGTGTGGCGTGTTGTCGAGAGATGACGCTAGTTTGTTTTTGCGCAACGGAATCGCAAACTTCATTCAAAATGCATTGGATCTTATGGTGGGTTGGGAGAGGGTACAACCGCCTTAGCCGAGCGGTGGCGCCACCATACCGATGCACGAGGCCGATTGGGCGGTCGAGGTCCGCCTGCGAGTCAGGGAAGCAGAAGACACCTGATGGAGAAAGGCTATGGAGGCCAAGTCCACCCTCGAGTGTTACCGGTAACATAAGGAGAGCATCAGTGGGTCGCGCTTCTACGATAACAGTATTGGCAGCAGCCTCCTGTTCCAGGCGAGAGCTGGCACTCTTCGCACTCTTGAGTACCGCAGATGGTTCGAGGTTCGACGACAATGTCGACAGCAGCCTGTGCAGAGTTTGCGGTGTAGACTGAGACGCAAGAACACCTCGTTCTTCGATGCAGGAGTCTCCCAACTGCTCCGGTGGAGGGCGAAACCCTCCCACAGGCGCTCGGGTTTCAATTACTCGATGAAGATGGCAGTAGCGACAACGGGGGGGGGGGGGGGGGATATGCGGTGGCAGTCACGAAAAGGCGGCTTTCTGAGTGGTGGGAAACTGTACGACGGATTTAGGACCTAGGCTGCTATGTGCGCGTCTCCTGCCTTTGTCGTGTTTTTTATTCCGTTCTTTATTTATTTTTATTTTTTTCTCGAGTCGAGGCCAGGACACCGATGGTGTTCCCCCGTTGCAAAGCGGCAGGCCGCCAACACATCATCATCGATACAGCGGCTGGCGGATATATAGGAAGGGAAGGTGCAGGTCTAGGCCTAGGATTTAGTGTAACAAAATGTGGATTGATGGTATTCAATGATCCCAATAATCAGGCGGTGTCAATACAGGGCCAAGAAATACCAAGGGTAAGCGAATACAAGTACCTCGAAGTATGGGTAAATGAGGGTGATAGGTACATGGAGGTACAGGAAAAAGCCTCGGCAGCAAATGGAAAGAGGATTGCTGCAATAATGAAGCACAGAGTGTTATGGGGATACCATAGGTACGAGGTGCTTCGAGGTCTGTGGAAAGGTGCAATGGTTCCGGGGCTTACATTTGGGAACTCAGCGGTGTGCGTGAGGCCAGGTACAATCAGAAATGGATGTGAATCAATGGACTGTAGGACGCCTCGCGTTGGGCGCTCAGGGGAAGACGACAAATGAGGTTCTAAAGGGCGATATGGGATGGGCAAGTTTTCAGGTGAGGGAAGCTCAGAGCAAAATAAGGTTCGAAGAGAGACTAAAAATATGAAAGAGACTAGATGGGCAGAGAAGGTGTTCCGGTATTTGTATAGGAAGAGCGTTGACACACATTTGAGGAAAAGAACTAGGAGGCTCACCAGTAAATATACGGCTGGCAGTGTAAGCGATATGGCAACCAAGAGCGTTAAACCGAAAAGTCAGAGAGGCGGAGAGGATTTACTGGATGGCAGCGATGGAAAAAAAAAAGCCGGCTGGAAAAAAAAGAGCAAAGAGGAAATAAGGAGGGAGGCATTTTACGATAATTCGAGGGGAAGCGCTTTACTGTTTGAAGCGAGGTCGGGTTGCCTTAGAACGCGTCGTTATAAAGCGAGATTAAGTAAATAACAACAACAATGCACATGCTGTTGGTAAGATAAGGAAACGATGGAGTTTGTTCTGATTGAATCTGGAGATATACATCCAGGCGTACACTTGGATAGTCTTGGGTTTTAGGGACAATGGAAAGCTGAACAAGCCCGCGGTAGAAATAAGAAACGGCTAGAGTATTGGTGGCAGAAAACTAGAGAGAAAGGAAAAAAATTACACCATCTCTCGCTAAAGGGAACCATGTGTGGATGCGAAGCAGCGCCGCTCGACGTTGACGTTCGATTCGGCTTCGCGTTCCCGCGTCGCCTCGAGATCCGCCGCGACGTTGACGTTTTGGTTCGGCTTCCCGAGCCCGGAGTTCAGGGTCCGCTTGCTGCCGCTCCCGTTTCGCGGCAGCGGCCCGAGCGCTTACCGCGGCGCTGCACAGGAGAGAGAATGAGGCGCGCGCGCTCCGTCGTTTTCATACCGCGGAACTACCGTGGCGCCCCAGCGGAACATGCAGCTGTGGCACCACTAGGGTGCCTCGATGCGAGCGCCCTCCTAGGGTGAGGACAACCGCGTCGTCTGCTAGCGCAACCGCCATTTTCTTGCATCCGCCGGTCGCGGGGAGCGCCTCGATAGCGGTGGCTCCTGCTTGCAGTAGGCGCTTGCATTCTACTTTAGCTTCGATATTCATTCCTTTGCCAGAGTAGATGATAAGCGAGAGTGAACATTCAGTGACGCGTCCGCTAGTTCGAGAGGATTAGCGAAGGTATAGAGATTAATATTCTTTCTGTTATAATAACAGTTGACAACGGCGGGCAACTGCTCGTCTTCGTAGTTGCACCGTCGCCGCGAGCTTTCTGTCGTTGCGCTCACATATGGACATAGCGGAAAGTAAGAGAAATATGCTAAAGTAGATAGCTGCTGTGTATATAAGTACGAATTTGCCCGGCATCCTTACTACCATTGTCACTATTACGCGCCGCCTACACGATTACATGGTGGCAAACTGTGTCATGCACTAGGTAATCAAAACAAAGACACGCGATGGAGTACAATCATTTAATACCGTTACGCAAAATATATTATGGACAAGATGATTATGAACTGTGTGCTTAATTCCGTCGAGGTTTTTTTTTCTCATGCGTATGTGCATATAGGATACAAAAAGGCCTTGCTGTTAAGGTAGACTAACACCAGCACAAGTTTTGCTTCCGTGACCTCCGGCATGTGTGGATGGTTTCTGACGTAAATGTATGCGTAGCCTCAGTCTTGTGTAGGTGGCTACCAGCATCTTGCCTATTTCTTCCTTATGTTCTGCGCAAGTACTCAGGCATGGCCGGTCTACCTTCGCAAGGTATTCTGTCAGAGAGCGTAGTGGCGACTTCATTGTGTGTACATTGTTTGTACACCACGCAATAACGCCTATGAAGTGCTCCTCATAGTTCTTCAGAGTGCGGATCACTTCCCTGCTCGGATAAATCAAGTTTCGTCCATCACTCACATATTCCTTAAGAACTGTTAAAGAAGCATATTCATTGCTGGCTGCACTAAGGAGGGCATCCTTGCACTGGGAACAGGATACGGACTTCAAAACGCTTTTCAGGATGTAGCCTCCAAGATAGTACAAAATGCAGCATTCCGTTGCCGTCAGCTCCTCAATGAACAAAATCTCGGAGTCGTCTATTTCTTCATACAAATTTTCTGAGTGTTGCTTCTTCGCTTGAGAAAGGAGTTCGACGAGGTAGTCTCGATCATCAAGCTCATAGCTTGTTGTCCGCGGTGTATGTAGAAATGTAGCATTTGGCTTCAGCTTGTATGTAGCATTTGGCTTCAGCTTCTTCCATCCATCTGCCCGCTTTTGTTCAAAACAGCATTCTTCAAAGTGAGCCTGTACGGAAAATTGACGTTGTTAATATACGTGATTTGTTCCTTCGAGCTAGAATAACTGTCACAATAGCATAATAATTTTCCTGCACGACATACCGTATAAAATACCTTTATAAACAACACTGCGAAACACAAGCATAGCGCTTCACATGTTTTGAGCTCTCAGATTCACTCCTCACAAAGCTGTGTAGGCGCAAAGATAGGTAGTGAACAATTTCGTTAAAATAAGCGCGATGCGCCTCAGATAGCTACAGCCTTCGTGGTTCAGAAAGATTGATCGTATTTTCCAAACCTGTGCATTAGTTCATTATATCAAGTGAAAAAAAAGGAGCTGTAAATGCACCAGAGGTTCCATATGTTGGTTCCCGCTGTAAGAGGCTACGTTGCCACCAATCTGAACACATAAAATAGCAAGTCTGCGTCTTAGAAAGAGTGGTGCAGACACGCTGGCATATGGATTTCACACTGCTATGAATCAGGTACTCACATTGCATATACAGGTATGGTTCGTCGGCTGCCACTTGTCCCGCTTGATTTTAGCGGTCCATAGGAGCCGTCTTTTTGGTTCTCTGGGAAAGGAAAACATTCTGCAGCCATTTTTAGCGCTGTTACTGCATTGTGGAACGCAGCACCCAGGCATTCTGCGCAAAGACGGCGTGAAGAGTGGTGCTTTCCGTGTCGAGCGGGAGAGTCGGCGCGAGCGGAAAGCAAGAAAATGGCGTCGGAGCTCCCCGAGAACCGGTTGTGGCGGCAACTGCTCCGTCAAAGAGTGGCTCCACCCTAAGCGGGGGCGCGCGGGCATCAAGGCACCCTAGGCACCACCTGTCGTGCGCGCCGCTCCGTAGAGTAGAAGATTCCTAGAGGAGATAGGGGGGAGGGGACGCGCATGCGCGGTGGGGGTGGACATGCGCGCCGTTTCATAGAGTAGAGGATTCCTAGAGGAGAGCAGGGGGAGGGGACGCGCATGCGCAGTGGCGGGTGGACGCCTCGGGAAGGAGGGAGGGAGGGACAAAGCCCCCGCCATAAGCTGCTTCGCATCTAAAAAGTAAATAGTGGGAAAAGTAAGGATATTCTGCCGTGAGGGGCAGAGAACTGGGCTGTGAATTTTTTTCTCTATAGTAGGATTGATTTAATCGTAGTAGACAAGGCATTACGCCAGCCAAAAAAAAAGAGGGAAGCTTTTTTTTTCTGTCGAGCCTGGTGGCACACGCCACCGCCCCGTTATAAAGGGGACGCTCATAGCATCCATCCATCCGAATATTCGATATCACCAATGGCAGTGTAATGATAACGTCATGGGAAATCAGTTCAGTTATTGAACACGTCCGACTATACGTCACGCAAGGCGACACTGTCGCCTTTCGCGATAAGTTCAGAATACGGCCCCTGCATGTCTCCAACCTGCAACTCGCCTCCGCTATACACTCCCTCCTCCTCACCCTCACTTCCCTTTCCCAACCCTCGTTATACTCTCGCATACATGGCTATGCTTTACCCTCTCAGCTGTGTGCTTCCCTTTTGTGTCTAGTTTTTAGCGCTGTTTATTACTATGAATACATACAGCCCAGCTTACCACTCTCTTGAACCCTTATGATCAAAGTTCACAGTTGCTGTTCGAGCGACGCAGCCCCCCCCCCCCCTTCCCCGGCGTTATGCTCCTTCGCCTGAGGAAACTGAAAGTCCCGGGATCGAATCCCGGCCGCGGCGGCTGCATTTTCGATGGAGGCGAAAATGTTTGAGGCCCGTGTACTTAGATTTAGGTGCACGTTAAAGAACCCCAGGTGGTCGAAATTTCCGGGGCCCTCCACTACGGCGTCTCTCATAATCATATCGTGGTTTTGGGACGTTAAACCCCAGATATTATTTATTATATCGCCTGAGGAAAGACAGACGGGGCGTTTCCTCTCTCCTTGGACGAGCAATCGACGGCAGGCCTCGCACGCTGGGGGGGGGGGGGGGGGGGGGGGGGGGGATGTTATCGCATGCGCACTCAGTGCGAAAGAGATGGTCGGCTCGTTTCATCTCTGCTTCAGCCGCGTACGTCGCCAACGCTCACGCGCTTTTACTCACGGGTAGAACATACTATGCGCGGGGCGATGTTATAGATTTGGACATTATACGGAACATGACGGCGGCGCCGACTCGCCGAGAGTGTCTATATAATTGTTATCGCAATAAAAGTGCACTAGAATTTAACACTACTATAGAGACCATTAACCGCGTACACCAGTTACAGGTCACGTGATCGGAATCTTAGCGCATCTTCTCTTTTTTGCCACATGGGGCGCCGTCATTTTTCGCGACTTTTGGTGAAGACAAAACTGTAGTCGGATACAACTTTAGAAGTCAGCGGCATTTCCTACTCAAAGGGGGATGAACACAAGCCTGCACCAATGGGCGCGCACTCGGGACTGACGTCATGAGCGGGACGGCCGGTGGCTCCGCTTTCGGAGAACATCGGCGCGTGCATGAGCGGGACTATTTCTTCAGTCGCGGAGGCGATCGGCTGCCGCGCATCGGGCGTCTGGGTGGGGCCTCTCCTGACTTCTTAAAGGGACCGACAAGTGCCCAGAACATGAAATGACTCCGCTGATGGAAACTGTCCGTCGCATTGACTCAAACCAACCCTGTTTTTTTCGTGAGAGGTGGATTTATATTTTTATTTCTTAATTTAAAGTCGCAAAAAATGACCTGTGGCGCCTCTGGCGGCAAAAACATCAACGATCTGATGAACCCGGCCACGTGACCTTTGATTGCTGTGCGCGGTCGACGATATTTTTGTTGGTATTGAAATATTGTTCGTTTCTTTATATCAAATTACTGATAAAAATGTACACACAGGCCTGCGTTAGTAGTATGCATTAAAGTGGCGCTGCATTCGCGTGACGTAATGATCCCATGCTCGTCAGCGCGTCTTGAGCAATTTTCAGCGTGCTCATGCAACCGTGCACGCAGTTTCCAGGTCGCTAAGATTTTGGAGCGACATAGTTTTGCTACCTACACATCGTCTCAGAAATGACGCGCGCTACTACTCGGCGCGGCCGCGCACATGCCTAGTGACGTTTTCGATGACTTGGCTTGGCTCGAGCATCGAGAGAGCAACGACGCCGGGACAAGCCACCCATGACACAGGCGCAGGCAACCTTGGACGCAAGCGCACACAACGCAGTAGAAATACAGGGAAGGTGTATAATGCCACATCATCTCACGGTAACAGCTTGTTATTTTCAAAAATAGTTGAAAAGCTATAAATAAAGGTGGTTAAGCATAGTTACAAGAACTCCTGCGAAATCAAAACAATGACAGCTTTCACAAATCGCGAGAAGGGCTGGCGGCATAGCTATCAATTCTCAACGTTGCTGGAGGAAACGTGCGTCTGTGTTTAGAGCCTTTCAGATCGAAAAATACTGCTTGTAAAATAACTACGTGCTTTTGGGATTAACTATCTCAGCACACTGCGAAGGGTGAGCTTTCTGTCGCGTCGTAAAAAAATGGGTCGAGAAAAATCAGTTGTCGGTCCGTTTAAAGGGGTCATGAAGCACCCCTTGGGCTTGTTGAAAAAACACATCCTGCGGAAAGCTGACACGGCTATGAACTGCTCTGCCAAATATTACAGGCGTGCGCGCCGCGTAAAGGCCACAAGCGGAGCGCGAAGTTGCCGTTTCCTCAGGCGCTCTCTTTTCAAACAGACGCCGGTTCTCACTCTCGTCGGTGGGCGGGGCGTCTGCACGTTGACGTCGCGGATCTGCCAGTTTACGTCGCAAGAGACATAGCATGCTACATAGTTTTGCCACCTACACATCGTCTCAGAAATTTACGTCGGCCGATAGCCGACGTAAATCGAGAGCGGCGTTCGGATCAGATGCGCTTCTTGCCGCGGGGTGCCGCCACTTGCCGGCGCCGCACTCCTCAGTACACGGTAGCCGCACTCGCGCAAGCGAATCACAGCGGGAGAGCGATCGCGTTTCATGGCGCGCGCTAACGTAACTTCTTTCCCCCGTGCCATTTCTCCCTGTCTAACTTCCAGTAGAGCACTGCACGGGCTTGGGCCTACCCGAAAACCCGAGCCCGGCCCGGCCCGTGGGCCGGGCCGGGCGGGGTAATGTAGTGTTCACGGCGGGCCCGGGCCGGGCTCGGGCCTGGAGCTCAGGGCCGGGCCCAGGTTTGAGGTGGCGGGCTCGGGTCGGACCGGGCTTGGACTTCGCTCCGTTCTTAAAAGGACACTAAAGTGATGCACTGAATCAATTTATGCTGATAAAGTGTACACTGAGAACTCGAATGTCATTAATTTCATCATCATAAGTTTATTTAGAGTGGAGAAAATCCATGTCAAAGTTCCATTTTTAAATTTCGCTCCGAAATCTCTGCGCGACCCGTCATGTATTTCAAAGTGTATTAGTCGTATTTTGGCGACATTCGCTCAACAAAATTTTCTGAAATTTGATATGTTGATGTATGTATGACCCCTTCTGAGGTCAATGTACTTCATTTTTACCGATTAGGAACTACGTAGGCCCCAGTAGACGCCGTCGGAATCTATGACGTCACGGTGCTTGCTGCGCGAATCTCAAGGTGGCGTGGCTACCCGAATTTTCTTTTTGTTCGTTTTCTCGCTTACCAAGAGTCTTGTCGCGGCGAGCGAGATTTTAGAATTTTAAAAGGGTAATTTTCTGATAATACCTTTAGTGTCCCTTTAAGTTTATTACACATACGCTGTGTATACACGTATGTTCCACATTTTATCTCGAAAAAAAAAACGTTTTTTTTTTTTATCTGGCGCAGCCTGAAGAAGTTTTCTGAGGGTCAAGTACTAAACTACTCTTGCTTCTTGCATATGCGACTACCTGATTTGTCTGAGACGGGCGAGCTAAAAGTAAATAAATGGGACGCTTATATAGTTAACATCTCTCTATTCCGTGCTTTATTAGCTGCACTCGCAATTATTTCATATCTCAAATGTTATTTTGTAATCGCAGTAATAAATGTAACATAATAAATTTATCCCTCTAACTTTTCATCGCAAGAACGATCACAGAGCTCCAAAGCGGAGAAACGTTCTTGAAAGTCCCAGCCCTTCACTAAAACGCAAGGACCGGGCGGGGTATCGTTACATAGAATCCCTATAAAGACCCATTCTTTTTTCCTTCACGGCTCCCAGTGGTCATGTGACGCGAGATAAACATGCACAACTTGCTTGTGTGCCCAAATTGTTAACGTCTGAGCTTTCGTCTTGTTACGCTATATCAGGGTTCTCGAACTCATCTCATCTAACGGGCCGCATTCATGAATATTTACTCCCGCCAGGGCCAGGACAGTGACGAAGGTTGGAGCGCTGATCGAGGGGACAGAATGTCTGCTCACGTTGCCATTTCAAAGGAGACCTTTCTCATGTCTCATATATGGGTCATTTCTGAAGGGGATTTGGTGGCAGGATTCCAACAACGTATAGATACCTATCTCCAAATGGACGAAAATCTGGCCGCCGATTCTGAGATATAGTTTTGTTTCACGGTTATGTATCAACACATGGTGACCGCAGGGGGTGCCTCACGAAAAAAAATGCTTTAGACCTATCATGCCTGTGTACCTCCGGAACGTACATATAAAGAAAAAAAAATGGACGAAGACAGTAGCGAGAGATCCGCGGGCCACATGCAGCCCGAGAGAGCTACATGATGCTGCCGCAACAGAGTTGGAATGTGCAGGATTAGCATAGGTCCACCGTCCCCCTTACATCGAACCACATGCATCCAATCAGTGCGCGTCGAGAAGCTTATTCGCGCCTATATTGCCAAGCTGGAACGAACCCCAAAAATAGACCGAAATCGCTTCGTCCATCTCCAGGCAGTCCTACTCGCGTAGCCTAATGGCCACCTTCTACCGGTGCAAAAATCGTTAGGAAGGCATACACCATTAGAACATGAAAAAAAAAAAACAGCATAGTGCAAACCGTGCATAACATACTCTGCTGAAAAGTGGAAGAAGCCCTCAAGGAGGAGTTTTAAACATGATATTGAAGAGTGGCACGTTGTTCGGGAACGAGAGGAATGAAGGGATGAGGTGGACAGCTACTATATTCATTCTGCAGAGGTACACAAATATATCCTAAATTTGTCCAGTGGAAGATAAGAACAATGACTGCTGACGCCTTCACAATCCGCAATGCAGATGTGCGCCCCTGCGTCTCGCGCAAGCAGAACAAGAAACTTTAGCGCGGCTGGACATGTGATGCAACAGCGCATGGCGTGCTTCAAGCCGGAATCTCTTGATAATTTAATTTTTGGGAGAATAACATGTGAAAAATAAACTATAACTATGCCACAAAAAAACTGTACTAGCAGTGGTGTGATATATGAAAAGTATCCTTTGACAAATAGTGTTTTTTTTTCTCCCTTTTGGCTGCTTATATAACTAAAAGTACGCGGGGTGCACACGGTTCGTTATAATTTTTATCTAGGATAGTGTCTTTACAACGACTGTAATAAATATGGCTTTTTTCGTCTATTTCTCTTGCTGTGGCAAGGCGCTACTGTGCTGAAGACAGGTGCTACTCCTCCAGAATAGTGCACGATTCACTTTTTCGTTAGAGCAATCTTTAAATTTGAATAGAGCGTGCAATAAAAACAAATATTGCGCTCCCTATGAAAACTGAGCTCATTCTGTCAATCAATTTCCTTGCTACAATATCTGCTACAAAACGCTCTTGATGATCCCAATTGCATTTGAAGAAAAAATAGGCGCCCGAACGAACGTTCATCGTACCCCCGCTCAGCTACATGTTTCCACCGTGAGCCGCTTTTTACAAGAGATTACCGTAGGTTAAATTGTAATTGTTAGCAAAATATGCACGAACAAAGAGTAGACATTTGTCAATTGAAACGTCTTGCTGTCGATTAAATGTACGGGCAACACCACGTAGATTGTTCGCTCGGGCCCCTGTCGGGCCCGATCTGCGGTCGGGTCGGGCCGGGCCGGGTAAGCGAAAGATTTTCTCGAGTTCGGGCCGGGCCCGGGCCTCGCTTTGAGTCACAGGGCCGGGTACGGGCTGGTAAGCTTGAACGAGTTCCGAACCCGGGCCGGGCCCGGGCCGAGAATCACGGCCTGTGCAGTGCTCTAGCTTCCAGTGCGCTCGTCGGCACGAGAAAAGAGAGAAAGCGCTGGGAGCGTGCGCCAAACCCACGTAACTCCGCTGATTCTTGACGGATTCGCGAAATTTTTGCGGCATCGATTCGGGAGGCAGTAAACTCCGATACTGAGGTCATTAGATCATTACTTGGAAAAGTGGTTCATGACCCCTTTAAGCTGTATCCGACTATAGCAGTTGTTCCGTTTATGAATACAACCGATGAGCGAAGCTCCTTAGTAATGGGACGCAAACGACTATGCGCCTGATCTCGCTGCTGGCTTTCATGAAGGCGGTATGGTGGGGAGCAGGTGGGGAGAGCGTCTGCTGCGCTCAGTGGCGGGAACGACTGAGCGAGTGTGCGGCGCGCGCAGCGCAGGGAGAGGGACAGTTGGGAGAGGGGTGCGAGCGGTGATGCGGCGGCGCTGGAACACCGCGCGTGGCGTGTGTCTTTTTGCACCGGCGCCGGGTGGGGAGAGCGCCTGCTACTACCTTCGAAAAAGCGCCCGTAATGCGCTAGAATGATGGTTGTCATTTTACAATCTACGATAAAGGCGGTGGAAGTGAAGACGACCATTATAACCAGTTGTGCACAGAGCTTATTTCTTTTAACCTCGAATTTCTGGTGTGCTAGAACCAAACCGCTCAAGACCTAAACATTTCCTCTTAAATCACCGGCCACTGCAACCTAAATCGATGCTTAAAAGGGTACTGACACGAACATTTTGAGTTCATTGTAATACTTGCGCGAAAACAAACGGGGACGAAGAAAGGAGACACACGGACGTGTGTCTCCTTTCTTCGTCCCCGTTTGTTTTCGCGCAAGTACTACAATGTATTCGTTCCAAGTAGGCCGGCTAGCAGTTTTGCTTCATTTTGAGTTGTTGTTTACCGTCAAATGAAAGGCCAAGCCCTCAAGAGCCTAAAAAAGGTAGTGCTAAGCGCGAGTGCGCTCTGAAAAAAGTCAGTTTCACCGCAAGGGCGAAGCAGTGAATGCGATAGCAACATATTGTAGTGTTACACGAAGTGAAGCTGGCAGCTAACTGCTTTGTATTTAATCTCGCGTAACTACAAAACGCTGGTGTACGAGAATACGGCCGCTTCAGGGAGCGATGCTCTCCGCAGAGTCACTTCGCGTTGAGACCGCAGCACGTAGAAGGGCCACCCTCTGTGATGGCTTTCGAGATAGCGCGCGCGCCAGCGATCGCGCCCTTGGATCCAAAGTTCAAGGTAGTGGCTGCTCGCGCGACAACCCCCCCCCCCCCGCCCCGCACCTCGCGTCTTTTTTCATGGTCGTTAAAGACGGTGGGGCGTTTCCGGTCTGCTTCGACCATGGCTTCGACGGCAGGCCTCCCGAGCGGGGTGATGTTATCGCATGCACCCTGCGAGCGACGGAAACGGGCCGGCTTGTTTGATCTCTGCTTCGGCCGCGTTCGTCGCCCCCGCTCGCGAGCTTTTACCCGTGGTAGAACAATGCGCGGGGGATCTTATCAATTTGGACTTCATACCGGAAGGACATGATGGCAACAACCCGTCGAGAATGTCCACATAATTGCTATCGCAATAAAAGTAATTACAGTGTGTTTTAAAAAGCTAGTTTCGGTTCCTACTGTACCCTGACGTCACAGTACGGTATAAGCTTCTCATCACGTGCTCGCACAATATATGGGCGCCTTGGGGTGCAATCGCGGAACGATGCTATTCCCGATTCCAATGCCATATTCTATGCTATTCTTATCATCCACCACTCGCGGCTGGCTGATCGCGTTGATAACGCGGACGGACCGTTCGTTCTGACCAATGTCCAAGCGCGAAAAGCACGAAAAGCATTGGAATAAAAAATAGAATCGTTCCGCGATAGCACCCTTGGAGCTCGAGCGCGCTCTAGCCGGCGGTGTGCGCTCTTTTAACGGTTAAAAAGCGACTTCCGGTGCGTGATTACGGAGCGCGCTCCACGCACTCCGACCCTGAGACGGTGCACGAGGGCGTGCGCGAGAGCTCGCGCCTGCTAAGAAATGACGTGTTTTCGACTCTCTCCTCTGACGAAGTGCATTCTCCTTCCCCACTCGTCCCTATCGCGGAAGCAACATAACATTCGCCATGTGACGGAAGGCGTTGCACTCGAGCGCATCGAGTTTGTTCCTTTGGAGTTCGTAGTTCGTAGCGCGCTAACTTAACGTGCCCTATGGTGACGTTTCCGCGGCCGCTCCGCACCGTGGCTCCGTTGGTGACGCACATAGAGTCAATATACTGACTCTAGAGGAAAAGCTCCCCATAGGGCCCATGCATTGAAACCTATAACCGAATGGGTTCCGCCATGATGGAACAAACGAACGTTGCCAGACCCTGAGATGCTCGCTATATTTGAAGGTAGTAATCAGTTTTAATCTACCAACCTAAGCCAGCTACGCGCTTTTCATGGAACATCAGCTGTGTTTTGATGCGTGAAGCCGTGTGTTACTGTAGCGTTTTCTGTGCAGCTGGCCCGGTTGATAACAGTTAACATTTCCACTTGTTTGTGCATGGTTTTTACTAGGCACGCCTTACCACTAATGCATAATGAATAAAGTTTCTCCGTTCGCTGGAACAAGGGTCACTCCACAGATTCGCAGCTCGAAGCAAACTGCGTAGGCCGTGGTCGCGCGGTGCTTCGACTTGCAATGACGAGAAACGTGTATCCACGTTCTTTTTCAGCTCATTGCTGCCGTACTTCAGCGCAAAGAGCCATAAGCATAAAATTTCGATTGCAGCATGCAGCGGCGAATGTGAGTGAGGCGTCACCCGAAAGCTTCAACCAAAACTAAAGATACACGGCACACAAAATTTTATCGCCGTTAAAAAGACAAAAAAAAAAAACTTCGGTTGCGCCTATTTGGTACATAACTTTCAGTGCTTGTCTAGAAGAGATGATCATCTCTTCTTTGCCATCCGTCCTGGTTATTTGCACTGAAGTTTTCAGCTTGAAGGAAAAAAAGGGCTGCCACATGATAGGCGAAGTGTTACGTGGCAACAGAAAACGCACACAACGGGACACTATGACAACTATGAGATACACGACGTAAACGAAGTTTCATGGGCTTTAGCACGACCAAGGAGGTTGAAATAAAATAAAATACTCTGGGATGAAGTTTCTGTTGTAAGCAGATCATTTCGAGCTTGATGAAAGGGTGTATGCACAACCGGCATCGACAGCGACATGCAGGCAAGTCTCGCTGTGCACTCTGGGTAGTCCGCCATTTTGAAGCAATAACAAGCAGACGAGCAAAGCAGCGTGTATGACCAGTCGATAGCTGTCATGGTTTACTGCGCCGTTGTAGGCTGCAAAAGCCGTACGTACACCAAAGCCGAGAACGAGAAAGCTAAGCAGGACAGTCAGAACCTCAACAACTTTCGGTTTTTCAAGATTCCAAAGGTGCGGGTTCATGAATGCGGCAAGACGAGGCAGCTGTCGCAACGCCGGCAGCGCGAGTGGATCGCCCGCCTCAACAGGAAGGGTGTCGCCGATAATCCGCAGAAGTACAAAGTGTGTTGCCGACACTTTTTATCAGGTATGCAAATCTGGCACCTACGTTGCCCGTTCCTGTCATTGTAAAAGTGTTATTTTGGGCACCGCGCATGCAGGCATTGCTTTGAGCAGAGCGTTGGTGTACTGTTTCGCAGGGCCACAGTCTCCAGTGGGTGCTGCTGGCTCTGCAAGGGCTTTTCGGCTCACGAGCTGCACTGGCATCGGCACCTAATCGTCGTTTTTTCATCGTCGACGACGCGAAATCCATTTCAGCGATACTAGGCCTCACATCCAATTTCCTGATGTGCGTCGGCAGCCACGAGTTGGCGCTGTCCGTGCACGAACGCTCCTGTCGCACGCGCACGCCGTACTCTATGTAAAAAAGCAGTGCTGCGACATGGGAGCACGCATCGCCGTTCCCGGCCATGCACGTACAGTGCGCGGCAACGACTTCGCCGTCGCACTTGCACAGGGCCCATGAATCCACAGGTGGCCTGTTGAGGCTCTGCGAGTGGTTGACCTGGGCAAAAAGATAACATTGTATACCGCTAGAAGAATAAAACACTTTAACGTACCTTTGTTTTGAGAATCACGGAGTCTGAGGAAACTTCCTTAACCGATGGCTCGCGCATCCAACCGCTGGTCACAAAATTGTGGCCTTCTAATCCTTTTAAGCCTTTAGTTGCTGGCGGGTAAGGAAGCTGGTCCTCAAAACAAGGAACTCGCTTATGTCTGCGGCGTCGATTCGCGGCCACAAATTGATGTCTCTTACTCAGTCGCTTTCCCAAAGCTCAAAGGGGTCCACACCACACACGGCAACTTTCTCACTGTAGCGCGCCTGGTCTTTGACGCACAGCGTCGCTGCATAATCCATTTGATCATGCGTCATTTTGCCGCAAAACAATGTTGCATTCTTGCACAGGGATGCCAAACCGCACGCCCGGAGACCGACTGCGACCACACATCGACGACCACTACCAGTCCACAAACGTTGCCTGCTTTGGTCTGCTTATGGTAGTCTGCTTCTTATTGCTTCAAAATGGCGGATTACCCAGAGTGCACAGCGAGACTTGCCTGCATGTCGCTGTCGATGCCTGTCGTGCATACACCCTATACGCCGGAACACAAGCTGACAGCTCGATCGCTATCTGTCTCTAATTTCACATCTGACGGTCATTCTTTTTTCCTATCCTGTTTCTTAAGGACCCAAATGTTCGAAGCACGTCGGGGCAGGCTGTTTGACGGAAAGTCTGGGAGCCAAAAGACGGCGATCGCATATGTTAGAGGCACTTCTCGCCGAATTGTTTCGAACGGACTAGGCTGCGACCGGGACTGCACGGGAGTTGTCCGACTGTGCTTGACGCATTTGTAAAACACTTGCAAAACACAGTGGTACACATTCTTGTGCTTGTTGATACCACTGGTGCGGAGCGCGATTAGGAAAAGGACGCACCGTTTGCTATTTCGTTGAAATTATACTATAAATAGGCGACTCCCTAGATTTCGTTATCGGTTGCCCTGTTGTGTTATAAAAGGATAGCTCGCAACTACGAGGTACAAGTAACGTCATTTGGGCAATACACAATTACCTGTTTTTTCTTACATTCGTGCCTTTTCTTTTGTTATTTGTACTTTGATTTATGCAGTGCAGCGAGTAAAACGTACCAGTATAGGTCTAAACTGTGAAATCCTCGTTCCAGCTGCAAATAAAGCGACCATAACCGAGGCGCCGTGGTACTCCGGCCGTTATACGAGTTCAAGTTAAATAAGTTGTTGAAAATGTGAGAGTTGCATCACCTATACGGCAGCATTACAAAGAAATGCTTCATGTTTCCCAAGGGGAGTGAAGCAGCTCAAGAATAAAATTCTGCAGAAAAGAACTTGCAGACTGACCAAAAAGAGCGAAGCTCGATCCTCATAAAGGAGATTGTAAGGCCGCTTATGGCTGCGAGCCGTTCAGGAGAGAGGGCAGGGGCACTTTAGCACGCCGATGGTGGTCGCGGTTTTCGCGCCAAGGAACGAACCGCGAGTTCGCGGAAGGCCGAGAGGGGTCGGCGCCGTCTCCCGCTGTGTTCGGGAGCGTTCAGGACGGTCGAGCCGTCTGCGGTGGCGCCATGCGGGCAAGTGCGTGCTGCCTCCCGTTTGGACGTGACATCTGGCCCAGAGCCGCGGCGGTCTAGTTTTCGAGCTCCAGAAATTCCGGTGAAAACACGGACTGGGTCCGAGGCGCTGGCCGCGCTGTTTGAAGGCATCTGCCGGCCACGGGGACACACTGCAGAATACCCCCTGTGCGGTGTCATGTTCGCGCCGAGTCGCAGGCGACGGCCTGCTTGCTGGCCGAGGAGTGGAATGTGTAAGCGATAAATTCCGCGCATGTGGTATTGGCTCCTGACACCGTGAATGAACACGCGTGGAAGAGAAAGGAGGAAAGCAGTGTTTCTCGGAATATCTGGGCTTTCCGTTTAGGCCCTGCCCGGCGGGCGGGGGCCAAGAAATACTTACGCTCTGGTTGGCCGCCGTGGTCAACGGATGGACAAAGAGCGGCCACCGCCCATTTTCTTTGTTCTTGGCAGGAGATATCGAGCTGCACGAGTGCGGCACGGCAGTCTGGGCTGTAATCAGCGTTGCTGATAGATCGGTGAGGCTCCGTACCATGTACGTAAGGCTAGCCTGGGCTGAAATTATGTGTTGATAGATCAGTGAGGCTAGCGGCCGTGCAACGTAAGACAGTCTGGGCTCTAACTTCTTCAATAAGTAGAAGAGTGAGACTGTGTGTTATTCCTGTTTAATCTTTTGTATATTTCTAGCTCAGTTGTATCCATTATTTTACGTTCACATAAACTACTAAATTCATCTAACCACCACTGCTGCCTACGTGTGAATGCATCATCGCTGCCAATCAGCAACGAAGATCTCCGTGATCGACGACGACGAAGGACCATCAAAACTTTACTGGCGCAGCCCGACAGGATCGGCAAGCCACACGAAGAGCAACTGCAAGGTGTCCATCGAGCCAGAGACGCACGACTGCAAGGAGGTGCCAGCGAGTCCCACCGCCATTGAAAGTCGTCGGGAGCCGAACCACAGCGGAGGCCCCCAGCAGAAACGGGTGAGCGGGATTCCTTACGCTTTGTCTAAGTTGGCATGGGTGTTGCTCTGTGTGGCTAGAGATGATCACGAGCAGAATGGCAAGCGCTGTGGGGTCTAGTGTGGGCGAGGATGGTGCATCTGAGCAGAGAGAAGATCAGAGACAGCAGGAGCTACCGAGCTTCAGAGAGACTGAGTCTGAGCAGTCGGTCACCGGAGGTGGTAGTGGGGCGCTAGGCGCTGTACAAGATCCGGATAGGTCAGATCCAGAGGGAATGGCAGTACGATGTCTGCAGCTCGAGCTCGAAAAAGTACGCCTACAGCTTGAATGTGAACGCGTAGCCCTACGCAGAGCAGAGATTGAGCAATCGAGTAGGTCACCTTCGATGTCGGGAACGAACGACCGCCGCCATACCGGCATTGACGGAGTAGCACAATGCGCTAAAATGCTGAAGGCATACAGGTTGCCGTGCGACGCGGATGTCCCGATGTGGTTCGATGAGGTGGAAAAACTGTTTTCATCTTTCCAGGTACCGGAAGATAACCGAGTACACTTGCTAATGCCTGCGCTGTCTGAGCGAGTCCGCTATATGCTGTGTAGCTTGAGTGAAGAGGAGTGTGTGGATTATGAGATCGTGAAACGTGCGGTACTAAATGAACTTAAGCTCACCCCAGCTGAGTACTTAGACAGGTTTCAAAAGGAGACGAAGAGAAGAGAGGAAACATGGGCTGAGTTCGCTTCTCGGGCCAGAACGTACTTCGCGTATTACCTGCAATCTCGTAATGCGGATACTAAGGAAGCGGTTGCTGAGCTAGGTCGCTGACCGAATGAAGGCGAGTTTGGGCCCGGAAGGTCTAGAGTATGTTCTTTTGCGGGAGGGCGAAAAGTGGTTCAAACCTGTAGAGGTCGCTAAAGTTCTCGAGACTTTTGAACAGGCGAAAGGAAAGGGTCGCGCAACTAAGACGGTTGGAGTGCCAACTGCTCCGCCGTTAGCCAGGCAGACCGGCATAGAAAAGGCCAATGTAAGGTGCTACATTTGTCGCGGTCAGGGTCACGTGGCTAGGGATTGTCCTCAGGCCTCAAGTAAGGAGCGCAGCAGGCGAAGTTGACCACTGTGCCTAAACAGAGAGTCCACAATGTCGCCATTGTTGGTAAGTTACCGCCACCCGAGCAGGAAAGGGTGCTGAGTGCGAGGGTGGAAGTATTCGAGCGAAGTGCTGGCTCTGGCCGGTCGAAACTGGAACTTATCCCGATCACGTGCGGTGGCATAACTATTGAAGCTGTGCTGGACACAGGCAGCGAAATAACGGTGATACGTGAAGGGATACTTCCGCAAAGGGTAAAGGATTCATCGGGCGCAGTAAGGCTCCAGTCGGAGTTTGGAAAAACCATCCAAGCAACTTTGGCTACATTGCCAATAGCTTTAAACTACCCGGGAGGGGTGGGACAACCACAGAAGGTTGATCTGGTGTGTGCTATTACTGACCAGCTCGCGGATGAACTGTCTGCTGTCAAAAGAGGATTCGGAGTTACTGCATGCACAGGAAGACAATGGAAGTGAACGGGAAAGTGTTACGCATGTCGTCAGTGCAGTGGGACTTTGATCAGGTGAAATGAAAGACAGTGATACAGCAGTTTTAAACTGTGGCTGCGGTGAAACGGTTGATGAGGTTCAAGAATCGGGAGAAAGTGGTCCCGCTTTTGCCGATCAGGTCACTAATCAGCGAGAGCAATTTAGAGCTGAGTAGCTTTCAGATGATAGTCTTCGAAGGTCATGGGAGGATGCAAGAAAAAAGAAAGCTGGCATGTTTGTGGCAGATGGGCTCTTATACCATCAGAACTCTTTAGCGGGAGTCAAGGTCAGACAGTTAGTCCTGGCGGTTGAAAGGCGCAACGAGGTGTTGGAGCTGGCGCATGAGTCCTTATGGGGTGGACACTTGGGGTCGAAAAACACCAGGCAACGCATAAAGTATAGTTTCTTTTGGCCAGGAATGGAAAGGGATATTGTTGAGCATTGTAAGACATGCCATCAGTGCCAGACGCGGTCTGATAGAAGGCAAAGTGACAAGATACCCATTACGCCACTCACGCGGCCGGAACACCCATTCCAGGTGGTTAATGTAGATGTCATCGGCCCTATCGATGTGCCGTCGGCGAGAGGCCACAGATATGCCCTGTGCCTCGTTGATCTTTGCACTAGATGGCCTGAGGTGGTGCCACTCCGATTGTTGACTGCAAAGGCCACATGCGAAGCATTACTGGAAATTTTTAGTCGCACCGGTGTTCCGGAAATGGTCTGTTCTGATCAGGGCACAAACTTTAAGTCACAAATGACACAGTTGATGTTGGAAAAATTGGGCTGTTCACCCAGGTTTTCCACCCCTGAACACCCCGAGAGCAATGGCGTGGTGGAAAGATGGAACAGGGTTCTCAAAAATATGCTGTATCATGTAATAGAACGCGACCAAAAGAATTGGGACAAGCTTGTCCCATTTATGCTGTGGGCGTACCGCGAAGTGCCACATGACACCACAGGGGTGTCGCCATTCAGGCTGTTGTATGGCAGAAACCCGACCGGGCCTCTATCAATTTTGCAACAGACTTGGACGGGTGAAGTAATTGTGCCGGCAACTCTAAGAGAGAAACCATCGAAGTATTTGCAACAACTGCGTGAGCAACTAGATCTTGCCGCGAGTGTAGCGGAGTTGACAAGCACTGCACACCAGGGCAGATATGCTGAAGTGTACAATAGGAGGGCGCGAAGTAAAGAATTTAATGTTGGAGACCAAGTGCTGCTGTTTGATACAGCTAGGGCAACAAAGATGGCGGCCAGGTGGTTGGGGCCGTTCACGATAACAGGTAAAGAGCGGGAACACTCTTATCGCCTACAAATGAATGACGGAAAGTCCTCGGTGGTGCATGCAAATCGGCTCAGGCCCTATATGTTAGAGTAAGCCACGTTGGGGTAGTCTTCGAGGAGGACGAAGAGTTTGGTGATGTGGAGTACGCGCCACAGGCCGTGCCTACTGCAGATGGAGAGAGTGTGATACCCCCCGAAAAGCTGGATCATTTGCGTCCTGACGCGCGGAAGGAGATTGAGAGGGTATTTCAGAAACATCGCTGTGTTTTTTATGGAAAGCCTGGGATGGCTCAGGTAGGTCGACATCGTATTGAGTTGGAGGAGAGTTGTAAGCCCAAAAGGACATTCCCTTACCGAGTTCCAGAGCTGTTAAAGAAAGAGGTTAGTCGGCAGGTTGGAGAACTTCTTGATCTGGGGCTTATATACGCAGTGGAAAGTGAATTCGCACACCCGGTTGTGTGTGTGTGGGTAAGAAAGACGGGTCAATGCGCATGTGCATTGATTATAGGACGTTGAATGCTGTCACGCGCGTGGATGCCTTTCCAATGACTAATCCACGAGAGCTAATTTTCAGAGTGGGTCGCGCAAATTTTATAACTGTAGTTGACCTCAGGAGAGGGTACTGGCAGGTGCCAATGGATCCCCAAAGTGAATATCTCACGGCGTTTGTGACACACGATGGGCAGTACGCGTGGAGGGTAATGCCCTTCGGTTTGAAGAACTCAGCAGCTACCTTTCAGCGGATGGTTAATGCATTGCTGTCAGCACACCAGGCTTATGCATCAGCGTACCTTGATGATATAGTAATTTTTTCAGACACATGGGAGGAACACCTTCGCCATGTGGACATCGTGCTTAGGATTCTTGGTGATGCCGGCCTGAGGGCAAGCTCTGAAAAATGCCAGGTAGCGCAGACACATATCCGTTATCTCGGACATGTGGTTGGCTCGGGAACTCACGGCCCAGACCCAGAAAAGATAGCTGCTATCAAAGGCCTTGTACCGCCGCGCACAAAGAAGGAAGTGAGAAGCCACAGCTGACCACGTTTAGAGCCCAGTATACTCTTTAGGAGGGGCGTGTAAGGCCGCTTATGGCTGCGAGCCGTTCAGGAGAGAGGGCAGGGGCCCTTTAGCACGCCGATGGTGGCCGCAGTTTTCGCGCCAAGGAACGAACCGCGAGTTCGCGGAAGGCCGAGAGGGGTCGGCGCCGTCTCCCGCTGTGTTCAGGAGCGTTCAGGACGGTCGAGCCGTCTGCGGTGGCGCCATGCGGGCAAGTGCGTGCTGCCTCCCGTTTGGACGTGACATCTGGCCCAGAGCCGCGGCGGTCTGGTTTTCGAGCTCCAGGAATTCCGGTCAAAACACGGACTGGGTCCGAGGCGCTGGCCGCGCTGTTTGAAGGCATCTGCCGGCCACGGGGACACACTGCAGACTACCCCCTGTGGTGTCATGTTCGCGCCGAGTCGCAGGCGACGGCCTGCTTGCTGGCCGAGGAGTGGAATGTGTAAGCGATAAATTCCGCGCATGTGGTATTGTCTCCTGACACCGTGAATGAACACGCGTGGAAGAGAAAGGAGGAAAGCAGTGTTTCTCGGAATATCTGGGCTTTCCGTTTAGGCCCTGCCCGGTGGGCGGGGGCCAAGAAATACTTACGATCTGATTGGCCGCCGTGGTCAAGGGATGGACAAAGAGCGGCCACCGCCCATTTTCTTTGTTCTTGGCAGGAGATATCGAGCTGCACGAGTGCGGCACGGCAGTCTGGGCTGTAATCAGCGTTGCTGATAGATCGGTGAGGCTCCGTACTATGTACGTAAGGCTAGCCTGGGCTGAAATCATGTGTTTATAGATCAGTGAGGCTAGCGGCCGTGCAACGTAAGACAGTCTGGGCTCTAACTTCTTCAATAAGTAGAAGAGTGAGACTGTGCGTCATTACTGTTTAATCTTTTGTATATTTCTAGCTCAGTTGTATCCATTATTTTACGTTCACATAAACTACTAAATTCATCTAACCACCACTGCTGCCTACGTGTGAATGCATCATCGCTGCCGATCAGCAACGAAGATCTCCGTGATCGACGACGACGTCAAGGATCAAGGATCAAAAGCTCATGTCTGAGCAGGGCATGGGGATGTTCACTGCAGTCTTACCCCATACATACAGCAACCCCTCCACAGGGCACGAAAAGGCCAGAAAGGCACGTATCCATCCGAGCTTCGGGTGTTTGCGTTAACGCTGCACTTCCATTCTCCATCAGCTTATGGGCATGTACGCTCAAAGTTTAATCGAGCACTGTAAGCAGAGCGCGCTATACGAGAACGGTATACAGAATTCCACCAAAGGATATGCTGGCTTCACAGATGAGTCACTGTCTCGAAAAAGCTAGCCCAATACCGCACAGATTCTTTAAAGAATCTGTACTGTACTTTGATTGTTGATGACAAATGAGGAAAGATGTTGAGATTGTGGGCGACTAAGTGTTCAGATATGTGGACTTTGGGACTGGAATGCAGGATGGTAGACTGCATGTGTATATGCTCGTTGGCTTAAACTTACGACTTAGGATGCCACTTGGGCGTTTTTAATTGATTCATTGACAGGATAAGAGAGAGCCGAGCTAACGAAATAGTATCGAAAAGCTATATGTCTATTGAAATAGTGTCGACTGCAAGCTGAATGTCCATATTTGAAGCACGTCTATGCAAAGCCAGAACTATTGGTTTTGGAGGTTTTGAGCCTGTCTTGAGAAAAGAAATGGCTTTCAGCCTTGATGAGCATATCCTTGTCGATGAGCATATCCTTGAGTGTGGTGCTTCGGACACCTACATTTATATTCCGCTCAAAGAAAGTGGCCGAACTCCACGTATGCATAAGACTCTGCCACATGAAAAATGAAATAAACTGGAAAATGAGTGCCGAGAACGTGAGGTGTGCTCTTACGAGGATGATTATTTTTAAAAACCAGTGACACAGACCCTTCGTCGGTGCATGCTTGCAAGGAAAACGCCAAAAGAGACAGAATAAAACTGACTGCATTCTTATCAGCCACAATTGGCTTCTTATTCTTGACAACATCTCCCTTAATGCTCGCCAAAGCCGTTAAAAACCACGGCGGAGAGACGCGGTCAGCGCGGCGGGCGCGCTTTAGCTCCCGTTTCTTGCCTATGGCAAGATGGCCGCCGCGCGCGCGGCGCGGCTTCACTGCGGCCGATTGTCTGCGACGATTACGACGCGTCACGGAAATAGTGCCGGTGCGGTGTTTTCAGCTTCGCCGCGAGTGGATAACTGTGATTCAAGCAAAAAAACTAGGAGCCGAATGAAAACGCGCGAGTAAGTACACTAACTGCGTGGTATTCTGCAGTGTGATGCCCACCTATTTCATTTTGCGAGCCTAATTTGCGTGACACGCAGCTGGGTTGAAGGCAGGCGCGAGCTTTGTGTGGGGGTGCACTTCATACCGTTGAGCGTTTCCTTTGACGAAAATCCAGTGCAAGGTGCTTTCAAGCACAAGCAATCAGCATGCTTTGCCACTTTCAACGTAGTATTAAGCTTTAGTGCTTTTGATGGCATCCACGCCTTCGGGATTTCGTCTTGAAAAGGTAATAAATGGCACGGTGCTCCTCAACAGCTGGCCAGAATTTCGTGCTTTCATTTCAGTGTTTGATGTCCCCAAATTTATTTAGACACGAGGCATCCAGCTGCACATAATGCATATATTGGCACGTAAGTAAACAGTGCTCGCGCCAGTGTCCTTTACGTCGCAGGCGTAGCTGACCGGCTTAACTATAGCACAGTTTCGCTTGTAAAGCACCATCGTTACAAGAATAAAGTAGCGCAGGTAGCTTCCAAAAGGGATCGCTGAACGATAGATCAGGTTATACTCTCTGATAGCACGCTTTTGTGAGCAAGACGCATTATTGTAAGAGCGCCCGTGAAACAAAAATTACGTTCCGCGAAACTACCCGTAAAGCGTACTCTAATTATTATGCGATGCATGCTGAAATGATGAGATTTCACAAAACTTTGTGCACAACTTGTAATATGGGGCAACAAAACATCGTTTCACTTTTTCGGGAGCTGTACTGCAATTACGATTCACGCGCACTACAGCGAGAACGTTTTTTTACAAATGTAACAGCTAGCGTACGTATCTGACGAGGTTGCTTCCGTAGCCCACTCAGCACGTACTGTATACATTGTGGACATGCATGAGGAAGATGTTCTTGATGTTCCAATAAAATCAGCGAAAATGTCCAGGCTAGAAAAGACGCGAAACACGCTCTCCGACGGTCTGAGTTTCGGAAGTTTCTCGTTTGCTCTGTGTAGCGTCTGCTGGCGTGGCAGCCCGCGCATGTTGTTTCGTCGCGTGTGCGATAGATGGCGCGACGCGATATAGATGAATTATAGATGAATAGAGTGACTCTATAGATGAAGAAGGAGACTATAGCATTGGAAGCGATCATAATCGTATTCGGATCGACTTCTCCCGCACTCAACACCTCAAACCGAAGCGCCGCATGACATCCGAGGGTCAAATGCACCTTCCGGCTAAAGCTATTGAAGCGGTGGCTGCAGAATTTGAGGACAGTGAACGCGACGAGAGGCGGAAACGTACGAAGAATACGTCGACATATTGCGCAGCATCATGCGACGGCACATGTCCCGCAACAAGAACCCCGCACGCCACACGCGCAAACTGTGGTGGGACATGGAAGTCGCTCAGGCGTGGCAGGCACGCCGAGAGGCAAACCGTGCCCACCGTGCGGTCAAAGGCAAAACCGTGCGGTCAAGGCAAAAGACCCCGAGGTTTGTAGCGACAAATGGCAGCACTACGTGAAGCTGAAACACGAAATGCAGGCTCTGGTTCAAATGAAGCTAGCCAATGCCAATAGACAGATGTTACAGGACCTGCGAGAGGAGGGAAAGTCAACGGCTGCAAAATTCTGGAACTATGTCCGGTCGCTTGATAGAAAAGAACAGCCGGAGCTCCAAATCATGGACAGCGAAACAGGACAGCAGGTTGTAGACCTTAAAGGGTATGTAACAACATATTTAGAGGCTCTAGTCTTGCACACGCAAAGGACAGTCCTACATGCAAAACTCGAAGTGTGCCGACCGCTCCGCACCTCTCGGAAACAAACTGGGCTTTCTCACACAGGAGTGTCGAACGTGCACTCTCCCGCCTTCGGACGCACACAGCCACGGGGCCTGACGGCATACCAGCTAGCCTAATTAAGTGCCTAGGCTCAGACTGCAAAGAACAGTTGGCTGGTTTCTTCACCAACATGTTGGATGGCGAGGAGATACCCAAAGAATGGCGACTCGGCAGAGTAGTGCTGATCCCCAAGAAAGGAGGCAATACAAGTCATCTAAGCGACTACAGACCACTGACAGTCACCTGCACGCTACACAGAGCCTTCACGCAGGTGATAAAAGACTGAGTCTACGGGTGGGCGGAGTCCAAAGGTCTCCTCACAGAACTACAGAATGGCTTCCGAAAGGGCAGGCGGTTGGAAGACAACCTCTTCGTGATTACGCAGTGTGCCGAGATTGCCAGAAAAGAAAACCGTGGACTGCTTTGCTGCTTCCTGGATGTGGAGAAAGCATATGACAATGTTCCGCATGCCAGTCTCTTTAACTGCCTGAGAGACCTGGGTCTCCCGGAAACACTACTGACAACTATTAAGCAGTTGTACAGCGGCAACACAGTTACGACGTCCTTTGCTGGGGTCACGACAGAATCTGTGGAGGTTTCGAGGGGTCTCCGTCAGGGCTGCCCACTATCGCCGATACTATACCCATTGTATGTGTCCGGACTTGAGCGAGCGATAGAGAGGTCTTCCCTTGGCTTCAGCCTGAAATACAGCACCACCGGTATAGACGATAATCGCAAGATACCGGAACTAGCGTTTGCATATGACATCGTTTTAAATGACAGAAAATCATCGAGACATGCAGGCACTACTCAACATCTGTGCAGCGGAAGTCGAAAAGCTGGGGCTTCGCTATAACGCCAAGAAGACGACAGTAGTACAGTTGGTGGGTGTGACACTGGGCAACGAAACCCTGACACTGGCCGGAAAGGCGCTGGGGGTTGCCTCATCGTGCAAGTACCTCGGAGTGACGCTGTGTGCGGGAGGCGATAGTGAACACGAGGAAATAGTCAGAGGGATGGCCCTGCGGGCACAGTGTGTTCTCCGGCGCAGAAGCATATGGGGATTCAACAGATATCTCATGGTTCGCGACATGTGGAAGCTTGTGCATGTGCCGGCACTGACTTTCTGCAACGCCGTTGTCTGCTTGTCTCATGCGACCAGAGAATGGCTGGAACTACGGCAGCGAGAGGTCGGCCGCACTGCTTTGGGATCGCATGGGGCAGTAGCTATCGAGGCTGTTCAAGGAGACCTCGGGTGGTCCACCTTCGAGGCACGGGAGGCGGCAAGCAAACTGACCTACCGTGGCCGCTTGCCTTTTCTGCGGAAAGAGCGACTCGCCCGACAGGTCTTTGACTACCTCTCAGCGACGTGTATGCGCACCAACAGGGCAAACCGCATATATCGCCTTGAGAAGAAATATGGCTTCTTCACGGCACCTATACAGGCGGACACATGGCAGCAATATGAGAAGGATGTGCGCGACCGTGTCAAGGAGAAGGAAGAGGAGCTGTGGCTGCAGGGGATGGGGGGCAAGAGCTCTATGACCTTGTATGGACAGCACAGGCGCGGTGTTCATATACGACAATAGCCTTGGAAGCATCCTGCTCTTCGAGGCGCGAGCTGGGGCTCTGCGCACCTTGTAACGCCAGCGGACTATAGATAGTGAGCAGCGGGATGTGTTGTGTAGTGTCTGTGAGTGTGCGGACGAAACTATGGAACACATTGTGGTGCAGTGCAGGGAGATCGAACCCCAATTTAGAGGAGACACTTCGTTGCATTCCGCACTGGGATTCGAGGGTGATGGTGGGGAGATGAACAGAGGAGCGGTGGAGCGCACTAAGCAGCGCCTGGAGAGATGGAGAATCCTAGCTCTTCAGAGGGTCGCGAAGTGAACGGAGCCCCCCCCCCCTTTTTTTTTTTCATGGGGTAGGTCGTCCCTCACAACCTCCTTAATCGTTTTTTTTTCCTTTTTTTCTTTTTCCCTTAGCTGGGGTTTTTATACTCCTGTATTTTTTATTGGCAAGCCGCCATACACGCGGCGACCCGTTATAAAGGGAACGGCACCACATCATCATCATCATCATATGGCGATGCGCATGGAATTCACTGAAAGATTTATTTAAAGGGACCGACAACTGCCCAGAATATGAAATGATTTGACTCCACTGATGTAAAGATTGTCCGTTGCACTTACTCAAACCAACCCTGTTTTTTTCGTGAGAGATGGATTTATATTTTTATTTCTTAATTGAAAGTCGCGAAAAATGACCTGTGGCGCCTCTGGCGGCAAAAACATGAATCATCCGATGAAGACGGCCACGTGACCGTTGATTGCTGTACGCGGTCGACGATTTTTTTGTTAGTATTGAAATATTGTTCGTTTCTTTATATTAAAAAGTATTACTCCATAATAATGTACATATAGGCCTGCGTTAGTAGTATGCATTAAAGTGGCGCTGCCTTCGCGTGACGTAATGATCCCATGCTCGTCAGCGCGTCTTGAGCAACTTTTCAGCGTGCTCATGCAACCGTGTACGCAGTTTCCAGGTCGCTAAGATTTTGGAGCGACATAGTTTTGCTACCTACACTTCGTCTCAGAAATGACGCGCGCTGCTACTCGGTGCGGCCGTGCATATGCACAGTTACGTTTTCGAATACTTGGCTTGGCTCGTGTATCGAGAGAGTAACGACGCTGGGACAAGCCATCCATGACACAGGCGCAGGCAACCTTGGGCGCAGGCGCACACAACGCTGCACAAATACCGGGAAGGTGTATAAAGCCACACATCTCATTGTAACAGCTTGCTATTTTCAAAAATGGTTGGAAAGCTCAAAATAAAGGTGGTTAAGCATAGTTACAGTAACTCCTGCGAAAGGAGAACAACGACAGCTTTCACAAGGGCTAGCGGCATCGCTATCAATTCTCAGCGTTGCTGGAGCAAGCCTCCATGCGTGTTTGGAGCCTTTCAGATCGAAAAATACTGCTTATAAAATAACTACGTGCTTTTCGGATAAACCACTGCAGCTACAAACGCTACGAAGGATGAGCTTCCTGTCGCGCCGTAAAAAACTGGGTCGAGAAAAATCAGTTGTCGGTCCCTTTAAACCTCCTTGAGCACGACGCGCAAACCGGCGCAATTAAAGCCCCTAGATGTTGGAAAGTAGCGGCGCTGTTTTATCCACGCCGCCGCACCCTCGTCGCGCCGTCAACCTCCTCTTTCTTCACCCTCTCTTTCGTGGAGCAGGCGCATCCGCAACGCTGAGTGGCTGCGACGCGCGATACCTCCCAGTCAGGTGACCCTGACGTCACGAAAAGCGCGCGCAAGGAAACTTCGCGCGCTTTTATTTGCTCGCGCACGCCATGAACCAGGCGTGAACCCTCCAGGCGTGTGTGTGCGGCTGCATAGGTGTTTGTATGTGTGCGTTTGTGTGTGTAGGTGCGTGTGTGCACGTGTTTTTGCGTGTGTGCCAGTGCATGTGCGTGCCTGCGTGTGCGTAGGTTTGTGTATGTGTGCGCCATCGTTTCTGTGCGCTTAATTGTGTATGTGTCTTCGCGCCTGTGCGTGCACGTATGTGTGTATGCATGTCTGTATTGGCGCGTGCGTATGTGCGTGTGCGCGCGTATGTTTGTGTATGTGTGCGCCTGTGCGTGCGTGCGCTTGTGTATATTCGCGCGTGTGTATGTGCGTGCGTGTCTATCGCGACTACCCGCGTGTGGATGTATATGGGTGCGTGTATCGTGTGTGCATGTATGTACGGGCGTGCGTGCGTGCCTGTATCGCGAGCGTATGTATGTATGTGCGTGTCTGTAGCGCGTGTGTGTGTATGTGCGTTCGTTCGTGTCTGTATCGCGCGTGTTGCTCGTGCGTATGTGCGTGCGTGTCTGTATCGCGTGTGTACGTGAATGGGTATGTATGTGCGTGCGTGTCTGTATCGCGTGTGTATATGTTCATGTGTGTGTGTATCGTGTGTATGCGCGTGCGTGCGTGCCTGTATTGCGCGTGTACGCACGTGTATATATGTTCGTGCGTACGTGTCTGACAGCGGTATTGGCACAAAAAGGCTTCCGGCCCACTCATTTCGAGCAATGCAAGTAAACCACCCCATCGCTTCTTGGCTACCTTCTTTGAGCTCATCAAGACAACAATTAGGAACGAAATTCTCGACTATACTTTATGCTGCACACATTACATGCGCTTAATACAACTTCGCGTTACGGACAGCTGAAGCGGCGACGGAGAAGTAAACCACTCTGCTGCCAGTTGGTATAGGGTGTATGCACGACAGGCATCGACAGCGACATGCAGGCAAGTCTCGCTGTGCACTCTGGGTAATCCGCCATTTTGAAGCAATAACAAGCAGACCAAAGCAGACAACGTTTGTAGACTGGTCGTCGATGTGTGGTCGCAGTCGGTTTCCGGGCGTGCGGTTTGGCATCTCTGTGCAAGAATGCAACATTGTTTTGCGGCGAAATGACGCATGATCAAACGGATTATGCAGCGACGCTGTCCGTCAAAGACCAGGCGCGCTACAGTGAGAAAGTTGCCCTGTGTGGTGTGGACCCCTTTGAGCTTCGGGAAAGCGACTGAGTAAGAGACGTCAACCTGTGGCCGCGAATCGACGCCGCAGACATAAGCGAGTTCCTTGTTTTGAGGACCAGCTTCCTTACCCGCCAGCAACTAAAGGCTTAAAAAGGATTAGAAGGCCACAATTTTGTGACCAGTGGTTGGATCCGCGAGCCATCGGTTAAGGAAGTTTCCTCAGACTCCGTGATTTTCAAAACAAAGGTACGTTAAAGTGTTTTATTCTTCCAGCGGAATACAATGTTATTTTTTTGCCCAGGTCAACCACTCGCAGAGCCTCAACAGGCCACCTGTGGATTCATGGGCCCTGTGCAAGTGCGACGGCGAAGTCGTTGCCGCGCACTGTACGTGCATGGCCGGGAACGGCGATGCGTGCTCCCATGTCGCAGCACTGCTTTTTTACATAGAGTACGGCGTGCGCGTGCGGCAGGAGCGTTCGTGCACGGACAGCGCCAACCCGTGGCTGCCGACGCACATCAGGAAATTGGATGTGAGGCCTAGTATCGCTGAAATGGATTGCGCGTCATCGATGATGGAAAAACGACGATTAGGTGCCGATGCCAGTGCAGCTCGTGAGCCGAAAAGCCCTTGCAGAGCCAGCAGCACCCACTGGAGACTGTGGCCCTGCGAAACAGAGTACACCAACGCTCTGCTCAAAGCAATGCCTGCATCCGCGGTGCCCAAAATAACACATTTACAATGACAGGGACGGGCAGCGCTTTAAAATAGGTAACATAGGTGCGAGACTTGCATACCTGATAAAAAGTGTCGGCAACACCGTTTTGTACTTCTGCGGATTATCGGCGACACCCTTCCTGTTGAGGCGGGCGATCCACTCGCGCTGCCAGCGTTGCGACAGCTGCCTCGTCTTGCCGCATTCGTGAACCCGCACCTCTGGCATCTTGAAAAACCGAAAATTGCTGAGGTTCTGGCTGTTCTGCTTAGCCTTCTGTTTCTCGGCTTTGGTGTACGTACGGCTTTTGCACCCTACAACGGCGCAGTAAACCATGACAGCTATCGACTGGTCATACACGCTGCTTTGCTCGTCTGCTTGTTATTGCTTCAAAATGGCGGATTACCCAGAGTGCACAGCGAGACTTGCCTGCATGTCGCTAGAGTGACCTAGAATAGGGGGAGTGTCCAAAGCGCCGCGCGAATACATGGGAGGAGCGAGGGCCTTTTGCGGTGAACTCCCGCGCCGCGGCGCTGCCGTGCCGGACCCGTGGACTTTCTCCGCGGCGGAAGCCGCGCCAAAGCGGCGAGCGTCTGCTACGCGCCTGATATTTTGGCCGCTATTAGCCAAAACTGCGGAAATTAGGGCAATATTTAATACTGCGTCCCTGCAACATAATACTGCAGCGACTCAGCGCACAGGGAACACGTTCGGGCGTTGTGAAACGGGAATTTTGTATCCTTTCAGCTGGTTTGTCACCGCAATCATTCTGCGCGCAATTCATCATGAGGGGAGGCGCTTAATGTACTTTCGTGTGGAATGACGAACGTAAATGTGCTGCAGATGAGAATAAGCTGGAGATCGCGAAGATAACCAGGAGAATACGTAGCAGAAATGCACGTATGAAATGGCTACCTCATGCTAACGCGTTTGCACCCTTCATATCCTTTCTTTTTTTCGTGCGTTCGATTTGTTTTGCAAGGCTGCTCTGCTGTTTCAAGCGTTTTCGTGCGAAGGCGAATGTGTCCGTCGGCGTGGCCGCGGCACCAAAGTAAAAAAAAATACTAGCATATACTCTCGCGTCTCGTTAACTTTGCATGCACGAAAATTGGCGTGGTCATCACATGACGTCACGGTGAATGACTTCAGGACGACGTCATAGTGACGTCACAAATTTGGTCGATCTGTGACGTCATCACGTGATGATTTTGTGCATCACTCGTGTTGGCGGTGCAGGACCGTCGATGGTCAGTTTTCGTGTTCGGGGGCGTCTAAGGCCTTTGCCTTTAAAAAACAACACAAATCAAAGTAAATGAAACGATAACAGTGCAACACCGTGTATGCTTCACTTCATGTTACCAACGATCACCCGAAAACAAACGTGATTCTTAGTTCAGAGCAGCTGATTACACGTGTCTGCGGTACAAAAGAGGCTTGCTTTAGCCGTCCTGTCCTCTCTTTATATTTTTTAAAGAGATGACCAGACACGTAGTTTCAGTACTCCGGGGCTTCAGTATGCGGTCGGGTGCCGTGTTGACGCGCAGTCGATTGCCACGCAAACAATTGTATTTTATGTAACTGCTCGTCCACATCTTTTTCTAAAGTCTCTGAACCGCGCGAACGCTAACCGCCGCGAACCGTGAAAATATCTGAAGTTGAGAATTAGCTGTTTGAAACTGTTTTCATTTCGTATGGTGAAGGGTTGAAGCAATGCACGCATCTCGCTCAAACGTCTCATACTGACGTTCAGCGATCCCTGTAGATAGAAACAAGAGCGACACATGAGTGACCACAACTCGTTCTGAAACATCTAGACGTAAGAGATCTCTGAACAATTTTCTGAAGTGGTTGAAATGTTACACTTTCACGTTTGTAAATTCCTTACCGTGTTCTTGTTCAGGCAGCTATTTAACTTGCACGGCAAGAATGAGGGTATTTATAACTTTATTTCATGATATCTGCATATTTTAAAAGCATTTTTTTATATTACGCCTTTTATGCAAAAGCTTGTGTGGAATAAGGTTAGTTTACCAGGCATTGCTTTTCTTTCAAATTTTTGCGCACGGTGAGTCTTGTACGCTACCTCAGAAGCAAAAATAAGCCAAGAGCATTAATTGCAATCGTATGGCCGCCCATACTCTTTCTTTTGTTTACTTCACGTTTTCCCGCTGTCCTGTGCCCATAATAAAGCGCTAGTGGAGGTTAACAAACTGTCGGATAAAGCGCTGCGCATATGGCGAGCAAACCACTGGCGACCATGGGTAAAAACTCGTAGTGTGAAGCGGTCACTGCGCCTAAGTTTTTCAGCTGACTGCGCGTGTAATTTACTTTTTTTTATTACTCTTAATTCTTGCATGCGTGATTCTATTGCCCGTGCGAATAAGTTATTTTCTTTCTTTCATTGTGTGTGTTCGCTTTGCGCATTTTTACGCACGCATCAACGTTTTCGAACTTTATCACTTGAACCAGGCCACGCTGATGCTGCTTGACACATGATTCTCTGCATTCTGTTGTTGCCGCAGCACTAATACAACGCTTGAAGGTGGAGAAGATCCATTCCGCACCGCATTATTAAAGTTAAGTAGGCTTCAAGTGCCCTGTGTGAAAACTCAGCGCAAAAACCTACAGCGCGTAGCAGACGCCCCTCGCTTTCCGCGCGCTTCCCGAGCGCGGAAAGCCCACGGGTCCGGCGCAGCAGCGGCGCGGCGCGGCAGTTCACCGCAAAAGGCCCGCGCGGGGGCCGGCGCTTTGGACACTCCCCCTATTCTAGGGCACTCTAATGTCGCTGTCGATGCCGGTCGTACATACCGGATCCGCTTGCATTTATCGAAGCGTCTTAAAAAATATATATTTGTCACTATGTCCTATCGGAAGCCCACTTTTGTCACGACGGTTTTGAAGCGATAGATTCTCATTTAATGCTTCAAAAGGCCGAATAAACAAGCGCGTGCAGTGATTCTAATGCGGCTGCGGCGAGCCAGTGGAGGGTTGAGCGTGCCGTGCGCACCGCGCCGGCCAGGGAAGGGGAGAAATCCGAGGAGAATTGAGGAGGAAAACGCGCGCGCGAAGGAGATGTCGCTACTTTCTAAATCAAGGGGCTTTAGGCGCAATCGGCCGCGAGCGCACTCTCGAGTGTTGGCGTTGATATCGTGGCGCCATCTAGTAAATCAGCCTGCAAACGCTCCTTTCCGCGCATACTAAATTGCATAAGTAGCCGTCGTATTCTTTCGTAAAATTTGCATTTAAGAAGAGTTTCACACGCAATAGGCCAAGGCGAAAAAATTTTAACACGAAAGTGTTTTATGCCGGGGTCCAAGTACATCCGACACGGATATGACGTTGATAAGATGGACGCCAACGCGTGAGAAAGAAAAAAACCAAGAAAAAGATACCCCGCTGGGAATCGACCCCACGACGTTGCGGCCGCGACGGCAAGCGCCCGACGCCCTACCGAGTAAGCTAACTCGGGAGATGCTAGACGCGGCGCGAACGCGCCTTACATCTTTCGCACATTCTCTTTCGCGGCGGGCGGAGCGGGGCGCTGCCGCCGCCTGTGAGGTGTGAATAGAAGTAATGCTTCACGATCGACACTTACTAGCGCTTACTCCGAGATTGCACGCGATATCGGAGGTCATGGTGTAAAGCGTCTCGATACCAGAGAGGTAGACTGGCCGCGCTGGTGTCGCCGAGGTACCCTTGACGCAGTTACGTTCTTTGCCTTTGGCTTCGTGTTAGCGTGCGTCGGCTCATCGTAGTGCAGCTTCCACGTGCACCAACGGGATTTCTCCGCGGCCGACTGCTTCAACTGCGAGAGCACCTACTAACAAAACTGCTGCAATATGCGTTGCAGAAAGGACGCGATTTTGACGGGCGAATGTCGTGCCTCGGTGGAGCGAGAGCCGCGCCTGCGAGACAGGCCAGCGGCACGCACGCGTTTGCGGCTCAGGCTACGAACCAGGCACGTAGGCAAGGGGGGGGCCCGGGGGGCCCCGGCCCCCCCCGAAATTCGTCCGGCCTTCTATATTCCCGGGCAACTTTCGTTTTATTTTTGCCATGGAAATACTTTATTTCGAACAATTAGGCCTTGGGCCCCCCCCCCCCCCCCCGAAAAAAATTTCTGGCTACGTGCCTGCTACGAACCTCTACCTCCCGTGTTGCTGAAGCGCAGTGTGTGTTATGTATGCATGAGCACAGGCGTCGGCTACCCATTACTAGAAAGCGCACACCGTGCCGTTTCTCTCCTTAATTGACGGCGCTTTGAAGAAGTGCATACCGGGTACCAATGCTGATTATGAGCTTGTTGATATCATCCTTACGCGGGATTCACGATTTGCTGTGTCCAAATATATGTTCACACCGTCAGCTACCACAACGGTTTAATCATGATCATGGGCGTTAGTCGTCGCGATAGAGACATGCTGTGAACATGGGTGCATCCACGTCAAACGGTGCTATAGCTGCCAAACACGAATAGACATTGTACAAGCTCTCATATATCACTACACAATAAGCACTACTTCTGTGAAGATACGCTTAACTTTCGTGTTATACCGATTCCTATGGCGGTGGGATCAGCCATGTTTTTTAGAACCGCTGTCCTTTGTTCTTACTATTTTCTTTTCGCGGTGGAGTTGAGCTATTTTTCGGGAGATTCATGGCCGTGCGCCCACAATCGGGAGCATCCCGGGCAAATCGGGAGTTGGCAGGCATAGGCGTGTGCAGGGTTCCCCCTTCAGGGGGAGGGGGTGCGGGGCGCACGTTCGTCGCAGCGACCCCCTCCCAATTGTGTCAATGTATGGCGCTGACATTGCGCCTCCCCCCCCCCCCCTTTAAGGTAAGTAGGGGGAGGGTGCCCCCTGCGCACGCCTATGTTGGCAGGTGTAAGTTCCCCAACAAGCACACATGTTGACGCCGCGCGGCCAAGCTCCTTCGCCATGTACGTTCGCTTCCTCTTTGGGTCCTCATCCACCTTTCGTAGGATGGTTTGCTACGACAGGATAACAGGCGTAAACGGAGAACAACGCGAACTCGAGTGCACCAGCACACTTCAGAGCCATCTACTAACCTAAAAGCGATGGTACACGAAGGCACATTGTGGGCCTCCAAGACTCGTACGCACCATAACGGAAGTTATGACGAACATTTTATGCGCAGTGCTGACAATCAGCCAAACTGGCAAGGGCAGCACCTGTTCGTACCTGCGGAGCAGCGTACGTTCGTATCAAACGTTTCTGGGTAAAAAGCGGTTCGCAACAACCCGGAACCGTACTGCAGCACAATGTTGCCTAATGGGCCTTGGCCGTAACCACATAACCCCGAAATTCGTACGAGCCGTGACCGTATCAGCGAGAGACTACTGCATTTCTGCATATGCTGCAAACAAGACATTCAATCAGCAGTGAATTACATACCATGGTATGAGCAAGGCGTGTATAACAAAATATAAATGAAGGGCCTCATTTGCACTCCATAATAAAGGATTTGTTTTAATACGCTTCAATGGAACATCGACGTAGAGTAAAGCGGTGAAGCATACAAATAACACGACAGTTGTGCAGTGCAGCCTGTATCCTAATTCTACGATACTGAATTACAATACATGAAACTATATTGTAATATACAGATGCGATACATAATAGTTCGACTGTATCAGTTATGCCGGGTTCAAGCTGATCCACCACAGAAAGTAGGTGCGATAATCGATAATCATGGAACCAATTTCCATGAGGCGTTAACATTCAAGGGTTTTCAAGGGGGAGTAATTCCAGGACTTTCAAGGGCCTTGGAAACATACAGTAAAACCTCGCTCGTTTGTACCCGCTTTAAACGCAAAAACGTAGTTGCAACGAATCGCAGACAGAGTCTTATACACCTAACCCTTTGAGGGTTTTCGCCATACATGTACAGCATCACCTAACAGGCACCAAAGGGCTTTCATCGTACATGTACAGCAAAGCCTGTACGTTTAAAGCGCGCGCCTTTTTCGATCATTCTTCTTGCTTGGCACGTGCTGCCACACTTCGGGAATTTTTTTATGCGCTGTATCCGTTTTTTTTTTTTTTTTTTTTGCTTTCCAAAGCGGCGCGCCGGCTTTCGCTTGCCCATCCGAGCGCGTTCGCGGTGCGGCTGGTTTAAAAACCCGCGCGCCTTTTTCGATCATTTTTCTTGCTGGGAATGCGCTGTCAAGCTTCGGCAATACGTGGATTATTTTTTCATGCGCCGATGTCTTTTTTTTTTTTTTTGTAGGGGCATGCGCATAGCGAAATTTCATCTCGAATCGAATAGTGCCGAATAGCGGCCAGAAATATCGAATACCGAAGATTTTATTAAAAATAAAAGAAAAACGGTAATGTTGTGCTTCGTCGTCTTGATAGCTCCGGACCCAAAACTCTTCGGGCGCCCGTTCACAGCACCGTTTTGACTGCGCGCCGCAACGATGGGCGTTCTAACGAGTGGTGTGGTGCGGTAGATACACAGCGCGAACAAATTTCACCGAGTGTTTCGGGGCCAAAGTTGGGACGTTTTACGGCGCTTGCGGCATACGTTACCGAACTACGCAAGAAGTCCATGCTTTCGTTTCGGAAGTGAAGTTGTGAAGGGCTTGACAGTTTTCTCGTGCATGTTTTTTTTTTTTTTTTTTTTTTACGTGCGCAAATGACATAATCTCCTGTAAAGTAAACATGCGCGCGCGCGCTCGCCTTTGAACCAGGATATTAGTGAAAGTTTAAAAAAAAAAAGGCAGACTGCAATGACGTTGACGTTACTTTTAGCCACCTTACCCTAACCAAGTTGCACCATTAGAGTCTTTTAGCAAGTTACGGAAATACGGTACGCAAATACGGTAAGGCAGTACGGTACCGCTCCTCCTTTCCTGGTCGTTGAGCGGCCAAAGCACAACCAGCGGGAAAGGAGGAACGCTACCGTACGTCCTTACGGTATTTGCGTACCGTATTTCCGTAACTTGCTAAAACTCTCTATTGACCTTTGTCGCGTTTTACGTATTCGTCCGGTCAAATTATTCGAAACATCGAATACTAGCTATTCGAAAGTCCAATCGAATTATTCGTTTAGGTATTATTCGATTCGAATTCGAAACTCGAATATTCGCACACCCCTACCTTTTTTTGCTTTCCGAGGCGACGCAGCGGCTTTCACTTGCTCATCAGAACGTGCGCGCGCGGTGCGGCTGGTTTCGTCCTTCGGGTGGTTATCGCTTCTCGCGCCCGCAAAGCTGATAAATGTCTGGCTACTAATCTAGTGATGCAGAACTATCGGTAAATTGACTATCGATAGCATCGATAGTTTCGTTTCCAAGAAACTATCGATAGTGTAAACAAACTATCGATAGTACTACTATCAATAAACTATCGATAGTCGAATCGGTGGTAGCATCAATATATTGCTAGCGATATGCGTGTTTATTCCTTCGTTTTCATGTATTCGGGTTTCGCC